>NW_020897703.1:23141340-23355949 GCF_003984885.1 Neopelma chrysocephalum
TGTTTCTCACCCCCATTCATGAAGAGAGTCGAGGGTCCACCTAAGAGACCCATCACCATGTGAGAGAGAAACACACTTCCCCCTTCACAGGGCACATCTATACTGCATAACACAGCCCTGTACACCTTTCTAGGATTCACACTGGAAGCACTATAGGCACCTCATCTTGGGTGTCATGCCATGTAAACATCACTATACTGCCTCCACACCCAAAAAGGCTCATATGGGGGTAATATTTAATGTGTTTATACCACGTCCCAACCCCAATATACCCCATTCTGATTAGTAAACGTGGAAGCCAGCTCACCTGTCCCTGCACCAGTGGAGCTGACATGTCCAGACACCTTGTCAGTGGGAATTAAAACTTGATTCCAGCCATTAACAGCCAGTCACTGATTTGCCCAGGTGTAGTTAAACAAGTGTAGAATAGGAAAGCACCTGTAACAGCAAGCTGGCCTGCAATGGTGCAGCCATGTCAACAACTGGAGAAAAAAGGCTGGAATAAAGGCAATCCCCAGGGCAGACAAGTCCTAAATACTCCTAACTAACATATCTTAACTTTTGTATATTGAGTGCTACACTTATACGAGTTAATGACCCCTAACATCCCAGTTTCTCAAGCCCATACTCCTGCTGGGGACTTCTGTATCAAATGAGTGGGCAATTTTTGCCAATGAACCTGAGAAATGCCCAAATCAAACCCTAGCTTCAAGAAGCAAGCAAGCCACAGTTGGAACACCTGCAAAATTGGAATCCCAATCCACACACTACCTGAAATGGGCCAAAAGACAAATAGGGAACTGCCTAAGCTTGGACAACATTTGAAATCTAGCTTGGAATAGAAATTTTGCAACTGGTCCCCACCTCTCAAAAGAAATCCTGAGGCAGAACAGTCAAGAATTGAAGGTTGGATCCAGAACCAAGGTCTGGACCAAAGTTTTTGAATTTGAACTGTTTTGGGAGTGAGGGAAACAAAAAAAGAAAATCCTCCCCCAAACCAAATGATCAAGTTCTATGTGTTCATAATTATGCCCATTACCAAAGTAAACTGGAGCTATGCAGAGTCTGCCTGGCAGAACGATGTAAACACCTGGGCCCTCCATGTGACATGTAATAACCCAGGCATGTTGCTGGGGTTAAGTAGGGAGACAAGTCTGCCTCTCTGCAGCTTTGACCGTGTTCACCGCTGAACTTTGGGATTCCCCTGAACCCAATATTCACTGTGAAACTCCGGGGTCATGATCACAAACAGAATAAAGGTTCCCCTCAAGCCCTGCAAAGCCAAGCTGCATAGTCCCATGAAACTAGCACTCAACAACTTCATCAGCCCTACTCCCACTAAAAACAATGGCAAAGTGTTTTCCATTGTCTTAGTGTGAGCAAGGTCAGGCCCTTCATTAAAGGCTGTATGTAGTAGCAGGAAGAAAAGAAATCTATATTTCTCCTTACCTTTACATATTTTGTGTTTAAATCTTGAAACTCTCCCAATTTCCTATTCTCAAGTAGACGGATTTCATAAGACTGACCTAGAGTTTAAGGAAACATTTCCAAGGTGTTTAATATGTTGTAGCAATGAGAGAGTCATGCTGGCATTTATGTGGCTGATAAAGCATACGTTTGATCAGGGAAAGCTTATTTTGCTAACATAATGCATTTGCCCCAGTAATCAATAGGCACTAAAGCACAGCAGAAATCTGAGGGGAAGGTTTGCCTTTTGGCAATTAAATCTCTCCATTAGGGCATCCATTATAGCTGTCTCCCAGGGCTGCTACACTTTTCTGGTCGCCCTCCAGAAAGTCACCAAGGTGTTCAAGGCAGTTGTCCACCCATGTCACACGGTTGTGACAGCACTGCCTTTGTCTGTCCCTTCTGCTAAAGCAATTCTGTTAAAGTAATTGTTGTGTGAAGAGATGCTGGCACAACACATCTAGGCACTATTTTGCAGAGGATAGAAACCTGGGCAAAATCTTTCCTTTTCCAGAGAGCAGTCAGGCCTCTAAGGTGTTTTGGTGAACCAGAAATACAAAATTTGTTCCATAAGGCCTGGGAAGTTGCATAAATACTCCTTTAGATACGTGTGTGGAGGCAGTAGGGTATTACAGCATGTTCAAGGACCAGTTCTGGGAAGGGAATTCATACTCCAGCACCCCACCACGACCCTCAGAATAAGGAATTTAGCCAGTTCGATAGAAATTAGCTAACTGGTTTATGAAACAACATCTCTCTCCAAGGCTGAAAGCAGACAAAGGAGACTGATGTCTCAATACCTTATGCACAAATTACTACAACAGTATAAAAGCTCATTGTATTATAGCAAGTCTTTACAATAAACCTGCAGCCAGTACCAATGCAGGACAGGATCATTAGGATTAATGGAGTACATGTATACCTTATTTCTTGTTTCTCTTGTTTATCTTGCCATCCTCTCTTTTCCTGAAAAATGTACAGGGTATGACAGGGCACCAAGAAGATCAGTTTGGGTTTTCTGCCCAACCAGTATCTCCGCAGAACTGGCCCTGCAGAAAACTGCAAAGCAGATATATCTCCCTTCAAGCAGCTCCTATCAGCAGAGACAAATCCACTACATTTCTGGATCCAGATCTAGAAATGGAAGACTTATGACAGCAGATGTGTCAGAAAGGTACTGTGTTACAGGGGGATTCCCCTTTGAGAATCCCACCTGCATGAGTACAGAACTTATCAATAGAGCACATGGATAACTGTGCTTATTCAGCTGGCTGACAGGTAGCAAAAAAAGGGGGGGGAGGGGGGCAAGAGAGGCCATATTGAATCCCCAAATGTTTGCACAACACTCCTACAGATGTTAATAAGGAGTTCTGCAAACAGGAAGTGACCCTTAAATCCAGCAAGTGGCTTAGGGCACAGGCAGAGGGGAGAATAAACCATATGAAGTACGAAAATAAGCACTGGAAAGATGCATAGATCTTTACCCACCTCTTTGCACATGAGTAAAACAAAATGACAACAGTCACCTGCCTTTGAAGACTGCTGGACAACAAAAGTGGATTTTGTAAACTGCAGTCCTGAAACTGAGGTCTTCCACACTTTAACTCAAGAGACTTTCTGGCACTCCCACTGACACATGTTAATATTGTTCACTTGGTAAATTTTAGATAGATGTACATATTACCCTACATAATCCATGCCATTGCATTAGCATAAAAAGATCAGGGTCAGGCTAAAAAACTGGGTTTTCTCTCATAGAATCATAGAAAAGACCCTTAAGATCAAGTCTAACCATTAACCTTGGACTGCCAAGTCCACCACTAAACCACATCTCTAAGTGCCACGTCTGTTGTACTATGTACTTTTATGTGCTGTACATGTTTATCTATGAAGTACTTGGCTGCTCAATGGTTCAGTTTGGGGATAGATTTCACCAGCTATGGAGTGATACAGTTCATCTCAAACCAATTTACCCAGCCAAGCAACTCTTGCACTTACAGTTCATTCCCATGCAAATATGAGGCTAATTGATCATTACAGAAAATTAATTTAGGTTTTGAGACCATGAGCGCCCAAAAGACAGTATCTATGACTGTACTCAGATGCGATAACAGGGACAGGGAAATTTAGTGGTATGAGCTGTGCTACAGAGGAAGGCAATGGTCAAACCAGGAGCACTGCCAGCCATTCAGCAAATATCTCAGGAATGAGCAGGTTTTTGGGACACCTTCACGTACTGATACACTCTTACTCTTCCGTCAGCCTCATTCACTTATTTGTGGTTCCAATGAGACAAAAGAAAATAATGGGCATAAAAACATTGGCCATGTTCCTTTCACAGTATCATCAAGCACTCAAAAACTCTGCAGTTTGCATCTTCCACCCCTTAATGGGATAGGAACAGTACTGCAACCTGGCAGCCAGCAGGCACCACACAACTCCCTCCACCTGATAGGAGTGATTCACCTTGGATGGAGCTAGAAACACATTCTGCTGCCTAGAAAAAAAGAAACTGCAGTGTAGACAGAGTTAATATTAAACAGAAAGCCAAAGAGGAAATAAAATGCTTTGATGAAAGATATATGGGTCATCTGATGGAGGCCCTGGAACGCAATTTATGCCAGGAAAAACCTCAAGCAAAATGGTATTTTATGCTAACTGCTTTCCCCTTGAACTCAGAATGTTTAACTCTAGTTGCTACACAGAACGATTATCAAACAAGACTGCTCCCAGTCAACCTTCAGAAAACATGCAGTTTATTTCCCTCTCTGTGAAACTGTCAGTGAGAATTCGGTCCTAATTTCTCAAAGTTCCTTTATATATCAATCTTTTGGTACTGATTTTGAATTTATTCCCCTTAGAGCTTTCCAGCAAATTCATTGCTTTGTGGCTCATGGTACCCATAATTCATTAGCATGGACAGCATTCAGATCCTTGTACTTTTATAGCACCAAACTGTTTGGATTATACCTTTTCCCCGAAAAATATGTTCCAAACCTTGTTCAGCCTATGTCTTTCACCATCACTATCAACAGAACTCCTGAAATGGTGAATTACAATCTCAGTCCTGCAACTATAACTGCAGGGGAAAAAGAATGACCACTAAAGAATGACCACTTGACATTAGAAAACAAAATCATTTTGTAAAATAAAGTGAACAATAGCGACCTAACCTGAAGAAAGCTGAACTCCCCCTGGCGTCAAAGAGGACAAAGAATTCACACAAGGCTCAGATACACAGATCATCTATGAATCCTCTATCACTGACTCACCAGCACTGGCAGGCACAGACTGACAATTTTCTGCTAAATCAGTAATAGATCATTCTTAGTCAGGTATCTAAATCTGTAAAGAAGCATGTCAGCAAGTGTGACTAAAGCAATGTGTATTTCCAGTTCCCAAGACAGACTGCAAGTAGCTAAGACCAAAACATAATGCTGAAATACAGAGTTTTCCCATACTGAATTTTTCCATCTGTCTGAGATGGAAATAGAGATTAATACAGGTCAGACTACAACCTTCCAAGTCAATACTTGGTGGTAAAAGCTGGATACAGGGGCAGAGGGTACCAATGCTGAAACTCTGCAGTGATTTGATTGAATGGCCCAGGTCCAGAACTTGGGCAGTATCTGGTCCTCAGCTGACATGGGTTCAACATCCAGTGGGCTCAGATGGAAGAAAGAGCCTGAAAAAAACAACTGTGGCAATGGAGAGCAGTGGTGGCTGCATCAGATCAGTCCCCCTTTAGCAGGATGATAGTCATCACCCAGTGCTAAAGGACAGTCACGTGCTGAAACCTTTTCCTACCACACTCTCAACACTGGCCACAGCTGCACCACCATAGGCAACGCAGGTTTGAGATCAATTCAAAGTTCGTGACCACTCTGGCCATTGGTCATGGTGTAATACTGGACACACGGGGCACCTAAAGCATCTCTGTCACCACCTGAAATGAAGAAAACATTCTGCAAGCAAATCCCCAGCACAGCTGATGCCAAAGCAGCCTCTGCATGTCCGTACCACCCAGTGCTCCCCTCACTCACCACAGCCCTCCTTTCCTACCTTAGGCAAAGAATAGAACAGTAATAAATATTTAGAAAACCACAGTAAATTCCTGAGATGCAATTTGTCTCCGTTCTTCATTGAAAGCTTCAGGGGCACCAGTAAAAACCTGGGTGGGTGATGATATACTGTAATTTGTATTTTAAAGAGACATTCCCTGAGCAACAGCAAATTTATGCAATCTCCTCCTAGATGAGAGTTTGAGCAACTCGCTTTACAAACAAGAGTAGTATACAGCAAAGTAGTAACCATCCAGGTTCAGAAAGTTTCTGGTTGGTAATTCATAAAGAAATTGCATCTATCTGAAGGAGGATTTATAGACTGCTTAGTTTTTTTAATTTGTATTTTGGTAATTAATGCACATTAAATGCAGGTATGACCACTTAATTTGGGGACAAAAGAACTGAAAGTCAACAATTTACTACAGATGAAAAATAACTTAGTTCAACACAGGAATGCTTTGACCTGCTCAAAAGGTACAAGTTTTAACAGCTTACTGATCTCCATGGAATTTGGTCAGCCATCAGGAATTCTAGGTAATTTCTGGTTAAAAAAGATTATCACCATTGCAAGCTCAAAGTTAGATTTTGTTCAAAAAGTACCTGCTACACAACTAAAATATCCTTCTTGCTTTTCTTTGTTTTGGTGTTACGTTTCAAGGGCCACTTGCACTATGCATTTTGTGGTTTTCTGCACAATACACCGACACGATACACTAATTTCCAATTAGGATGCTGATGTTCCAGGCTGATATGACTCAGGCCTTACTTAATCTAGCAAAGTAGTCTGCTTGCCTTTCCAGCAATTAATTAAACCCTAACCTTCGACTAAGCAATATAACCCCTACAAAAGTCTGTGTAAAGACAAAAAAAAACAACTGAGAGTCCTCTTTTTCAGAATGGATCCACACAGCACTGGACAGAACCAGCCTGGAAACTGTTTGATTATTAAGCCAAGCTGGCCAATAAAAATTCCATGTAGCAACTTTATATGGACATCCTCAAGAGCTCACAGATAAAGGCAAAGGAATGCTGACAGTAAAATGCAGCATGTAGAAGGAGGGGGAGGGAAAAAAAGCAAGCATTTATCATCCCAAAACGAAGCACATCCAGCAGGCAGGAGGATCACCTTTGAAACAGCCAAACACAACTATTCAGGGCATCAGGCACATACAAAGATTTTTCTGACAAGAAAGATTAATGAACCCCAAGGGTAAACAGACAAGAGTGACAGAGCTGGCATCTGAACTTGCATGCTTGATTACCCACATCTTTTTAGCCAGTCACAAGCAAAAATAAAAATTAGCATGACTTGCTCAAGTGTCCCATGTGTGGAAACTGCAGGAAAAGCAGCAAAAGCAGAACCCTCAATCCCTGAGCCACAAATGGCAGTGGATATTCTGCAGTTGCTTACTGCAGCCTCATTTGACAAGATGCTGTAGATGTTTATCCAGTGGATATTATGAATTCACCAGCTACACAATAGGCCACCCTGAAAGTTCCCACTACGCTAGGAACATGGAAATCCTGCAAAGCAGGACAAGTTGTGGACCAGGAAATGCAAAAGGATCACTAGAGACAACCTCATACTGCAAGCTCATCTTGCCCCACATCCTACCTTCAACACAGCACCCAGAGATGGAGCACAGCGAATGCTGCCAGCCTTTTCCTTGCTGTATCTTCCCAGTTTCTGATATTCAGTATCCAGATTGCATCCAGATTAAACTGCCCAGTCACAACCAATGGTCATTAACTCTTTTGTGGTCTCCTTCTGAACTTGCTCATACTGTGGCAATCAGAACCACAATTTACACGCCTTGATTTAGTATTCAGAGTCTTGCCCTTCACCTGCCTCGTGCCTGTTTCCTCCTGCAGATAAGATGCCTTAGCTCCACCATGTTCTGGTACCCATCCGAGTTCAGCACCGAGGATACCTGCTCTACTTCCCACTGCCACCAGGGCAGCAAGACTACAGGAACACAGAAAAGCAATTCAACTACTAATTCTACTACCACACCATAGAGCTTCACTGCCATCAGTTTTTCCTCCTTTTACAACCTGCCCCCAATCAAGGGGGTTTCTTTGTCCCCCTCTTTTTCTTTTCCTACCTCTTTCTTGAGGGAAAGCCAACACATGCCTCAGAGCCAAGTTTGCTGCAGGAAAATTTCACTGCTCATTTACTATATGAACATTTGACAGAGCTCTACTCTCCCCAGACTTTTGAAGATGATCTATTTTACAGTGGTGACTCTTCATAGCTAACAGGCACTAACAGAAATACTCATTTACAGTGGTTTCCACTCAAAAGAGGGGGAGGTACATTTAAATCCCTGAAGAATACAGTCCAGCTTTGAATCAAGGACACAAAACAAGCCAGAAGACACAGAAACACCCCAGTTGCTAAACTCACTGTGTGCACTTGGGCTTCTCTTGCATAGACCTCATCTACTTTATTGGATCCCACCTGATCTAAGCCATGTTATAAACTTTGACTTTTAATATAAATTAATCAGTGAAGAAATTATAGACTTCCAATTGAAAGCTGAAAAAAATATCTACCCTGTGAAAACAATTTCTTCCTGTATTTCCACTTCTCTAGCATGTACTTGAAACACTCAGGATTATCTTGGTCACATCTGTCCAGCTCAGAAAACCTCAGCCCCCTCTGTGTAAGTAAAAAATACAGGCTTTTTCTGGTTTCAACCCGTTCTAAGTCAGTTTGGACAACAGGTTTTATAGCTCTGTAAGAGTAGCTTTGTGTGTAATATTTACTTGAGTTTCAGATAACTAAAAAGAATGGTCCTGGGTGAGGGTGCTGAGGAGGGATGCAGAAAAGCTGAGTATGTTTCCTGACCCCACCTGGCAGCTCCCTCAGATGCCCTGAGGTAAGTCGCTTCCTTTACCACATTTCTGCAGTTAATAAACTGGGAGAATCAAGTCCCAGTCCTGCATGTGGCTGCTCAATCAGTGCCTACCACAGGGAAGGGGAGGACATGTGATTGGCAACTGCCCTATCAGAGCAGACTGTACATTCCACACTGCTCACAAATGTGGCACCAAGCTAGGACAAGAGCACTGCTCCAGTGCTTGCTGTCTAGTTTCAGGAACACATATTAAATTCTTGGTAGGAAGCAAATGGGAGAAAAAGTGGGTTTTTCCCTACCTCTTTAGGGGAAGAAAAAAGCATATTCTCTTATAAAAAAGTATATTATTTCTATAAAAACAGCTAATCATGTCAAACCTTCAGTATTTCTCAAGCTTTTTACTGCTACCTAAAATGTCATCTTTTAAGACACTGCAAATTAGAGGAACCTAATTGGAAAACTTCCACATCTTCTCAGATTGGTAGATACATTGATACAAACATCAAAGCCTGTAAAATCACAGGCAAAAATTTCACTATCATAATTAAAGGAATCTCAAAGTAAATATGAGTAATGGGGTAAAGTAAAAAAATTACATGGAATACAAGGGAAAAATCTTCCAGTTATTCTCACATTTCCCACCACAGTCAGAGGAACTTCTGAGCACTCCCTTCCTTCACAGATATTTAAGATTTATGGGAGAACAAAATGCAGTCTAGGGGCTTCCAGTAGGAGTTGTGCACAGGCTACAGTCCAGCAAGTTCATAGTCCCATTTGAATTTTATCCAGATGTTAGCAACAGAAGAAAGGATTACAAAAAGAATAGAAAACAGCCTCTTGGTTAAAAGACAACTGAGAGTCTAGCTTCCTAGGGACAACAGAAGTCAGATGCTCTACTTACGCAGAGGTGCCTTGTCATCTGAAGTAAGATTCATAGTGAGCTTAGGGATGGTGTGGTTTGGAGACAGGGTTGTTTATCCTGGGCTGCCAAGTGAAGACAGAGCTGCCAAACATATGGGGAAATTGCTTCTAGCACAATTAATGGCTTCGGCTGAGACACTAGAACCTACTCAGAGCTGTCTTCAAAGTCAGGCAGGAGACAAATTCCTTTTCTGAATGTGAAGTGCACCACAAGAACCAAAAACACCAAGTAGCCCGTCTGAGATATGGGAAAGACAAACCAGCTTCATCAGGCATTTTTTAAGCCATCCAAACCCAGGAACAGAGTGGAAAGGGGTCAAGGAGCAGTATGGCAGCTCACAATGATCAGGGAACAAGGATGCCAAGGAGGGGAACCACCAGGGAGTACCTGGTGCTCAGTCTCAACAACACAAAGTCATTGTTATGCCTGTGATCTCAGGCAAGGGTGGAGTGCATGTCCACATGGAGAAGCCACCAACAGCAAAGCTCCTACAAATGCCCAGGGCCTGGTCAGTGGTGGCAGCGACTAGCATGGGACAAAGCAAAAATATCCCCACAAACAAAGCTATAATTAAACCAGAAGCACACCCAGCTAGAACTCAGCCTTCTCTACACTTCATTGAGGCAAATAAAGAATTGTTCCAGGAAAAGTACAAACATCCAGGCAGTTGTGACCCCATAAAAACTCAATTACGTAGGAGTTAACGTCAATACAAAACAGCTTTTTTCATTTACTGTAAATCCCAGTGTTTAAAACTGGGTTCTCTGGCTGTAGAAGATTAGACAACCAAATTTGAACTTTAGACTTTTAAAGGGAGGCAAAGGTTCTCTTTTGCCTTCTGTTGTAAGCAGTTTCATCTCCTACCCAAACAATTAGCAATTGACTCCAAAGTGTCCTCTTCAGCTTCTCCTCGCCCAGGGCTTTCTACACCTTTCTTTGGAGAAGAAACCAGAACACATCTGCAGTGAGCTGAGGCAGGACAACACCCAGCAGGTTTTAAATGCAGCACTGTTTAAATGCAGCACCCAGCTTATGCACATGTGTCTTGAACCTGGACATATTCCTTTGCAGCCTGGGATTGAAATGTGGGGCTTTCCAGACTTAGGTGCGATCCAGACTCACACTAAGTCCGTCTTTAGCTCCATGAGGCAGCTGCTGCTCATGCACCTCTACAGCAACACTCCCAACATCATCACAGGTTTCCTCAGGTGTTAGTGGTTCACTCTCATGGGTTTTGTTTTGGGCTTGTTTCTTTTCTGAACCATCTAGGACTGGCAATAAGGCTGACTCCTGGAAGACACAGTAAAGCAGAGACGGCCAGCCTTCCAAACCCTAACCAGCTGTATACTAAAATCCTCACATGGCCAAGAACCTCAAGTCACACACTGCAGATCTGCAGAGCTGAACAGAGCCCAGGAAAACTTTACAGGCAAGTGACGGCCAGTTACTCTTAAGTACCACTGGGGGACTGGGCTGGATTTGTCACACAGCCTGCTCTCAGTGACCCTCTGCCATCAACCTTAACCACACTCTATTTGAAGTAATTGAGATCCGAGGCTCTGAGCCAGCCTAATGCTGGTCATGAAACAAAATCATGACTTGAACAGCTCAAAGTCCACATGTGGTTCTGGCATTACAAGCTGATTCCCTTGAGCAATGACTTTCAGGTTTTTGTGATTTTTGGCATTTTGTTTTTTAAAGGAATGATTTTATTTCCTCATATTTATTAGCACTCAGATCTACTGTACACAGTGCTTGTTTCCTCTACATTCCTCCCGCTGCAATTTCTGGAACCACCTTTCATTGCTCCCATTTCTCTCCATGTTTGAAACTGGTTTCAACCAGCCATGGTCAAACCACACCCCATATGACTGCAGACCATGGAATATGCACTGCATCAAGCTGTCTTGCTAAAGCAGTGGTTTGTAACATGGTTGTTGGTTGATTGTTTGTCTGAAAATCCCTATCCACAAGAGACACTGAAATAGTGCTAAAAGGCAGGCTAGTTCCAGAAATGTTAGGCCATGTTTGTGCTGCAGACTTCTGGACAGTGTAGCTCTGTTGACAGATGTGATTCCTGACCAAAGGAGAAGTGCCAGCAGCAGCTTCTAATGTGAGGACAGCACCTTTACCAGTTTTGCAGACTGAAGGAGGAGCAGTGTTGAGACACCATACTAATAAGCCTATACTTTGTCCCATCGGATGAGTAATCCTCCCGAGATCCAGTAAAGACCTCTTAATGAAGGAACTGCCCTAAAGAATAGCAAACTAACCCTGTGTTCAATTTGGCTCCAGTTTCCCAAGGAATGTGGGAAGGCAGGGGGATAAGAGATCAGGAAAGACAAGTGTAATGAGTCAGTCTTTGGAAACCAAGCTAAGGATTTGACTCTAGTTACTTCATTTACAGGCTGGTTCTCGAGCTGTGGCCAGTAAGCACTCATGGTTTCAAACTGGAGTAGACAAGCTTGGGACTCTGCCACTGCTGAATGTCCCCAAGTCAACTTAACACTACAGCTAAACTCATTCCCTTGTGCTCCCTCACAAATACTTCCCCTGCCTTTGCTGAAAACACTGGTCTCTGCTCTCCAGCTCAGGAGTCCTCTCAGCCTTCACTCTTGTGGAGAGCCCAGGCCAGAGACCTCTTCCTCCTCAGCACCACTGGCCAACTCTCTGGGTCTATCCAGCAAGAAGCAAGGTTCATGAGAAGTAATTATGTTCCACAAGCCTGGAGTCCTCTCCCATCTGTACACAAATATAGTCACTGGACAGTCCTTCTTAGCGCTTATGAAATCCTTTCAGATCTCACTTGAAATTCTCCATTGGTTCCTCTTCTATCTCTGCTACACAACTTGGCCTTCAAGTTGCTACCCAGTACTTCCAGCTTTCCACGTTTCATAGCTCTGTCAGACCTGACCTTTATTCCATCCAGTTCTGCCTGTGAACTACCTCCTGAGCTGATCCACTCACCACCATTGAACCAGTCACGTGCAGAGAACATGTTTCAGGACGATAAGCAGAGCTGCTTCACGGTGACAAAAGGTCGGTTACTGCGTGGTGAAGAGCTCAAGTTCAGAAGGAACATCTGAAGAGCAAGTGCCAAGAGTCACCTAGCAACCAGAATACTCCATACCCTTTACTCACAATTTGGGAAAGTTACCACACTGGATGCGAATTGCTTTGTTGGTGCTGGGACAGTCACTGTGTCTTTGTATCTGCCTTACTAGGAGCTATGACTGACACACAGGCAGGGTGGAGGGACATTCACTAATGAAGTTATCGATTTGCTAAAGCAATCCATCCCAACACCCAAGCATACAAGGAAGAAAGGAAGTTTTATGTAACAGTGTTTGGCCAAGCCATGATAAACACAGAGAGAGGGTAAGGTGCAAGACGTGTCCCTTTGCTTACAGACAGCATAAGGGGATAAGGTGTAGGGAATGGTCTAAATTGCTTCATGAGGTGTCTGTGGCACTGCAGCTGGGTCGCAGTGCTTTGGAGTCGGTCAGCTCCTCTGTTGTGCCAGGAGTATTGATTCCAGAAACCTCAGCTGCCCCAAGGTCCCCTTCACATACCTCCTCAAGCTCATACAACGTAATTCTATTAATGGGATTAATTTTCCGACAGAGCCTTTAAATCCTCATCTCTTTATAACCCAGGGCAATGTTCTCACCAATATCCCACCAACAGCAATTAGCCACCCCAGCTCTGACCACAGCTGGTTGGAAGGTGTGTCCACCATCGTTGTCTCCTCATATCTGTAGTTACCTCTAGTGAACCCACAAGTTTCTCACAGCAGCTCATATCCACATGTGACCATACTCCATTCCCCTTTTACTAACTAGCACAGGCAAGGGATTTTGGTCTAATGGATTTAGCATCAAGGCAAACTACATGTCAGACAAATTTACAGTTAAAGTCTGCCCTTGCTACAGGAGAGGGTCAGTGCTGGGAGCCAGAGTGCAGCCAATGGTGTGGGCTCTGAAACAGCCTTTTGGAGTAGAGCAGAACAGCTTTTAAAGCAAGTAAATTGCAAGATCACAAAAAAAAATTAAAAAAAAAAATCAATCTACATACAGAGAGCCTTGAATTTCAATTGGGAGCTTAAATAAGTGAGGTGTGGATGCAGGCAGTTGCAAAGTTCCTGCCAAGGGGAACAGAAAGCAGTGAGCCAGTCAACTGTCAGAAGATGCACCACCTTTTACTACTAATCACCCCTTGAGGAGAAAGTGCTGTTTCCATGCACTGTGGCAAGCCAACAGAATTATGGAGTGCCCACTTCTTCCCCCAGCAGCTTCCCAACTCTGCCCCACTGCACAGCTCCTGCCAGCCTCATCTCTGCTTTGGTCCTCCAGGCCTGTCCAGCCTCATATTCTCCCAGGGTAAATTCTACAGGGACACATCCCACCTTTCTCCTTGAGGGATGAAAGACAGATGATACCCAAGAAATGCCAAGGAAACTGGTCAGTACTGTGTCAAGACGTAGCAGGAGACAACTCCTTGCAATAGTAAGCAGGACAAAGCCAAACACAGCATGGTCTATCTGAAAGGCAGTAACAGTCTTACTTTGCATAGGCAAACACAGACTATTCCAGTCAGAGTTTTTTAAAACTCATGGAATTGTGTAAAGAGTTGTCTAGCTTTTTCCTTACCAAGCTAAAACAGCAGGCACTGCTTCATGTATGCTAAAATATTTGGCCATTGCCTGCTTTTCATAAAAAAATCTTTTATCCCAATACAGAAAAGAATTGCGTTTCACAGGAAGATTCATCTCAATCTCACCCTTGATATGCCCCATATCACCTCCTGGGGTCTGCTGTGTTTAGATGGATAAACTGGGAAGCATCCAAAGCATTTTTTGATCCTGGGAGACAGAACAGTGCCAGCTGATGTGACAGGAAACACCTGGCTCCTTGGGTAGAGCCTGCAGTACTCAGCTGATCTTTCTGTAGGGCTCCATGGGTCTACCAGCTACCACCACAGATCCAGCAACCAGCTGCACCTGCGGTCAGACTCCAAAGGAGATCAGGGCTCTGATTTCTACCAGCATTGAGAGAAATCTACCCAGGGAGGCACTCAAGTGAGCGTCCTACTCAGTGCATGAAGCTTAAAGAGCTGGGGCAGTGTCCTGAAGCAGAAGAGATCTCAGTAACAGTGCAGACACCCTCCAGGTTGTTGTCAGGCTAATGCCCTTGTTTACAGCCCGGCAGAAAATAAGCATACTATGTTAGCATAATATGTGCCTGGAGAGGTCTGATCCCTTCAAGACCCACACGCAGGAGGTGCTGCAAAGTGACAGCCAAACACCAAACAGAGATGTGTCTGCATGAATTCTGCCAAATGGAGGGGGGCGGGGGGAAAGGGTAGAGAAACACGCAGTGCTTGTTTATCCAGGAGTAAAAACTAGCCTGTGAGGTCAGTTATAGAGGACTTTGATGCACTGAACCCTGGCAACTTGTCAAGTTAGGCACTGAGCAGAGCCATATCTCAAAGCCAGTGTGAATGATGTCATGCTCTGCCCAGACCACAGAGCAGCCCTTGGATACCTGTTAACTCATCCTCTGGCAATGCCTTCCAGCATCCAACTTTGCCAAAGTCTGCCCATCTGCTTATCAATCTGGCCTTGTGGCTGCAGTTTAAGTTGCCTGAGATCTAGCCAGTACTTGGCCACAGGGAACTGTACATGCTACAACACTGCTTTAAGTCGACAGTTAAATCAGTGGTACTTCATTATTTTATAATAGTTGATAATCTGGTATCTAAATATGAAAAATTAAATACTCCTCCTTTCCTCCACCCCCTCCCCATCTCTATCCCTCTTTTCCCATCCCGCTGCCCTCCCGGTGAGACAAGTATAGGATTAAATCTCTCATGAACTGTTCCCAGGAAATGTGCTCTTCTTTGGTGTAGTGCAAACCCTACCTTGGTTGAGGTAGGTCAGGGTTTCTTCATGCAGTTTCACGGCAGGTGATGTGGCTGTGCAGAGGACGTACTGAAAGGGTGGTAGTTTGGCATCATTTTCAGGAGACAGCTGTGGTTCTTCCTGCTTGAAAATCGGCAGCGCAAGGACATCTCTGCAACATACAATTCACAGACATTTAGTTACAAAGAGTTTATGGAATATCCTAGCCTAAATCTGCACTTGGTTCTCATGATCTGGTATAATGGAGATAGTCTCTGAAGAAACAGAGTTAAAATGGCTAAAAGAGAAAGAATTCTGCCTCTATAAAGTAACCAGGCAACTTCTGCCTCTAGGACATCAGCACTGCACAAAAAAGAACACACCACTGGCAATACAGAACA
The DNA here is from genome assembly GCF_003984885.1 of Neopelma chrysocephalum. Classification (NCBI taxonomy): domain Eukaryota; kingdom Metazoa; phylum Chordata; class Aves; order Passeriformes; family Pipridae; genus Neopelma; species Neopelma chrysocephalum. Next base: position 23,156,955 of record NW_020897703.1, read on the forward strand.
CCTGAGAACTAATTTATGTTTTTAAAAATTAAATCAGATTTACTTTTCAGCTAAGCAGTTTTCTTGATGAGGAAAAAAATTACCAAAAATAGATTCTTCATCCTTGTGGAAGTACATACGTTTAAGAGTTCTTGGGTTCTCAGATGAAAGCCTTTCAGGGGAAAAAAAAAAAAGGCAAGAAAGGGTACTTTGACAGCTGAATCTCTGGTTAGTAAAATGTCTACAAGTAGCAACCAAGGGCAAGGAACAGACACAGCTCCAGTGTAAAAAGGAGACATTCAGGTAAATAATGGCATGAAGCCTGTTGGATTAATTGACTCATGAGATCTCCCTGCACTCTAATAAGCCTGGTTCCAAGTAATCACAAAGCTCTTAAGTCAGCACTGGGCCACCTTCATAAATGCACACAAAGGTGCTCAGGAGCAGCTTCACCAGGACCTGCACAAAGTCCCTGTCCTCACTTTACAAGATGTTGATGCTGACCTGCCTGCTGATTTAGTGTCAGGCTGATCCCAACCCACACTAATCCCCAAGCAGAACTGGTATTAGCAAGGCTGAGAGCTCAACAAATGATTAGTTGATTAGTACAAAATGAGATGTCAGGAATAAGCATCCTTGTCTCAGCCTGTCTGATACTGAAGAACCACATTAGTCCTACCCATGTCACAAACACTTCTGATCATTGCGTCCACCTACTTAAGACATTAATATCCTTCCAAATTAGGAGGATTATGTTGAACATGGAGACAATTCAGAATAAGATTCTTTTTCTCCTGCATTTCCTCCAGATGTGTGAAGACTTGAGATTCCCATAACAGAGGCTGCAGTTCCGCTCCTTTTGATAATCTCATATACAAAAAGCTTTAAGAAAAAACATCCAGGAACATACTAGCATGTACAGGCATGCACCCTGAAAGGGCATTAAGAATTTTTGCCTTGTCTGTTCAGTTAATGATCCACTCGTAGCACCCACAACCTTGAAGGCTACCCAGGTCATGAGTGAAACAGTGCAGCAGTTTAGAGCAAACTGCTGAAGTGCCTGGTTCAACCATAGGTACTCTTATTTATGGCAAAATAAAGCCAAAGAGCAAAATGTGTCATTTCAGACACAAACAGGAGAAAAGAAACACCCATCTCTGTTTCCATTCTCTCTTCCAACCCCACGCCCTCCATGTTATCACTCACTCAAAGGCATCCAGCCCCATTTGCTTACTGGCATTACTGACATAATCACGGCTCTTGCCTAACTGCTGCCACAGAGAGGGTTTTTTTCCTTAGTGATGATTTACTACAGTAACGAAGTGACAGAAATGCCTGCAGTAGATTTCTGAAATAGATAGCATTGCTCCACACACATGCAGGATCTGATACTGCTCCAGAGTCATCTCGCTCATCCCGGATGCCAACATTTGCTCTTAACACACTCATCTGCACAATGCCATTGGAATGTGTGCGGCTTTACAGACGAGAACAGGTCAAAAACTCCAAAGCCCAAAACTTCTGCAGTTCAGCAGAAATGGTGCACAAAGTCTGGCCCAGGTTTAACAGTTAGGGATGAGGAATTTGTACACCTACTCACCTGAAACAACTGAGAAATTTAGGCAAGAGGATATCAAAATTCCACCAATACTATATTTCACATCAGGCTCTTAGCACCCCTGCACTTGCCAGAACAGCTGTCTGATTGCTGAAGACTGTAAGCATGGAGGAATCCATGATTTGGTTTCTGAAAAGCTTCACCATACTAAAGCCCCAGTGAAGCCACACAATTCGATCACATTTTTATTCCTGGAGCATTTGAACTAATGGCCTGTGGTATCCGTGGCTTTGGGTCAAGACCTTCTAAAACATTCCACCTTATTAAAAATGTTTGGAAGTTAGGAGGTGAAGACTTAAAAGAATTTTTAAGTATATAAGCCATTGCAATATTCAACTCTTAAAAAAAAAAAAAAGGTGAACTTCTTAAAACTCTCCTAAGTTTCACCTTTATGCTAAAACTTTCCAGTTCTGGTCTTAACCAACACTTAGACTGTTGCTTACCCGAGAACAGAGAAAGTTCAGTCAGCTGGTGGAACAGAAAGTAAAACATGTACTGGGTTTTTATAAAAAACTGATGAAGATTTACAAGGATTTTTCTGTAATATCATCTTGCTTTAACTACAAACACCACTGAGGTATGGCAGACTTACACGGATGTCTCAGATACGCAGAAAGCCTTTGATCTCTGCAAAGTATAATTTATATAAACTTTTCTTACAGCAACTTCAAGAATTGTACTGTTTCAGCTTCCCGTGCAGGGTCACTACAAGGGGGTATGGAAAGCCTTCAGAAGGGCACAGCTCACCAGAAAAATGCCCCTCTTAGAAATGCATATCTTGACACATTCTCATGGAAAGTGAATTGGCCAGAATTAAGAGGTCTCTACACAAAAAATGAGGGTTTTGTTCAACCAACCTTCCCTGAAAAACCTGAGGGCATTGTTGCCATAAAACTGATTTTAGAGCTTTTAGTCCCAGATCAAAAACACCATGGTCACAGTAGCAGATACTCACTAAAGCTGAAGTTTGTTCCTAAAACACTGACAGGTCACCACCATACCAGCAGCCTTTCTGACAAAAAGGTATCCTTTATCCCCCGGCTAGCTTCAAGCCAGCAAAAATAAGCAAACGTGTTTTCTGGCCAATTAGACAAAATTTAAACTGTAGACTCAAGCCTGACCCAGACCTGATGATCTTGAAGCACTGTGCTACAAACCCATGGAGTTAATGAAGCAGCCTGAGCACCATAAACACTCTCTAATGCTGAGAATACACACAAGTAGCAATGTTGATGCTCCTCTGCTACTGCCATCCTCACTGTCCTAAACTAATCAGATCTGCAAGCACAAAGCAAGGGAACAAGACTTTCGCCACATATATGTTGTGAAAGTGACTTACTGAAAAAGAGGGACGACATGAAGAATCTTGTATGAAGAAGTGGAGAAGCTGCCAGAAAGCAAGAATCTTACAGTATTGTATCATTTGATAATGGGAGCTTATTATGTAGAGCAAAAAAAAAATTCGTTTATAAATACACTGCTAGGGAGTAGGAATAGACAAGATAGCGTGTCTCCTTGAAAAGGAAGTATTATCTGTGTTGGAAGTGCTTCCCCAGACAAACTCAATGTTCTCTCAAGAGGGGTTGTTTAGGGGTACATTTGAAAGTCAGGCTCTTGGGCCACGGCCAGGTTCTCCACTGCCATAATTCAGCAAAATCCCCCTTTGGCGGAGCAGCAGCAATCGACACCAGCTGACGGCTGAGCTTTACATCTTCAGAAAACAAATAATTCACAAGCAATCGGCAAAAAGGAAACTCCCAAAGTTGCCTGCTTTCACATCGGTTAGAGGGAGGAAACACGGGTTTGTGCTACACATGTTACAGACTATTGTTCAGCAGCCCTTGTACTTAAATTAGGCACATTTAATTAAACGCAACTGTGCGGAGGCAGGAAAAAGCTGGTTTAGGCAAGTTCAGAAAGTGAAATTCTGAGCTTTACACACACCGTCCCAAAAAGCAGAGAAAGAAACCCCGTCCCCAGAAAACTGCGTGCCCTCTCAGTTTGCCACCAGGCGTTTTCCATAGACTTTTGACAGCGCCTCGCCGCTGCCGCACCTCCTCCCTTAGAGCCGCGCTACCTCAGCGCGGAGGAGAGGGAACCCGGCACCAGCGGTAACGCAAAGCTGCACAGAGCTGTCTGACGAGGCGCTAAAGAAAAACGAAGGAAAAAAAAGAAGGGGAAAAACAAGAAAAAGGAACCCGCGGTCTCTCAGACGGAGGGAGCGGCGCTAACCCCGGTTAGGGCACCACGAGGGGCCGAGGGTACCGGGGGTGCCGCCGGGCAGCCGAGCGGGCGGCGGCGGGACAGGGGCACCCGACCCCAAACACACACACAGACCGCTGTGCCAGGGCGCAGGGGCTCCCGCCGCCCGGGACTCACCGCAGGTAGCTGCCGGTCGAGTGCTGGTTGTAGTGCTCCGGCTGCGTGTGCCAAAACAGCATCTTGGGGGCGGCCCGGTGGCGGTCCCTGGGGCTGCGGAGGGGGCGGTCGCGCTGCCCACTCCAGGCGTGCCGGGCACGGCTGCCGCCAACTGGAGCCGCGGCCCCGGCGGCTCCCGCCGCTTTTATGGCTCAGCCGCGGCGGCCGCGGGTTGGCCGGGCCGGGGCTCCGGAGCCCGGTGAGCCCTCCCCCAGCCCGCCCCCCCGCCAGCCCCGGCCCCCGGGCGGGCACAGGCCGCCAACCCCGGGGCGGAGCGCCCGCCCCTGAGGGCAGGGCGGGGGCGGGCCCGGCCCGGAGCGGGGTTTGACGGGCCGTGGCGAAGGAAGGGGTGGATGGACACGGGCTGCCAGGCGACCCCTGGATCTGCTGGACCTGCCGTGGACTCGGAATTGCCCGTGTTTTAAGCGGAGCCGCGGGAGTCACCTGGCAGCTCCATTCAACATCTGTGTGAAATCTCTGCTCAGGTTCCGCTGAGGTCCCTGTTTGAGTGAACGACAGCTGGTTGCTTTAGTTATAGTAGTGTCTGTCTCTTACGCCGGCCTGTGCCTCATGTTAATGTGACCTTTGTGTCGGGGTATTTTCCGAGTGGGACAGCAAGAGGCAAAATTTGCCAGAGGAGGTGCAGTAACAAGAGGACAGTGTCAGGGACTAAACTCACCCCTAACCCTTCAAAACCTTCCTGCCTTTCCTATCTCAACTCCCCCTCTCAGTAAGGAGAAATCTGTTTCTTTGCCATTACAGATTGCAGATCCTGATCCTCACACACAAGGCTGCCCATACCCATCATTTTCCTAACCCCCTGCTCTCAGGGCACCTTCCTGTCCCATCAATCCTTTTCTGGTCTGATAGTTTGTGGAGGGGAAACAAAAGGGTAGAAGGGTTCCCCGTTTAGTCATTTTCTATTATGTATCCACCAGCAGAAATGGAAACAGACCCTTAATTACTCTGAGTTATTAAACATATTTTCAATCAGTTTTCAGGAGAAGACTTCTTATCTGTGAGGTTCCTGGTCAACTTTCAACTGAGAAAAAGGCAGTTTACTCAACTCTTTAAAGGTAGTTATTGGCATTCGCTGTCAGATTTCACTGTCAGACGAGTTTTTTCAGACAGATGATTTTTCTATTCTCCTGCCATTATTATAGAATATTGATATTATCACAGCACTTATAGATCATTTTTAGGTCAAACCAAATTAGAGCCAGACACAGTAAAGGTATTGGTTGGTTGTATCTTGAACTGAAGAAAAAGGTAACCTGAAAGGTAACAGCAGCTTCATAGAGATGCTATGAATCTAAAAGTTTTTAGGATGCATTGTTTATATCTACCTGTCTCAGTTTCAGATTAAGAAATAGCACAAATCAATGTGCCTTTAAGGTATTTTCTCTTTCCGCTGTTACTACACAGCTAGACAAACACCTGGTTCTAACAAACCCAAATGGTTGGAGTTATCTTGTTGCTTTTTTATACTCTTAAAAATATTTAGCTCTGCTCACACAACATCTGAGACCTTGATTGAGCAAAGCCTATATATAGTTCTTGCACAGAGAAACAAGACAAAGTTTGCTGAACTGTCCAAGGACTTATCTAAACAGTAAATATCCTCCCACAGTTTGAGTAGTTTGCTGCACCAACTGGAGAAATATGAAGTCCAATGTAAGAGTAAATTACTACACCACATGAAACAAAGGATCTCATCAAGATTGGCATGTCAGTACTTTCTTTAGTATCTTTCTGGAAAGTAAATATATTGGAGTGAAAATTACTTTAAAATAGTCTGATTTGTTTCCTCTCTGACCTGTTGCTGAATGGAGAAAATAAGGTGAGATCTGCTAATTAATTTTACAGATAGTCTGGTAACAGCTTTGTTGTCCAGATGTTTCTATCCCTGCCTTTCCTTGCTCAGCCAAATCTGAGGAAGAAAAAGACATCTTTGTTCCTTGTCTACCTCTCATGAAAGAAATTTCAGCCATCTTCTGGTCTATTTCCTGCTCTTCCCCCAGCATGGAAACATGTACCACAGCCTCAAATACCCTCTCCTGATCTTCCGAATCCACCACATCATACAGACCAAGTCCTCCTCTGCTCCCCTCTGGGGCTCCCTTGATCATCCAGCATCTGCTCTTCCTGTTACCCTAACACAGCCCCTCAGTGAAGAATTCTTCTCCTCTACAGCTTTCTCACCCAAACCTCTCTTTGCTCTCCTACTCCCTCCCAGATCAAAGTAATTTCTTTCCCTCTGCTTTGCTCATTGCTCTTCATCTCTCTTTTTAGATGCTTGTTCAATTTGCCATGGTAAAATACTTTGATCATATGATTAAAAGGGATTGAGTGAATATTTTGTTTGCTGGATTTTTCTGCTAGAGGTAATGTTATGAAGGACCTGGAGATACTTTTTGTGTGAAAAAGAGGTATTTTAAGAATAAGTATCTTTTTCTGCAGCTATTTGTGCCTGGACACAAAAGTACTGTGCCAGTGAGTTCAAGCTGGTATGAAGAGAAAAAATATTTTAACTATGTAAGTTCTTTTGATTAAAAAAAAAAAAGCAAAACAACAGTAAAAGACCCCAAACACACATACAAAAAAAACCCCAAACAAAACAAACCACAAAACCTTCAAGGATTAGTATCTGCACTTTCAGTTTGAGATGTTATTGCTTCAAAAGTTTATTCTGCTGCTTCACTGGTCATTGCAATCCCTTTAGCTAAGCACTGAGTGGGAGACATGTATGACCTTCATCTGCTTCACTGGAGAGTCAAGAAGTTTTGATCAGATTCTCAGCACTTAGAGCCAAACTAGTAGAACTTGCACTGAAGTGACCGAGACACAGTCATATATTCTGTTCCCTTTCTCCTCTAGAAGAAAGGTGTTCTCATTAGCCAGAGGCCTGAAGGGAAGTGAGCATGGGAGCATTAGAACACTGTAGAGATCGCTAAGTGAAAATTTAGATCTGTAAAAGAAATTAAACACTTAATTCTCACCAAACTGAAAAGAAACAAAGCATCTCTATACCTTTAGGGCTCCCACCACAAACATCTGAATTGCTTCTGAAAAGTCTAGCAGGAACTTCTATGTCAGTTAAACGATTCTGTGTTCATGAAGACCCAGATAAACTCAAAGGATCAAGGTTGAACATTATACTGTATTGAAGAGCTTCCAAAAGTTGCCATTAGTTCATTATGGCATTAGTCAAGGTTATTGAGGGATTACTGCACTTCTCTCCTGATGCATGGACCACAGAGTTATGGCCTGTCTGGATGAACTGCAGGGATCTGAAATGAGCTGCAGAGTCTTGGGAAGGGTTACTGAGATGGTCACCCAAGCACTGAATATGATCTAAGGAAAAAAAGTCAGCCTGATGCCTTTTGTGTTCCCTCTGTGTGTATTTCAGCTCACAGGTTTCCAGCTTTCGACTGGGGAATCTTGGGGAAACTATATTTAAGTAGGCTCTGCCAGATAACCAAGAAAAGTGACTGAACTGTGACAGCCTAATTTGCTCTACCTTCCCTGGGCTGAAACTAGAAAGGATTGAAAACTGGGGGTTTTAATAAATTGCAATATTATGAATGAAGAAAGGAACAGCTTTTATACAGCCCTTATTGTTCTAAAAGCTGGAAAAACATTGCTTTGCCTTTGACAGGGTTTGGGAGACCTTCCAGTGGCAAGTACGGGCTCTCACAGGTAGCCCACTGATCCCTGAGTTCTCCTCATCTGTTCCATGAAGGTCCACTTTTCAGATGAAAACCAGCCTAGATGGGTTCCCATTGCCCTCTACTGAACAGCACCTCAGGGCGTAGCTGGTCACCAGCAGCTCTGGGCAGTGGCTACCACCAGGAGTAGGAATGTGTTACAGCTGAGAAGGAGGACACTGAACTGGAAAAACTGAGAATAAGCCAGCTGTTGAAAGCATACCTTATAGTGACAGAAACATGGAGCTTAGTTTGGTTTTACCCAGAGGAAGATTAAGAGGTGACTCAAACATAGTCTAAAAATACTCACATGGGAAATCAACATTTCATAAGAATGCTCCTAAACCTCACAACAAAGATACAAGGAGCCACGGAATAAACACTGCAATTTCATAAAGTGAGGCTAAGAACACACTGAAATGAACATAATCAACCATGAGTGTAACTTTCCCAAATTTTGTGGTTAAAGCCCCCTCCCCCATCCCCATTTTTTAGATGTAATTCCAGACTAAATTTTCCTCACAAATGAAAAAAAAAGAAGGTGAACAGAAAGGAATTCATTTAGGTTCTGTGGCCAGTTTGACAGAGGAGAGCAAAGATGATCTACAGAACACTTTCTATCTTTATGATCTCTGACATTTTCTGCCAAGGGCTTCCAAATGCTCTCCTATTACAGTCACCTCCCTGTTCTACCTTGCGAGTTTGAGGCAACGTATCCCCTTCCCTGACAGTCAAACAGCCACAAAGCTCATATGTCGTGATGTGCTGTCAGCATGATTACCATGACACAGTGAGAACCACATTAACCGAACTTAATAGCAAAACAAATATCTTGAAGAATACCACACAGACTGGCTTATTTATTTTCTTATTCAAGTCATTCATTAAAACCCTCACCATTTTCTCGTTTATCAGAGGTCACCATCAAATTTCCAGCTGCCACTAAATTTCCAGGCACAACATAGCACTGGTGTATCCACGAGGTCTTTTTGCCACAGAAATTAAGCGTTGTTTGCGAGCTTTCCCTGATGTCATATTAATCACTTTGACTGTCCTGATTTTATCACCAGAATCAATTTTATTTTTCTTCCTGGTGAACATTTCTTTTAAAGTCATTTTGTTGTGGAAACAAAAAAAAATATTTACACAATGAGGATGATCGATGATTGGATGACAAAATAAGTGCTTTTTAAATGCTCATTATACATCTACTGGCATTGGCTGCCTCATTGTGAGCTACGGGCTGCAATCGCAGGGACGCACAGTAGCCATGTTTACATCGCTGCAAGAGAGACCTCCGGAGCTGACAGCACTAGTGGGAAAGGAGCACATGACTTTAAAAAAAAAAGAAGAAGAAAGAACAACAACAGAGAAAGATCATGTACTTTTTGGCTGCAGCAGACACTGAGTCCGCAAACATCTGTGCCCGGTACGTGTCTGGGGGTTAGTTACGGTTCCTCTGCCCGAGGTCACCATGTGTGCTGCCAACTCCAGCAGCCTCGGCTGTCCTGGCTGGAATACATCACCCCTCACACACACCAGGCTGGCAGAGCATGTAGACCGTCACCACCCAGTGCTTTGTGGGGAGCAGTGGCAGAAGGAGAAGCGTCGTCACCCAGAGCCGACAACAGCCCAGCTCTGCTCACAGCTCTGCTGTCTGAGGGAGCTTTGCTTCCACAGCTGAAAAATTGTAGCTGGGACAAAAATATCTGTGATGGCTGCGGGTATCCCACATCTGCCCACCAGCGTGGTCTGCCACCCTGCCCCAAACACTGGTGTCAGCACAAGCAGGGAAAGCAAAGGGGGGAAAGGAGTGGCCAGGAGCTGGGCTGCAGCAAGAACTGACTGCTTCGACCAGCTCTGCCAGAGATGGGTGTGGGAAAGCAGAAGAGGTGCCAGAAGATGTCTAGTCCATAGATCCCACAGACCAAGTCTGTGTCCTCTCTCCCCATGGAAAGAGAGTTCTAAAAGCCTGAACAAGAGGCAGAAGTCACCCTCTGCAGATATGCAGACAACACCAAACTGCATTGGGTGGTTGGCATACTGAGCACCAGTGCTTTGATCCAGCAGGACCTTGGGAAACTTGAGGCCAAGAGAAACCTCATTAAGTTTTGTAGAGCCATGCAAAGCCCTGCACCAAGCTGGAATAACCCCATGTGTCACTTCTGGGTGGGAACCAACTAACTGAAGAGCAGCCCTACTGAGGAGGACCCATGTGTTAGCTTGAAAGACTGATTAAATGGGAAACAACAGTTCCCTCTTGCCACAAATGAGGCAAACCACTCCTTGTAGTGCAGGACATCAAGGGAAGTTATTGCCCCTTCTCCTTAGTGCTGCTGGGCCTGCACGTTTGAGCCTCTTGTTCAAGATGGAGGTGGAGAATTTGAACAGGATCCAGCAGGTGAACTGCTAAAACACTCAGGGCATAGAGCACTTCTGTAAGGAGAACTTGAAAGCATTATTCTTGCTGAGTCTGATGATGATGAAGTCAAGAGAGGACCTAGTAACCGCCCACTATGTAAAGGCATTAAAAAAGATGATTAAGCCAAACCCTTCTCAGTAGTAGCAGTGATTAAGCCAATGTCCACAAGCTATGACTTGGAAGTTGGACTGAGCACTAACAAAAACTTCTTCACTAGAGGACTGGAACAGGTTACCAGACAGGATGTAGCATCTCCATCCTAGGAGGTATTCAAGATTCCAGCAGCAGAGCCATGGTTGATGCAATCCAGTGTAGGCTCCAGCCCTATTTTGAGGTGAAGTTTAGATTAGAGACATTCAGAGGTTACTTTCCATCAACATTTCTGAAGTCTATGAAATCCTGCAAGGGATACTGTGGTCCTGACACAGGTTTTAGTGGACATGCCCACAGTCCCCTTCCTGCTCAAGGCAATGTCCAGGTCTTTACCACATGGGTAATACCCCATGGATGTCCACGTAGGATGTCCACAGCTTCACAAATTCTGAAGAGACTCATAGTGAAATGTCTACATGCTGTTCTACAGCATATGCTGTCCTGAAAAGTGGTTATTTTTAACTCTAGAGGAAAGGCTTTTTTATAACTGGAACCTGGCAAAATAACAGTGTCAAGTCAACCCATCCTCTCCAATGTAAACTCCTCAGATATGAAATTATTCCAGGATAATTACTGGACACAGTTGAGCATGTAGAAAGATCTAGAATGCTCCACCCCAGGGGATTTATCTGTTGCAGGACAGTATGAACCATGAAGTACATTACAGAGTCTTTCATCTCCCCTTAAACACTTTAGAGACATTTTAAATTCCTTGAAAGGAAAACATTTTAAGATCCTTCATGTACTCAAAATGCCTTTCAATAGACCTTCAGAGAATACTTTGTACCTTAGCAGAATCACCATTTACAGCTATAAGACCACTAGTCCTTCACAAACACTATGACTTTTAAAAACATTAAAATATGAGAAAAGAATGACCATTATTATAATTATTATTAGATTTCTTCTTTCCTTCAAAGCAAAACTTTCATCAAATGAGGTTTTCCTTACAGAAATGCTCTAGGTAGATGATTCACACAACAAATTCGTAACTAAGAAGAAGGCAGACTGGAAAAGGGAGTGTGGTTTTCTTATATTAGCTACACACAGTCTGACTGTAATTATCCTCAACTGGAATATCCATACATAAAAGCAATTTTGCAATGATAATAATTTGTACAATTATTCTAATAACATGTTATTTTCCTAATTTTTATAAACCAATTTTAGGACTCTTTTTTTATTGCATTTGCACAGCAATTTCTAAGTCAAATAATGAAGCCTCCCAAGTTTTCTGCAAGGTAAGGTAAGGTGAGGTCAGTGGAGACTGATCTCTACTGCTAGTTACAAATGCATTTATTTCCTCAGTGTTTCTTTCTTCCTCAGGATATCCCAGACTTCCTGCTTGTACAAGGTGTCACCTCTCATCTCTGCAAGTCTTGTGTGGTAAGTTAACATATTTGTATTAACAAGTAAATACAATTGTACTAACTTCCTGTGATGCACAGAATGTGGAGGCACCTTAGATGTGCAAATATCCCGTCGCCATGAGGTAACGAGCAAGTAATCTTACCTTATAGGAAATTTAAGGGCAAACTGACATCACCAAGACAGTGATGGATGTGTGAATTAAATTCCAGAGTGATGAATCCCAGTCTAGCTCTCCTTTACAGCCATACAGTTAGACCAGGAAGCCACCTCTTTCAAGGTGGGATACACAAATCATCTGACCACTGGGATACCCTTGTGCTGCTCATAAAGACTTCTCAGAGCAGGATGGGATAGCATCTGAGGGCATGAACAGTAATCAATATCCTCAGATAAGGTGATCCAAGTGACCAAAGCACAGAACTGCTACTTCTTCACTTCCAAAAGAAGGCTTTTTGGTTTGTTTTCATAGTGAAATAACTAACCTCACTGTCTAACCCTCCTGGGGACCATTACTTTAACTTTTCCCATGATGTAGTTAGGGAAGGTCAGCAGCAGTTCAGATGCACAGTATTTGGTACTGCTGGCTATAGCACGGCAAAAATTACCTATTTCTTGCCACCTTTAGGTTTGATTGTTGGACAGCTGTTGGACTAGAGAGACAACAAACACCGAGGATATAATCAAAGCTCATGGGACCAAGCAGAAACTGTTGTCTTCAGCAGGATTTTATCTCAGGCTAGAAGCACTCCAATATTTCACAGTAAAGACAAGCCTCAGACTTCCAGAAGAAGTTTTCCTTTGTTCTACTTTAATCAATCAGTGATAATTAACCAACATTTAGTTTCGGCTCGAGGAAGGAATGACAGAAATAATTATGTCCTGAGACAGACATCCCATCAGCTTCTCCAAACCTATTAACTGCCTCAGATGAATTAGCAATCAATGAAATGAGATTAAAAAGTCTAACACACAAACCATCTCCATTTCCATCTCTAGAGCCAGGATGACACAAAATTACTACTCAGCCGCTGCATATGTTCCTATAAATGCACCATTATTCTGTCCATAAAACAGTTTTGCTGGTTCATCCCAGGACATGAGTTCCTCTGACACTGAAATACAATGTGGACTTGCTCCTAACTGATCCTGAGCAGGGAATGGAATAACCACTCCTGACATGTCTGTTTATAAGGCACCAGCTAAACAACTGTGTTATCACAGAATACTCAATCGAGAGTTTTGTTCTATAGGTACAGGTGGCCCATTGTAAAAGAAATTTGCGGTCTTGAAGAGAGGTTATTGTAGACAGATTAAAGATATGAAAAATATAAATACTAGTGTGAAATAGGAGGATAAGGCTGTGGTAGTTTTAGTTACTTACAAGGGGTAGCTCTGCCTTCTTTGTTTGACTTAATGTAAACATTTGTTTAGGATAGGATGCACAGCATCCTAGACTCCCTGAACTGTGCCAGTGCAATCCCACTGTCTATAAACACTGGAGATGAATCAGATGAATCCTGCCAAACATCTGCTTTCATTTATCAAAACAAGGTTAAGAAACTTGATCACAATTTATAAACATCTCTTGGGAAGGGACTTAACACAAACAGAAGGGAGATGGTAGCACTGAAAGGGAAGCTGAGCCCCTCCAGCAGTGTCCGGCTCATAACACCTGGTATGAGCAGTAGCAGTCACCGAGATCATTATTGGTGAGACAGCACCGTTATTTTTATGATGAATAAATAGACTAAGCCCAAAGTGACATAAGCCACTTGGTAGTGTCAAGCAGTCAGATTTATATCTAATCTTCATAGCTGCTTTTCAATAGTCTCCACTTGTTTGGAGCTCCTAGCATTTTGATTTTATCATTATACATGCCTGCTGTGCTTTTTTTCTTCAAAATCGTAAATGAAATTATTCTTGAGTCCTGCAGGTTTCTTGTGTGGACTTTTCTAACCTTAGCAGTGAGTAAAATTACATGGTCTTAATCCAGCAAGCCAAGCATAAACTGTATTGGAGAACAGTCTTTACCATCGGTGCCAGTGTTCAGTGTGACTTGGAATCCATGAGGAATTCCAGAAAAACCCCCACATTGTGATAATATTTACAAAATAGGAGTAGCTTGCTCAAATCTGAGGAATCCAACAGACTAGCACCTTTTAGTCAAAAGAAATGTGCTTTTAGTAAAGGTAACTTCTTAGCCAGACTTCTCAGTTGCAAATATTAATAACTTTACCACCACAAGTCTCTCTAGCAGCACTCAGAAAAATCTAAATTTTTATTAACTGTAAGAACATACAAAGATTGCCTGAGTGATACAGACTGGGAAGACACGTGAGAGATGCCAAATCTCCAAGCTCAGAGTAAAAAACCAACAAAACAAAAAACCAACCAGCCAAACAAACAAACAGAAATCCCAAACAAACAAACAAACAAAAAACCACAAAAAACCCCAGGGTATTTTAATACAACCAAACAGGAGCACAGGGCATAGGTAAGTACAGAGAGCATCAGCATTACTCACAGTGGGAAATCTGCAGAGGGACTATAGGAAATACTCAAATACTCATCTGCTAGTTAATGGTGACAAGCAAGTCTCAAGATGAGATTTTGGAGGACAGGAAGAGGATTTTATTTTAAAAACTCACACCTGCCATACACACCCACACACCCACATACTCACAACCAGAAGAAATGTGTGTGTCCATCATCCAGGCACCAAAACATGTATATCCAGGGCCTGCTTAGGATCCCTCGCAGTGAAACAGAATAGAAGGGACACAGCTCTGTAGTCCTTATCCTGGTCTCCTTCCATGGCTGGTGAGCACTCGCTGCTTTGGGATGTGCTTTTTGAACCCTGGAGCTGACAGCATCTGCCTTTTTCCATCTCTCCATCCCACCCTGCCTCTGTGGGTCATCAGAGTGCCTCTCTCTGAGTGCCTCAAGACTCCAGTTCCACCCTTTATTCTCCTGCTATCACCCCTTTGATGGTCTGAGGCTTTGTTTCAACCTAAATGTAGGTTGTCCTTTGCTGCAGATCATCCCTTGTTTGCCTGAAGGTGTATCTCTGCCAGCTCCAGCTCAGCTGGGCATGTATAAATGTGACCAAAGGAGTGTCTTTGCAGCCTCTCACGATTGGTGATTGAGATGCCAGCAGATGCAATCCCATGGATTCTCGTGGATGAGGGGGTCATGCTGCAGGAGACTTCAGTCAGTGACCTGGAGACTCTGTAAGAGCCCAAGTTGCTCCTGGTGTTATTTCCACTCCTGTGAAAAGTGATTGCACTTAGCAGGTCAGCTGGCTATAGATGTGACTTTTTGGGGATTCCCATCTCTACTGGAAATAAAAATAAAAATAATGGTTGAAAACCACTGAACTAGATAATGCAAGAGCCTTCCAGTGGCCTTGAATATGCTATTCATTGAGGTCGGAAGCTGCTATGGAATTTTTCAATACATGATTTAATCCGGGCAGCCTGAGCTCCAGAAGCAGAGGGAGGAAACCCAGCAACTCTGGAGCCAGGGGCCCTCAGGCAAGGAAAGGGAACATTTTCAATGGCTTTTAGAGGACGCATTGGCCAAGTCACACATGTTACAGCAGTTCACTGGTGGCATTATAAAGCTAGAAAAGCAGTGTCAGGTGAGCTGCCTAAAAGGACAAAGATTGCTTCCTACTCTGCAGCATGCTAACATTTGGGCATTTTTGGGTTTTAGCTGCCTCACAGTCAGACAGCAAGCTCTTAGCATAGGGATTTTTTGGCCATCGTAAACACAGTTAGCAGCAGCTCCTCAGCAGGCAGAAACTGCTGTGGCACTGAATTCTCAGCAACTGTGGGTTCCGGAGTGACATAGTCTTGCCCTGGTAGCTGCAATGCCCTGCCCTGTGCATTTCCATCCACCCACTGCAGGACATGCAGCACTTCTCCCTTCACCTGCACCAGGAGTGCCAGGAGACAAGAGGCTTTCTCTGGGAACTGTTCTTTCTTCGTAAGAAAAAAAAAAGGGCTTTTTTTTGGTCCTAAATTTGCTTCTCAGATGGACCGGTCCCAGATCTGAGTCCCAGTGTGGCCATGCAACTGGTGGTGCCAGCACAGTGCAGGGAGCAGGGAGAGAAGGAGCCAAGGGAGGTCTGGGGATGGATTCTGCCGTCAGCCCAGTGAGGTGTGACTACCACTGAGGGTACAGCATAGTCTCAACTCCAAAAAGATCAGTGTCTGAACAGCTTTCCATGAACCACTTCCACATCTTTCTGCCTCAATGGCATTCCTTCCCTTCTTGTTCCTGGAATAGTTTGCTGATGTTTTCTGCAGACAGTATCTTCTTTTCTATTCCAGAAAATCTGGAACTTTATTAATAAAGCAAACAGACCTGTGAGTCCCAACCTTCACTGTTTTCTTTTGTTCATTTCCAGTATTCTAGGGGAAAATAATCTATTAACTGACTGGTTCCTGCAGGGTGTGGGAGCAGCTCACAGTGGGGAGAGGTGACCCAGAGCCGGGGAGCGCCAGAGAACACTGTGACTGTCTCTCCTCACCCTACACCACACCACCCTTCCCAGGACCTCTGATAAATGTGCGTTGTGACAGAGCTTCAAGGGTGATGTCCTCAAGTCAAGGGACCAAGACCACCAAAAAGGAGCCTATTAAACTTTTTGTCCTTCAAATGACAGTAGCCTTTTGGTGGGTGTCTTTGATTTTAAAGACTGGCCAAGCTCAGGAAATTATACTTCACACTCAAGTACATCCAACTCTTTTTAAAGCAGAGAGCATTGCCAGCCCAAGAAATACAATCCTAACCCAAGGCCTTGAGAAATTTGGTGGCTGTTTTTAAGTGTCTTACTCCATTACAAGCAGCTCTTTGTCAAGGGCACCCAACGCTAACCAACACTGATAAGAGGATCACATCCCCCACTGCTGCAAATGGTCCTACTGCCCAAAGGGGATCAGACTCCAAAGAAAGAAACACCACAGGCCATTGAAAGGCATCATGCAGGCAGAGGTTGAGGCAGAGCTCCCTTCCCATCACCACGTACACTTGACAGAGACCTCAATTCAGGCTCTAAAACCTGCACACTGGCTTTAATCCCAAAGGAAGGGGCATCACTCCACACAGGCAAGGACCATCAGTTGCATTACCCATCTCAGGGCCAATTAACCTTGGAGAGCCAAGGGAAGGGGAGAACAGCAATGCTCCCCCTGCAAAAGTGCCTTCTGCAGCATCCGTGAGATAGGGTGAACGTGGGGCATAAGCAAGGTTAGAAAACAAACCCTAACACAAGCAGAGCTGAAGGGATGGTTGGATATAATTTAAACATGTTTTAACAGTAGAGGCAGCCCATATGTGAACACGTGTTTTAACTCCCTGCAGATATGTAACAGCTGTGGAGGGATCCTGGAAGTGTGGAGAAACAGCACCCCCTTGAAAACATGGGCCTTGAAGGAAGATGTGCTCCATGTCCCCAAAAAACCTCCCAGTGGTCATAAATGCTTTGCTAATTTTTTTTTACTGGGTGCATGGTTTGCATGGCCTTCTCCTGAAAGGGACTCTGCTAGAGCACCATCCCGTGCCTTCGTTTCTTCACCTGCACAGCCAGGGTAACTGGGCTGTCCCCACAGGAGCACTGGGAAGATGGATTGGTTAATATTTGCTTAGTGTTCTGGAGATAGCACTATATAAGTCTAATTACATTTTATGCCCTCATGCGATAAGGATGTCATCTTGGATTAGAGGGGATTAGTTGTTAATGCCATTCCTGTACATACCGGTCCCCTCCGGGGCTTTGATCTCTGCTGAGAATGTTTTTCACTCTGCTTTCAAATCAGTAAGGTCCTCCTAGTTATGTTAATCAAGGAAATCAAAGATTTTTGGTGGATGAAAACAACGCTTGGTGGATACCTGACTAAGCCTGCAGACAAGCATAGGTGTGTGCTCAATGAATGATGGTGTGCACTCAGTGATTCTCTTGCTTTGACATCACTAAACCTTTGCCAAGGCCAGGGAAGGGGGGTTGAGTGTGTCCCCTCCCTGTGCACTGAGCTCCAAACACACTACCAAGTTATTAAGTACTAATCTAAGTTAATGTTTAGCAGTTGCCCAAAACATGGCAATTGATGAAAGCCAAATAAAATGGAGTGAGAAGCCACGTGCTGGTAACAATTGCAGGGCAAAATGCTACTGAGAGGACACTCCCACATCCTAGGAGTGCTGCTCTCAAGGGAGTACTCCAATCTGCAGCCATGTCCCAGAGCAATGAGAGGGGATTCTGGCTTCCCAGGTGACTAAGAGGAAATTTGATTTTCTGAACTAGCAACAGTGAAGCTTCCATCCCTTCACCACAGTGACCCTGACCGCTCTCAGAAGACAGACTGGAGAGCCAAAGTGCTCTGCCCTGCTTGCAGAGGTATCAGGAATTAAGACAAGATCCCTTTCAGGGATCCCTTTCCAGCACTCCCACTTGCTCCAAGCATTCGCTTACCTCTGGCACATGCTTGGATTTCAGCTGCTGACTTGGAACAAAAAAGGGCTGTCCTGTCCCCACCTCCCACTAGTGAAGGTTTGTCCCAGAGGAAACCCTGGGGCAGTTGCAAGGCAGGGTGCTGGGGGACGTGGGGCTGCAGATGCCAGCAGGGTGTCCTGGCTTGGCCCAGCCCATCCAGAGCCTCAGCAGAGCTATCACCCTGGGAGCCCCGAGCATCACAGTTATTCAGCTGCAAGGACTAACCTCCCTCCCAGCAGCTACTCCAAATGCAGGGCGTGGAGCCAAGCTGTCAGGGAAGCCAGCAGAATCCCATCAGCAATTTTATCAAACTCAACGTTTTTTGGTAAAACATTTCCATTTCAGTGACTCAGCAGCCTTGGAAAGTTTCTGTCTGCAGCAGTGAAGCGCGAGGTGGGCACACAGGGAAAGCCCCCTGGGATATGCACCTGACCTGGCTGTGTGGCTGCTCAGAAGGAGCCATGCAATGAGCCACCCCACTTTTTTGTCAGTTCCGCTCCAGTCTATTCATTGTCCATCAACAGAAGAGCTTGTATAACAGAAGAGCTTGTCCAAGCTGAGTTTTCAGGTTAAGTGGACCAACATGCAACAGGTCAATACAACAGAAGGATTCAGGCACTGGCTCCCTTTTATTCACATGCTTCATCAAATCATCCATTTGTCAAAATTAGACCCGGAAAAAAGTTAACTTTATTACTCTAACTATTAAAAAGTTTTCATCGTCTAAATTTGTCTTGCTAAGCCCAAAATGTCTTGCCTCATCTGCAGAGAAGAGATTATCCCCTCTCTGCATTTGTCTCTTGCGTACTTGAGGGCTGCTCTCATGTCTCCCTGAGCCCCTTCTTTTGCCTGTTATCCAGCCCAGGTCAAGCTTGCTGGGAGTCATCATGTCCTCACTAATCTCTGGCCACCCTCCAACTTGTCCATGTCTTCCCCATCCCAGTGGGAAGCTGGCTTTTCTTTGCAAACCTTCTCTGCAAACCTCCAGTCCCTTCTCAAGGATTTACAGCCTGTCCCTCGGCAGGGATGGAGTTGTTTGTGCTGTTGGAGAGATGGAAGAGATAGGGCAGGGGATCCAGGCTTGGGGGTAGCCAGCAAATGGGAGACTTGCCAAGAGACCAAAAATGCTGTCAGTCGCTACTCCCGCCTCCCTCTCCAGCGGGATCTTTCACCCAGGAAGCAGAACTAGGTCTTCCACATCACCTTGCAGCACTTGAACCAGGGCTTCACCTGTCCCAAAAAGGGGATGGCTCTGAGGGGGCTCTGGAGTGGCAAGGCAAGGAGTCAAAATGGGCTGAGGACTCAGCACAGACAAGGATTGAGGAGCCCCTGCCAGGGCAAGGCTTGGTTTCTCTCCTCTCTCTCTCTTTTTTTTTTTTTTTTTTTTGTGTGTGTTTTAACCAGTCTGGTTAGAGGAGGACTTGCAGATGAGTCTCATCAGGCAGGACTCAGCTGCTTTTCTCCCTCTCCCAGCAGTGTCTGCAGGGCTGCAAACTGTAGCAGTTGCAGGTACCTCCTTGCAGGAAAAAGCAGGAAAAAACTGGCAGGGAGTGGAAACGAGTGGCAAGCAGATTAGAAACCCAGCTCCTATTTATAGACTGGCCGTCAAAAAACTGCCCCTGTGACAGGGTGATTCGTTTAACCCTTTTGGCCCCAAGCACCAACCCACCCAGAGATGCTGAGCCAGCCTCAGCCTGTGTCATGAGGGAACATTTTGGCACAGGGGAAGCAGGAAAAACCCGGTGCCAGGGCACCCAAGGAAGGAGCAGGAGACAGGTCCAGGCACAACACAACTTACAGGGGTTACACCTCAGCAAGGGAGGGAGATGGGGGTTATGGATATTAAGAAGTTGGGTCACCAGGACAAGGAAAAGAATATCCCAGCCTCCTGCTGCACAGCAGACAGAGAAACACAAAAATATTTCTTCTAATGGTGAGGTAATGAACCTGGTTTAGGAGCAGCTCCAGTGTTTTCAGCCTCATTTGTCTCCCCTGAATTTTGGTAGGTCTGAAGGTGATGGGGGCCATTGCTTTGAGGGCCACTGCATTGCCCAGTAGCGGTTGCTGATGCTCATGGAGGGCTGCTGCATCCCACAGGAGTAGATTATGATCCCTACCTCCTGCTGCTCCCCACCATGGTTTCCCCAGAGCTCATCAGCAAGAGGACAGACAGACACTGCCACCAGCCCCCTGCCACATTCGCAGCATCTGTTAAATGTATTCTGAAGCTCCCCTTTGCTCTCTACCTGCTGTCACTTATGGGTGTCTTTATGCCATTCACAGTTGTTTTATACACTGCCATGGAAAGACTTTCCAGCTGTTCTCCCGCTTGCTTGTGTCAATAGCTATTTTTACAAGTTTGCTTTTCTTTTCTTCTTAATTGATCTAAATCCTTTCCCTTAGCTTTCTTGTTAAAGGTGGATTTAAAGAAAAGGAGTTCATTATCTTGGACATTTTTGAGTCATTATGAATTTCATCCCTCTCCTCATTAATTACTCATTACCCCTCAGCTCTGGAGGGCTGCTTTGTCCCCGATGTGTTTGTGAGCAGCTTCCCTGGCACCCTGTAATCCCCCGGCCCTGCGTTAGCTCGGTCTGGTTTACACTGCCCTCGCTGTCCTCTCTGCTGTCTGCTCAGCTTCTCCCAGTCTCCTCTGCTCCCAAACAAGCTCTTGTCTTTTCACTGCACCCCAGAACTGTCTCCTGTTGAGCCCTCTGGCCCTGGGTCCCTCAGTGGGTTGAACCCCTTGTGCATCTTGCCTGCCCCGAGGGACAGGCAACCATTCCCACTGGCCTTGTGCCATGCAGCAAGAGGAGTCACTGGCTCCTGGTTAATAGGTTGGCACTGGAGTTTGGATATAAATAGCCATTTTTTGGAAAGCAGTAGCTTTGCTGGGCCTGTTTTGGTACATGCCAAGTTATGACAAAGCGGCATGGAGAGCAGAGTAATGTTGTGTAAGGGCCTTGGGATTAACAGGCCAGTATTTCCCAAGCCTTTGGCTGCAGTCAGATCCCCAGGGAGAACCTGAAACATATAAGCATGTCCTGTGCTGCAGCGGCCCAGGGAGGCACAACAGATGCAGTGGTGTCATCATCCTCCCATTGTCCTGGCAGGGGAAAGTCGTGCACAGCAGGGCACTCAGATACTGATCCTGCTACTGAAACGACCTTCTTCAGCCCATGTCACAGGCACATATTGGCTATAATCCTGTGTTACCCACAGATGGATCCATGACTGGGGATCACAATGAGTGATGGCCTTTCTCTGGACCTAAACAAGCATACAGACATCCAATCTCTGCTGGCAAGAGACTCCCTCCATCCCACCCTCATGCTCAGATTGACTTTCATGCCCCTGCTGCCCCAGCAGGTTCCCTAAAGCTTTGCAGGACTTTTTTTATCATCACAGCAGGGGATGGCAACTTACTGTCTGCCCTCTCCTCCATGAGGTCAGCGCTAATGCATTTCTATGCTGAGACTACTCCCAGCAGGCTCCTGCCAGGGCTGGGGTGTGGTCACTGGGGAGGGCCCTTCCCATGCTTCATGGAAGTGTATGAAAAGACAAAGCACGAAAAATGTGTTGGGTTGGTAAAGGGAAGAGAGCGGTGTGCGATATTTGCTTGGGGAGGGTAAACGAGGGTTGCACAAGCAAGCAATTGGGTTGCACAATCAGAAGCAGTGGAATTATTTAAGTTCTAATGATCAACTGAGCTGCACTTTCTCAGGGGGTTTTACCCAAAACATCTTACTCTTTGATTGGAGTAAACTGAGATAAGGCACCTGGTCCAGGAGTGCAACTCTGCTGACATGCCCTGAGCTGTGCCTTGGCTCATCCTTCAGTGGGAGGGAAGGGGGTCGCAAAAATCATTTGAGGGGGATGGAAGTGTTGTGTTGTGAAGAAATCAGCAGCAGCTCAAACTCTTCAGGACAGAGAAATAAATTGAGAACAGTCTGCAAGTGCTTCGAACAAACCTTCACACTTGCCAGGAATCTGCTAACTACCTTTAGTGGCTGGCAGCAGCTCCAGTCCACGGTAGGGGTGAGCTCAAAACCCTCTGAGCCAAGGATTACAGCCATTCCTCATTCTCCATCTGCAAAGCAATCATGTGGCTGAGGACACCAAGGGACTTAGTGACAAAGTAGCTACAAGGAACAGATACTTTCAGGTGGCTCAATAAACAAGCACCCCCTTGTCACTGCGCTGCAGTCTCATCCTTAAAGAACACATCAAAATCCATAGAATCATTTAGGTTGGAAAAGACCCCTAAGATCATAAAGTCCAACTGCTAACCCAGCACTGCAAAGTCCACCACAAAACTATGTCCATAAGTGACACATCTATGTATTTTAAATACCTCCAGTGTGACTGAGCCACTTCCTTGGGCAGCCTGTTCCAATGCTTGACAAGCCTTTCCATGAAAGTGTTTTTCCTAATATCTTATGTAAACCTCCCTTGGTGTAACCCTTGTCCCATCCTTGTTACTTGGGAGGAGAGAACGCCTCACTACAACCTCCTTTCAGCTGGTCGTAGAGAGTGATAAGGTCTCCCCTGAGCTTTTTTTCTCCAGACTGAATACTCACAGCTCCCTCAGCCACTCCATGTAGTACTTACGTTCCAGAGCCTTCACCAGCTCCATTGCCCATCTCTGGACACACTTCAGCACCTCAATGTCCTTCTTGGGGGCAGAGGCCCAAAACACAGGATTCAAGGTGTAGCCTCACCGATGCCTGGTACAGGGGAACAATCACTGCCCTGGTCCTGCTGGTCACACTATTGCTGATACAAGCCACGATGACATTGGCCTGCTTGGCCACCTGGGCACACTGGTGGCTCAGCTGGATGTTTACCAGCACCCCCAGGTCCTTTTCTGCTGTGCAGCTTTCCTGCCACTCTGCTCTCAGCCTGTAGTGCTGCCTCCTCTGGTTGTTGTTTATTGTCTTGTACAGCAATAGCCAAATTAAGTTCTAACTGGAGTTTGGCCCCCCTAATTTTCTCCCTGCATAACCTCACAACATCTCTGTAGTTCTCCTGAGTTGCTGCTCCTTTTTCCAAAGGTCACAAACTCTCCTCTTTTTCCTGAGCTCCAGCCCAAAGCTCTGTCCAGCCAAGTCAGTCTTCTTCTCCACTGGCTCCTCTTTTGGCACACAGGGACAGCCTGTGTCTGTGCCTGTAAGATTTCCTTCTCGAAGCATGTCCAGCCCTCCTGGACTCCTTTACCCTTCAAAACTACCTCCCAAAGGACTGTCAGTCAGTCTCCTGAACAGGTCAAAGTCTGCCCTCTGGAAGACCAAGGCAGCCATTCTGCTGACTCCCCTCCTTACTTCTCTGAGACTCCATTATTTCGTGATTGCTGTGCCCAAGACAACCATCGCATCACCCACAGGTTCCTCATCACAGGAGCCAGGAGACTGAGAACATTATTTTCTTCTGCTCCTGTATTCAATTGCATTCCCCAAAACTTTTGCCTTCTGCCATGCTCCTCCCAGCAGAAAAGTGCAGTGGCCTGTGCTGGCACTCCCAAATGTGCAAGTCTTGGCACCAAGGCCCACATTTGTGTATTTTCCAAGGAGATGAACAGGTGGTCAGATCTGGACAGCGAGTCCCTGGAGGCACAAGCCATTGCTGGGAGAAGACAACTTCTCCGAGGGAGCTCTGTCAATGGTTGGCAATAAGCCAACCACAGCTCCATCCTGGCCTTATGCCATATAACCTGAGCAACAGCACAAGGACTTGGTAAAACCCAGTTGCAGGGTATGGAGAGTTGTGCTCCAGAGGTGAGGAAGGCGAGTGCCCAGCCTCCTCTGATCCAACTCATGCTGCCTGATGCTCCTGAGGGCAGGGAGACCTCCACCCATGCAGACAGATCTCTGCATGAGTGTTGCACAAACTGCCAGAATGACCTACTTCTGCATCTGTGGGATGTCCCTCTCCTCAGCTCCTGCAAACGGTTTGGAAAGGACTGACCATTTTAAGCACGTGTCAGTGAAATCCAGCTCCCCAGATTAGGTTGTCTAACACAACACTTGCAATGCCTCAGACTTCAGAGCTTTTCCAAACCCCTCAGGACTGTAAGGCTAATTTAGGCCAGCTTCTGGAGTTTTACAAGGCCCAGATGAGGTACTACACTGTTCATTCTCTCTTCCCATGCTTATAACCCCAGGTACCTGGCACTGCTTGAGAAAACACATGGAAAGTGCTCTGGGAAGAAGCCAGGGTCACTGGGCAAGGCTGGACCCTCCCTCCTACTGCTCTGGCACACAGCAGAGTCAAAAAACACACTGTCACCACAGGGGAAAAATGGTCCATTGGCAGCAGGAGCATCACTGCTCCTCATTCCCAGTCCAGCCCCTGAATCTCAATGCAGCAGGGTCCCTGGGCTGGCATGGTGACTTGGTGACAGCCAGGAGTGCCAGGGCAAAGGCACCATCAGTAAGGACTGCTGATGCTGTGACGGGTCTGAGCTAAACAAGACTATCGCTTGCCTGAAACATCGCCAAAACATTTTCAAACTTGGTCTAGCCCAGTAGTAAGCTAGAGAGTAAAAAGGACAGATCAAATAACCTTCCTGCAGAGGGTGAGAGGACAGTTTAACTAGCAGTGCCTTATCCAGCATGCCCAGATCAACCGTGTCCTGCTAGTGCTCACGCACTATGACACTTCCATGTATTTTTCTGCCTAGGAATATTCATACCAAAAGCCTCCCATACAAAATCTGAATCTCCCGTGCTCTCCTGGTTTCCTTGCACCCACCACAAAGTATTTGAGGACCTTTTACCTTGATCAGATCATCAAGGTAAAAGTCATACCTGCGGGGGCTGATTTCCTTAGTGTAGAGCACAGCTTCACTACAGGTTTTTAAGTTGTGATGAGTTGTTATTCCCCCAGGGCAACACACAAGTGCTTGAGCGCTCAGGTTCCCCAGACAATTCAAACTCAAGTTCTTCTCCCTTTATTTGGTACCAGGCACAGAGACCTGTGCAGTTCCCAGCACCCCTTCACTTCCCCAAACACTTCATCACCCAAATTTCCACTGCCACATATTTTAAAACCTCTGCTGTTCTCTTAACAACACAGGGATCTTTTGAAGTCCTTGCTCCTTGAGTTCCATGCCTTTGCACAACCATCAGCTTTCAAACAGTAAATGGCTTTCCAGTTTGTAACGTCACAAGTATCCCCTAAAATCATGACTTCTCAAGACTAGCATCCAAAAATTGACTGCCTGCCAGTCACACTGGCTCTCATAGACTGGTGCCCGTAGGAAACATCCAGCCCACCACATGCCCTCTAATACATGAAAACACAGAAGGGCAAGTATAAGACCAAATCATTTAGAAGCACAGGCTGGAGTGAGGAGCTGTGTTGGATAATGAATCTACTTTAATATTTCTCCCTCAAGAAGACACCCAACTTCCACTTATTCTAGGGCAAACTCAAAAGGTTTTATTTTAATTTTTTTTTTTTAGCAAATTCTATCACGTAAATGTTAACAAAAAACATCTGTACAATTGCCATGATACACTCAAAAGTGAAACAAATAAGATATAAATACAGATATGGATGTAACATGACAAAAGCGGAAAAAATAGAAAAAAATACATGCGCATGAACACGGTGCCAACAAAGTCATTTCTCATGGCTGGCATTTTTCAGAGCATTTTTTACTTCCCATTTAAAACATTGTTAGCAACGTCCTGCTGTATACTACAAAGGTCTAGTTTTCTGTCCCTTAATATGTAATATTATGCTTGATAAATAAAGGGGTGGGGAGAAAAGGTTTTGATGACAAAGATGCAAGTTACATTACTTATACAGGTTATTGGTAAGCTAGTAATAAGCATTAAAAAGACAGTCTTGTATTGTATGTAATCCAGGCAAGCACACATAGTGTACCTTAAGAAAGCCACATGCCTCGATATTTCTGAACTACATGAGAACTACAGTACGTAGACCTGTGGGGCGGATGGAGCCTGTATTTGCCCATGCCCACGGAGCACTGGTGCAGCCAATGGCAGAAAAAACATCGACATCTGAGATTTCGGCAACCTTGCAGCCAAGAGCTGCTGTCTGCTGAGAGTTTTCTCCCATTCAGATTTTTAAAGCATGGTGGGCAAAGAAAATACACTTTTTTTCCTTTTTTTTTTAACCTCTGTTTTTTTCCTCTTTTTTTGTTGTTTTTTTTTTTTTTTTTAAAGGTTATGAAAAATTGAAGCCCTGCATAATGGGCAGCAAGAAAAAAAAAAGGCAGCTGCAGTAGGTGGCTACTGCCAGGAGAACACAAGCTTCACCGGTGCGGTGAGACACTGCAGCATGCAGACCTTCCTCTGCAAGCCTGCGTGGACACTGTGATTTGTAGCCAGAGAGACCTTTATGCTTGCTGAAGAAAAAACAAAATGATTGTACAGCTTGTTGAAGTCAAAATGGAGATCAGAGAGGTGACATTCAGAGCTAGCCCTTTGAGTACTTCAAAGGAAACACGAAATAAAAATTGGGTCATGTTCAACATACTAAACAACTTTACTATGTACATTATACGCAATGATTTATAAATACCTAAAGCAGAATGCTCCCTACTGTATACAGGTATAACACACTTCTAGAGTACTCAAAGGATGAACAGTCCTCGACTGACTCACGTAACAAAATTAGGTAGCACATTAATGAGCATCTGTTGACAAACAGAACTGAATTTGATTCAGAAAGTAAGGCCTGATTCTACCATGTGCAGCCCCAGGGGTGCCAATGACATCGGAGAGCGCAGGCTGGTCGCTGCCTGCAGCAGGTCACACGCCTTTGCAAGGACGAGCTGTCGACTCCGACTGAGGTGTCATGTCAGGGACGTTACAGTGCGTTCACTCTCAGTGCATACTAACAGGATTTTATAAAATATATAAAATCATTTGAAAAGGAATTCAATTCCTGGAGATTTGCTACAGTGTGCCATTCAAAGAAAAAAATAAAAACCAAACCAACAAACAGCAAATGATGATGGACCAAGCTCCATCACAGCTGGGAGGGACTAACACCACCTGGTCAACTGTGCTGACCTTCTGAACCCCAGAACTGGAACAGAAGATGCTGAACTGAGATGGGGAGAAAGAAAGGCATAAATACTAAGCAGTTAGAAGTACAAATTAAAAAAAAAAAAAGAAAAACACCCCAAAAAAACCTAACCCACTACTAAAAATTCAAACAAGACAGCTAACTGCTGCCAACAAGTCAGCTGAATATTTCCTCAAAAGGAAAAATAAATTTGTGTTAAAATAAAATTTGAATAATTCAAAAAAAATTTAAAAAGAGCATTCTGACAAGCATATTGAAAGATGTTGAAAAGAAATGGTCCACAGAAAGGGAGACACAAACTATGGAGCAGCCAATCCTTCCTTTACTGAGGATGGCTTTTCTGAGCCTGCAGAATCCCACACACCAGGACTGCACACAGTTTCTTCTGCCATAGTATTAGTTGTTGGGAAAGGTGAGGGAACTAGCCCTGCAGCCAGAAAAAGCCTGGACATGCATAAATCAGGAGGTGGTCACCTTCTCTGCTCTCATGTGAGCAGGAAAAGGGACCAACAAGCTTTGCAGCCCAATACCACATAGTCCTCACCAGCCCAATCCCTCCTGAGATGAGGACTGGGAGAGGAGCTAGCACCAGCATCAGCTCCCAGCATAGCTCCTCAGGGATGAGGCTGAGACACAGAGGGATGAACTGATGGAAGGGGCTTTACCCTTCCCTGCTGCAGTAATGGTAAGTCTCATGTTCTCAGTATGTTCCCAAGGTGTCCCTTCAGCTCCCCAAAGTGGAAATGGAGGAAGCTGGAGAAACTCCAAGGCACTGAGAGCAGCCAGGGAACATACATCCATCACCACAGCTGCAGCCATAAGCTGCATGTCCACCATCCTCTTGCATCACTGGCACTGGGGACAAAACCCCAGTTGTGACCTGCTGCAGGTTTGGGGTGGGCATGCCCATCAGCCAGGATCCAGCCCAGGGCCAAACACAGCACTAATCAGCAACATCCTACTTTCCCTGGTTACAGGCAGAGCCAGGGGGAGCTCCCCCTTTGCAAACAGAAGGGTCTTCATTTGGGAAAGGGTGGTGCTGAATGTTATTTGACTGCTGCTGGTTTGCCTCTGACCTGGTCTGTGTCATCAGGCTGCAAAAGGTTTTGCCCTGCTGCACCCTCACCCAGAGCACCCTGCTGACAGCAGTGCCCAGCAAGGGCTCTCTGCACTGCTCCGAAATGCAGAGCACCCTGCAGGCCTATGTGTGGGGATGGCCAGGAAGGGGGAGCTTTCTAAGGGTGGTTAACAGCACTGCAGGGTCTTCAGGCACAGGAGGGGCTATGGCAGGCAACCAGCACTGTCCCAGCTGGTTCAGAGGTGCTTCCTTGTGGTATTTCTGCTCAGATTCAGACACCCTTTCTGTCCTCTGGGATGAACAATTTGCCCAAAGCACAAAGGAGCTGTGGGGACAAAGCCACTCACCACCCAGCACCAGTGGATCAGTCAGAGCAGCAGATCAGCCCTTTGATGCTACAGACTTCAAGAAAAACATCTGGCACTGAGGTACAGCTCTGCCAGCTCCCACCGTCCACCCATGAACACACACAGAGCCTAACCCAATCCCCACCCACCTAACTCCACCATCCTATTCGCAGACATCAGTCCCAGAACTGGGTCTCAGGTTCCCTTTGGGGAGTAAGAAGTAACCTGGAGAGTCTTTTAAGCATATGAAAGAGCCAAATGGGTTGAGAGGGGAGAAATATTTACACAGTCAATGAAAGGAGCAAAATCCCAGCTGTTACGCACAGCACAGCTGGCTGGAGAGCAGTTACAGAGAGATCAGCCCATCCAGGGTCTGTCAGAACTATGTACAAAAACTCAGGTGTTTATAAAGAACCTACTTTTTCATTACTCACTTGGTATCTCTCAGTATTAAAGCATCTGGGGCTGAAATCACAGCCACATCTGCAAAGATCTCCCCGTGAGGAGCCCTGCAAGTCAGGCAAGCTGCAACAGGGAGCACAAAACAGGAACACAAGACTTGTAAGAAGAGGAGAACCTAGCCAGAATGGCTGCAGGGAGAGAGCAGGTAACTAGCACACAGAAACCAAAACGGGATAAACTAAACCAACAAGATTTGTTTGACTTTTACATGTGTCTGGGTTCTTGGACTCAGTGTTGGAACGCTAACCTAAACATATTTCTGAGATTTCAGCAGGCTATACCAATATGTTTAAGTATGGCTTCCTGTTGTTCACTTTTAATGAAGACTGCAACACAGACCTTGCTTCCTTTACATTCAATACCAGTAAGATTCTACATAAAAGCTTTAAAGGGACTAAAATACTGATTGCAATAAATATCTGCATGGCCTCCTTAAGCTGATGGAGCGCGCCAGTGAAGAGTAGCAGAAAGGTCTCTGAGAGGCACCGTTGATTGCTTCTAAGTCTACACATATGTCCACATATCTCCATTAACTGTGCGTTGAAACATCTGAAGAGGAACTGCTGTTGCTGTTGGTGGTCTGGGCCCTCTTTATATACAAGTTTAGTAGCTTCATCTGAAAGAAACAAACAAACATCAGGAGAAAATGCCAGGAAAAACAGGTGGGTACAAGCTGACTGCAAATCTAAAAACTCGCATTCGTGGTGAGCTCAGTTTTGAATGAGTTGACGCTGGGCACCCTGGAGGAAAAACAGAAGCAAAACTGACCATATTTCAGAACAGAGGCAGGAAGGTATGCCCAGTCCAACTGAAGTTACAGACACATTTAATGGGATTTAGAAAAACCTCTTGCGTTTCACTTCAGCAGCCAGCAAGCAGTTCACAGACTCAATTCTGCAGCCTGATTAGGTCAAGCAGGATTCACACAGAGGTCAGTAAGATTGCAGGCACACTGGTGATCCAAGAGCCATGGGTCCCTCCTTGGAAACACCTTGAACTCTCTGTGCTTTATAAAATGTTCATTTTCAATGACATTGTATCTTCACTAACTTGGTACATCTAGTAAAACTGCAGTTATCATGGCTATATACTTCCTTTCCATGGGTTTGTTTTCTTTTTCCGCCTTGCCACCCTAACTCCAGATCCTGTAATGACTCATGCTCACATTTAACTTTAGACATGCAGGCAGTCTGCATAAACCCAGAAGAATTACTCACATGTTTATAGTTAGTTATGTGGTGGAGTAAGTCCATGGCACCAAGGATACTGGGATAATAAAGCCTCTACAACATTTTATAGGGGAATTTCCTAACAGCCCAAATATAATGAGGCAAACCTCAGCACCCATAGCTGTCTCTTTCCAGAGCAATTTGGAGGCACAAGTAATTTGTTTAAGGACAAGACAACTCAACACAAAATAAAATCCAAGTGTCTCAGTCTCAGGTTGTTTTGCCCTACATCACACTTCCTACCAATGAAAGAAATTACTGCTTCAAAATGACAGAATGAAGCCCTCTGAACTAAATAGCTATTCACATGCAGAGATCTATTTCAGAAACAAAAAATACAGAATTCATCTTAAAATTGCACAGAAATCTTGTGTATGATGACTTCAGACAGGAGAAAAAAATTTTATGATGGCTTCTCAAGCAGCTCTGAAAAGCATGCAAACACCATCTGCTTCAACACAAAAGGCCAGCTCTTCTCTGAAGGACAGAACTGAATTAAGGGCTTGGTTTCACTTGTAGCATCAGATCAGAATCTGAATTTTGCAGCTAGCCTGACTCCAGGGCACAAAGTCCTTTGAAGGGTCACTTGAGCTTGCTGTTGTCCCAGAAGAAAAGGGACCCATGTGCAGTGCTATTAAGAGTGAAGCTTTACCTGCATGTCTACCAGCCCTAATCAAAACATGCTGCTGAGAGGGCCTGCTCTCCCACCATCCCAGCCATGCATTCCCATCACACTCTGCACCAGGTTACCTGTGCAGCCACAGGGCAGACTGAAAGGTATTTAATTTGTATTGCAGATCTGGTTTTCACCCAGCAGCTGATCCAACACACCACACAGTCACCCCTGGATGCAACACCAAAGGGGCAAGCCAAACATGGCTGGAGTGGGAAGGACCTGCTCAGTGGCAGCTTGCAGTTACACAGGATCAAATGAAACCAATCTCTGAACCCCATCAAAATTTTCTTAGTGGCATTTCAAATGCTCACACTGCTGAAGTGTTGTGCTGCTCTAGTGGTATTTGTCAGGGTGAGATAAAATTTAAGAGAGTACAGGGAACTTGACCCAGAGCTGCACTGAAGCCACTTTTCTTGCAGCTAGTAATAGCCAGCAGAACAGCTTGCAGTATCAAAACATCAGACACACATTACTCCTGTACCTTGCTTCCTGTGAGTTGTGCGAGATGAGGTTTCAGTTCTTCTCCAATTACTGAATAAATTGCCACTAGGCAAAACACGCTGGCTTTACGGACACTGCTCTCTGTGTTATCATAGCCCTAGGAAACAAGACAAAAGGGTCAGAGACCAACAGCACTCTCCAACATCTTTCCTGAGCAATATACTACAGAGCTGATGTCCATTTTGTAAATGTGGTTGACCTTTCTACTGACATATCAACAGAAAGGCCCTCCTTAATGTAACAGTTTGCTACCTGAATACTTGAAGAGCAAGAGAATGCAATCACCCAGTACATCCTATCTGCTCCTTCTGTTATTACTTACTGCTGTCCTAAGTTATTAATATCCTGTTATTTACAGCATTAAATAACAATTTAATGTTATTTAATGTTAAACACACAGTTTCCTAACATGAGCTTGGGAATCTGTCAGATATACAAACTTCTGTGTTCAGTTCAGACAACCATGTGCTATCCTGGAAGGCCAGGGCATCTTGGAGAGGAGCCTACCTATCAGGTAGGCAATACCACAGGAAAGAACATGCTAAAAGACCCCTGCACATGTGCTGATCTCTGGCAGCTTGAGCAGAGCTTAGGCCAGCCACCAGGTCACTGAGCAGCTGGTGACATCAGTCCCAAACTCGGGCAAAGATTCATCACTCAGCAGCCATCCCATCCCATCCCATGAGAAACACAGACATCACTTTAGCCTATGGGATGCTGGCTCCTCTGGCTGCCGGGTGATCTCTGCCAGGAAAGTCAGAGGAGGGATACAGCATAGCTGGGCTGTTCTAGCTGCAGGGCCAAAGTACAGCCCAAAATGACAGTCTGAAATCCCACAAAGCACTGAGCTAGAAAAGCCTATGTCAGTGAGCTCAGAGAAACACCAAGCTATTGAAGATCGAGGTAGAGAAAAGGCTGAAGTCAGGACCGCAGCAGAGGAACACAATCCACTGCTGGGAGGACAGCTGGGAAGCAGGGTCCCCCGTGGATCCCAACCCAAAGGCTCCCAAACCCATCAGTTGCCTCTGCTTGACCTCAAGTCTCCCTGTGGGCCTGCGATTATTCTTACATGTGCATCCCAAATTGCTCCCATAGGGGCAGGCAGATCCATGTGGTGTTGAGGCCTGAGAGGACTGCATCCAGGCGGGCACTGGGTTGGCAGAGCCTGCTCTGTCTGTGCCAGTGGGACTGTCACCCCACCTCTCCATCTGCCAAATTGCTGCAAGGCAGCGGCTGCTTCTTCTCCTGGCATTTAATTACGCAGCTCGCCGGTTGGAGTGTTCACTCAGGAGATGATACAGGTTCAAAGCTCTCTGTGGCCTGAGAGTATTGAGAGGCAGTGCATGGGAGAGTCCCTTGCAGCTCAGCTTCATCCCCCAGGCTCTGAGGAAGCCATGGCTCCTCATCAGGACCAGGGCAAGCACCACAGCTCTTCCCTGCCAAGCCCTGTTCTATCCCAGAGATCCCCCACTCCAGGCTGTGGAGCTGCACACTTGTGCTCATACTGCTGCTGTCTGACACTCCTTGCCTGTTCACCGCTCTGCCAGTACCCTCAGCATGGGAAACAAGCATAAAGGTGATACTCCCCACACGCAGACCTTTAGCCAGGATCCCAAAATACTTCCCAAATGTAAGGAGTAGAGTTCTTTGATCACTAGGAGTTTCTAAGGTAAGGAAATATCACTGACAAACTAAGCTCTGAAACAAGAACCATTTAGAGACATGGAAGCAATTTAAGAAGATATAACAGCCTTTTTAAAGACACGCTGCTCCCAAACTTTTCCAGTGCAGCAAAGCTTCACTGTTCATGTTGTTGTCTCCAACAATTATGGCTAAAACCATTTTACAACAAAAGTTTAGATCAATACAGAATTGTCCAATTCCCAGAAGCTGAGAATTAAGAAAAGAATTGCAAGAGCTGACACTACAAAACTGGGATGAATACTAGGATGCATAAGGGGAATTTCTGACTTTGCTCTTGTCCTTCCAACATTTTATGCTCACCACAAAGGCTTCTTTATCCCAGTTCTCCATGGAAGTCTTACCCACACAAACATGTCTTCCCTTTCACACTGACTGATTTGCTCCTGTCACAATCTCTCCCCTATAGACACACATAATCTCTTTCCTCCTTCACTGCCACTTCCCTTATTTTCTTCTTGCTCGCAGCCTCATCCCAACCGCTGGCACCACCAGCTGCTTGTGCAGTGAACCAGAAGACAACATGCTACAGCCAGTGCTCAAAACTAAATTCACAATGTAAAACCAAGCCCTAGCCCTGACAAAAACACAGCTCCCCACCCAGCCTGAGAGGGTTATGAAAAAGAAGCTGAATGAAGTCAGCGGGTAGTTTCAGAGAGGCAAGAAGAAAGGAGCAGCCTGCCTGCTGGGATTCAAATTCAACTGCAAAGTACCATCAAAGCACAGAACAGCTCAGCAGAATTCAAGGGGACTACAAGACGTACAGAGACAGCATAAGGTGTTGTTAACCCCTACTCTCACATTTATTACATGGCTGCTACTGGCTTATTTAGGACTCAGGCCAAGTCATCTAACTGTGGAATATACACATAGGACCCTGAGTTTTCTTTTCCTTAACACTAAAACCATCAAAAACTCAAATACAAAAACGTTAATTTACCAAAAATTAAGGGTTTAAAACTTTAATTTACCAAAACCTGGCTCCAGAGGGTCCATCATTCTCTCTTAGGTCACAGACCTAACAAATTACTCCATTTTGTTTGTGCTCAGGAGCAGTGACATAGGATTCTGTACCTGTAACAACCCAGGAATGATATCAGGTAGGAGCTGATGCAACGATTCCTTGGAAATCCTCTCAATGACTTTTGTCTGCATTTTGATGGCAGCCAAGTTAATTGGATAATCTGCAGTCTGAATGATGGGGCAAAGCACCTTGATGCACTGCTCAGGGTGGATGGAACTCGCCAGCGTGGAAGCAGCTTCTTCGGCAGCTCTGACAACCTGAAATGAAAGTAGAGCAAACCCTTATGTTAATGAGGTCACACTTGACAGCCAGCACCACTGGAGTATGCTGGGAATGACTGCCAGGATATGCTTGGCAATGTTCATTAACAGATCTGCAGGAGGCTCTATCGAGCGGTGACCGACTCCGAGAATTCACATCCTTTGCCTCCAGTGACATCTTTATTCCAGCCAGTGGCAAGATGTCCATCTTGCCTAACGTAACGGTGTCATAAGTTGTGTCTACTTTGAAAAAATCATCTGTCACCTATGACAGATAGGCACTCCCATCCCAAGAGAAGCAGGAGGATGACATCTCTCCAGCCACTGTCAAAGAACCTAAACCCACTAGCTTAAACTTATACAAAATTTATCTTCTTAAACACTGCCCTGCATGGCACTCTTGCACTTTTTAGTATCTCACCTGCCAAGTGCTTGGGTGCCCAAGCTGAGACATCTACGGCTACACAGGGGCGTCCTGCCATTTCCCAAATAGACTATGCTGTATTCAAAACCAGGCTACAGACACAAACAGGGTTTAGGGCGTCCCCGACCAGGCAGTTGCACTCTCAGAACATGTAAGTGGGATCACTATACAAAATGGGAGGAAGAACAAGTGGAAACAGCAGTGCACTCACCTTTTGCAAATAGCCCATACTGTAAAGCAACCACACAAAGCAAGGGAGATCCTAAATTCAACTCCGTTCTTCCATCAAGGGAAGGCAAATTAACAACTTTCACTCTTCCCCAGCAGGTAGGACAGCTAGTTCAAAGAGGAAAGACCCAAATCTGGTCTCTCCTCCCATGAGAATTTATTCATTCTACATTCCGCAGTAATTGGATAAAAAAGAACAGGATGGGAAGGCAGGTTTTCTTTTTTTCAAGTGTCTGTACTAATTGCCAAGCAACAAAATGAAGCTTCCTCTTGGTTGCACTCTTCCTGGCCACAAATAACACACCTTTTGCTCCTCATGTTCTTGTTACAATACAAAAGATGGAGGATGCTTTCTCCCCTGTATTTAGGGCTTACTTTTAAGGGAGGGTAAATCCTGAGTGAACAGAGATGCCCCAGTGGGCAGACTTAAATCCAAGACCTCAATTTTAGGAAGGAAGAAGCATTCACAAATCCTCATGTTTAGGATCTCCCAGCTAGCCCCAGGCAGTCCCTAACCCTGAGCCCAGGAGCATTAATACAGCCTTTCAAGGCATCCCCTCTTTCCTGATTGTGTGGGATGCTCAGGTGCCCAGCACTGGTTCTCTGACTCCTCCTAAACTGAGCCTGGGGTTATCTGAAGTCAATGCTTTGCAACCAGCACTAGTAAATCTGTCCCAGGCAAACCACAAAAATGCAAATAAATCAAGCCATCATTATCACTTAGACTGAAGCCATATCTGCTGAATTTGCCTCATTCTCCTCTTCCACACAGTGTGATGGTATAAAACTCAGGGATTTCTGTTTGACTAAGGCAACTCACAGATGTACCTCAAGCAAAGCCTCAAAAGAAGACAAGCTTTCATTATTTTTAAGCAACTACTGTGGATAATGCATGAATCAGGAATATCTGGAAGTTTATCTCAGGTCTCACTAGGACAAGAATGTCTCCCTGTCTGGACTACAAAATATTTTCCTGAAAGGTTTAATTGACTTTCAAGATAGCAGCAATGAACAGTGACCAGAAGAGATCATCTCCATCTACAAAGCCTGATTCACCCACAGTCTTTGTATCACAGCCACAGTACTAACAATAATCTTGCAGACGTGCTGACAGCTACCTCCCTAAAACAGGAATGGCACAAGACACTTGTATACCCAGGAAATAACAGAAGTCATCCACTTGACTTTTGGCATCCTCTAAAGCAGATCCAACACTGAATGTGATCTCAGATACTTCATACAGTACAAATAATGCATGCAAGCAAGGTAGAGGCAGGATGGTGAAATAACCTGAGATCTTGACTGCTTCTGTATCAGTGCCCCATTTTCAGAAGAAAAACTGTCCAAATGCTCCATTTACTTCGGCCTTTCTCCGCATTTAATTAGAATATTAAAACATATTCCAAAAAGAATGGCAATCTACAATGTGGTCAGTACTAAAAAAATTTCATCCTGAAAGATCTGTGAATGAGAAACCATGCAGAACAAAAAGCGTGCTCTCCTACTTCCAGCAAGTTTTCCCTCTTCCAGCTATTTCTTTGCTAATTCCTCTTCAATTTCACACATAAGAAAAATGAAAGTATTTTTTCCACATAAGTTAGTACTAGCTTAGGAGCAAGCACTATGTGATTTTGTTGGCAAAGGAGAGAAACACCCCAGTACTTAAGGGAAACTTAACACCAAGTTTTGATACCACAGACTTGAATTGCTGGAATGGATGAAGTCAGGAGCTCCCAGAAGGTCTCCTTTAAAGGAATCCACTTCCTGGCACTGCAGCTTCTGATGTCTGCTTTCCACAAACAATGCAGTGGACTTACAGAGAGCTCTGGTATCTTGCGATCAATTTAACTACATTCATTAACAAGCCACTGGCTAAAAAGCCCCAACTACAAATATTTGGACACAAGCACTTGGGATTTTGTTTTGCAACAATGCCAAATACTGTTGGTAAATGTTTTCAAACACTCTCAGAAAGAGCAGCTTGCACATATACCACAACACACTAAGAGAAAATTAAAAAAAAACCAATCTTATATCCTCTTGGTTAGAAAGCAACAATACTTTAGTATGCACTCATGGTCAGACTCTGACCTAAAATACACTACTGTAAAAAAAAGTAGGTAAAAATTTCAGTGAGTATTCTGTCTGGGTTTCAAGTCCATATCCTGTTTGCATACAGTTTACCATGCATATTAAGTTGAAGGTGTGAGGCAAGTGCATGAGACAAAATCTTTTCTTAAAAAGCCTATTAACCAATTCCAAGCACAAGGGGCATTAAAATACAGTTGTAATTTTTCACAAAATAAGAAATGGCTCCATAGCAATAAAGATCACACGTATTTTGCACATCATAAGGTGAGCAAGGAAAGCTGTGAAGATGCAGGAATTATTTATGCCCCCGCCAGTCCTCCTTCCAGCATAGCCGCCCACTTCTAGCAAGGATCTGGCCACACTTACAGAGTGGTTGGGTATTTCACATCCCTTCTCCCTGCAGTGCCTTCCCCCTGAACACAGAAGGATGTATTACACATGTCCAGTATGCTTCCTGCTGACATGAGCCTGTAAATGTGACAACACCAGGGAGACTTCCAAGCCTTCCACGAGCACATCTGGCGGACAGTGCCTGCATCTCAGCCACACTTCAGCAAACCCCTGAGCATATGATTAATGACATGCTGAAGTCTCACTGACATCAACAGGATTCAAAAGCATGTGCTGACATGCTTGCTTGAATCACCTGCATAGGTAACTAGTTCCTGGTCCCCTTGGGAAGGATGGGCAGGCGACAGGGTGTAGGAAAGGGTAGGACATCAGTGGAGAGTGAGCCAAAAAGACAAATTCATCCCTGCTGGCACAGAAAGCCAAATGCCACTGTTCGGCAATGCAAGCACCAGCCCTGTCTTTCCTTCTGGCTTTAGCAAAACAAAACATTCAGCCATCCAGATGGACTCTGCATCCCATGAGGGGAAGCATGTCCCTGAGTATTCACCCAACCCGCTCTGAATCCTGCTCACCTCGTAACGCCAGAGAAATCAGCAGCATTCCCACACACAGGACAGCGCATTATCAAAAGATACCAACTGCCAGGTCATTTGGCAACAAGAACATGCAATTACGGTAAAGTTTAGCAAAGATATTTTGCCATGAGGCACAATACTTGTGACTTGCAAGTTGTACATACCATACAATATCAAAAAAATCAAATATCTTTTTTAATCAGGGGTTTAACCTGATCAGCAGAGTGAAACAACCTTAAAAGGAGTGGGAGAAATTAACAAACAGTACCAAGCAACAGGTCTTCCTCCCATCTTTGAAGGCAAGACCCACACATACGCATCTGGAAGTGACAAGAATGACTCACACTAGTAACACCACAGTAAGTAGCAGCTATGAAATCCAAGAAAATGAAAGGGTGCTGTTTGCTACATACTCAGACTGGGGAGCTCACTGTCACAACAGGATTAAAAGTACGACAAGTTTACAAAAGGACTAAAAAGGTCATCACACACAGAGAGTCAGGCAGAACTATTCACATGGGAAGGCTTTAAGCTTCAGACAGCTGGAAGGAGGAAGAATATCCACAGGGAAGCATCATTGTATGCTTTCTTCTTGACAGTCCGTCAGGTAGGGTATCAAGTGAAGCAAGCTTTTTGTCTGACCTAATATAATTATTCTCAGGGATCTCAGAGATATAAAAGAAAACTAGCAAAGACATGAAATGATGATGGCAGTTGGAAGCAGCAGGTTCAAAAGGGTGGCTATGAAGCAAGATGTGAAAGACTAGAGAGAGCCTGCAGTGCTTTAAAAACACAGACACTAAGCTGTGTGTAAGGTATGTCACAAACATGATTTTACCTCCCAGTAAAAACTTTGAGCAAACCATGGCTTGAACTGGTTAGTTCGACATCGTTCAACACAGGGCAGGCAGCCCAAGAATGCAGATCTAGGAGATAGCTCT
This sequence comes from Neopelma chrysocephalum, assembly GCF_003984885.1. Lineage (NCBI taxonomy): Eukaryota > Metazoa > Chordata > Aves > Passeriformes > Pipridae > Neopelma > Neopelma chrysocephalum. The sequence continues at coordinate 23,196,067 of NW_020897703.1, forward strand.
TGGCCTTAAAGCAGCAGGCTTTTCTCCTTTCCAAACCCTTACCTTATGCTCTACACACTGGAGACTAGATTCAGCCTGACTTCTGCTGGCATAACATAAGCTGTGTTTGCTGGTGGGTTCCTTGAAAGACATCTGTGGTGCATTAAGACCTTTCTAGTGAGTTGCACAAAAGAGAGAAATTTTTATACTTCCACCCAGTTTGCTTTAGGGAAGGAACCATATTCACATGCATGAAGCCAGAGAGGCGTAGCACGCAGACAGTTCACCTCTAGCAATGTCTTCCTTAATGTTGTCAAGGTGTAAGCTTCAAAGTAACAGGTTAGGCGGCCCCAGGAATATGCGCATGAAAAGCTTCCTGATTTCAATGGGAGGGGATACGCTGACGTGCAGCATTAGGAACAGTGTGAACAGGACAGTAGTCACCTGTCACATATCCTTTTCTTTTAATAGAAAAGTACATTGGCATCAAAGTTCTACAAAATTTGCTGGACAAACTTTAGATAACTATTCCCACTGGTTTGCCTGGTTCACAATGCACTGCAGTCATGGGATCCTGTTCACTTAAGACAACCAGAACTGAGACTCCATCTCTTCCACTTAATTTCTTCTGTTCAGCTACTTCTCAGTGCATTAAGATGATGTTTGCTGCCTGATGGCTGCAGCAAGCAGCTTATCTGTGGCAATATGCTCTTGGGCAATATGCAGCAGCTTTCTAAAGAGTTTTGGTAATTTCATTTCTCCTTCGAAGTGACACAAACTACTGGAAGTAAGGAAAGAAAAATATGTCCTTACTCACCTTAGGCAGAATATGCCAGGTTCATGGGCTGCACAGGGCATCAGTGTAACAAGCAGGGATCTCAGCAAAGCAGCACCTGCACACCTAGATGAGAACTGCATGTAGAACCTCAAGCTGGAGGGCTTTGCCATGATTATTAGTTACACTGTCTCTGCAGAAAGTTATAGAGGATGAGGCGGTGCAGGTGAAATCCCACTGAAAAGGCTTTGAGGCTTTGTACACTATTGTGAAACACGCAGAGAACCAGAGAATTTTATTAAGCAAAAGAATAAGGTTTTGCTTTGATGCTTACGAGGCATGTGGCTATGTTTTTGAGCCAATTTTTGCCATCTAGAGGTGGTTACTTAAAGCCTGTATAATCTAAGCTGGAGGGGATGGAGGTTTACCAATACCCAGCCAGGCAAACTCCCATCCCTGAAGGCTTTAGTCTGATCCAGACAGGAACAAACAATTACGGACTTGGTTTCAAAGCAGGAAGTGGCCTCAGCAATGGGGAGTGCTAAGCAGATGAAAAAAACAATGTGATTTTTATAAGGGATTCAGAGATGAAGTAGATTAGGCTGCTTCTCCTGTGCACTAAATATTTGAAATGTGTTGGGAAATAGAGCACATAAACGTATATTATGAAACATCAATGACTGCCCAGTTGCAGTGCTTGGCAGCTTCCAGCACAGTCTATATAACAATTAATCTTCAAGACTGCAATCATTTAGTGCTTTTCTTCTTTAGCAAGCTAAATTTTGCAGAAACCTACATAGATCGTACCATCATCTGAGGACAGTTAGAAATCCTATAAAAGCCAGAGGCCAGTCTAAAAGCACCTCAGCAGATAATAAAAATTATCTATAGCTAATGGATAACTGTGATTTCTTCTTTTTCTCCCTCTTTTAGAGGGTTACAACAAAGAGTGTTACATATAAATTATGCTTATGGACCTTCTAGATAATAAAATACAGAAATTAGATATCTAAGATATGGCATAGTATTGTTTCCTTACACATAGAAAATACACATCTGTTAAGTCTATAGGCTTAGTGGCAGAGAAAAACAGAATGGCAGAGACAGAAGCAGGGAATTGCCTATCCTATGATTTTTCACTTTGCAGCTGATTCCCAAGATAATAAACTATTTCTGTTTTAATATACACAGTAATAAGAAATTATCCTCATTTTGCTGGTATGAATCTGAAGCAATGTCATATCAATGGTATTGGGTCAGCAGGCAGCATCTCTCCTTAGTTATGGGTGAGTAACTACACTGGAACAAATGAGTTAATATTAACTAATTGGCAACAGAAAGATGGTTCTCTTCCAAATAACTCCAAACAAAGACTGATAAAAATCAACAAGATTTAATACCATCCACAACTTCAATTATGTTCTAATGCTCCAAAAGTAAGTGAAAGGCATTTACATGTCAACCCCCATAAATATTTCCAGTTATGACTGAAGCAGGCTTCACTCTTCACATCACCCCAATAAATCAACAGCATTGAATAGACTGTTATACTACAAACAGTATAAAAACATGATGAAGTTAAAAAATGCAAACTAAACGTGGATCCCAACCCAGAGTCTTCTAGTCTGTAGCCTAGGGTTACATTAATTCTGACCTGCCATTGAGGTTTGTGCTTTGCCAGTCTCCTGCATTTGCACTCAGAACAAGGTGAGACTCAGCCTCCAACTCCAGGTACCAAGTTTTCCTGTGTCCCTGTGTGGAAATGTGGTGCTCTTAGCTGCACTGCTCTGCTGATCCCAGACCTTGCCTTCAGCAACAGAAGGCAGAAGACTTCTAACCATTGCGAAGACCCAACTGTCTAAAGACTTCTCTTTGGATTTGGAAAAACAGTCAATTATCCAGGCATCCCAAAATATCTAACTATGCTAACACTGCTTTGATACTTCCAACTATATAATCTGGAATAAAACTACACACTTTTTTCGTTCCAAAAAAATCTTTAACTAGGTATCAGCACTCAGTTGGGGTAGGGGGTGATATTTGCTATTTGGTGAATGTGTTGGTTTTAATTTGTCATTTGATGTCTCCTGGCCATGCTGAACAACAGCAATATTGAAATTTGGGTAGCTAAATGAACCTTCTTGATTTCCAAAGAACTGTCTCTTAGTAGGACAACTTCTTGGAGATAATACCCGAGATTACCAGTTCTGTACTGTGCTCCTCTTCAAACTCCCTTTGCTTGGTCACTTTAGACTGATTCTCTGTGAGTCAAACATAATTGAAAATGTGAGCAGTAACTTGAAGCAATTAGCAGTCTCTGTGGTGAAGGGGAAATTCAAGTAAGAAAGACAAACATATACACCTTGCTCAGAACAGACACTTAAACAGCCTATTGCACTCCAAAGGATCTCAAACCATAAACAGAGATCACTCCTGTCTTCTACTACAAGGCAGAAGCATCCAGAAATATAACAAACTCTGGAGTGACATCTTATCAGGACATCACTGGCACAAATAACTAAATGATATAGCAGCCTTTCTTACAGTCCAGAGGAAGACTGTATTTTATGTAGTCTAAGGATACTACACCACAGCCTTCAGTATTGCTCTGATACAGATAAAAAGAAAACTGTAGAACAAACTGTTCAGATCTTCCCTTCCTTCTTCAGCTATTCTTTGAAAGTGTCCTTCAATCACAAATTTGTGAATCTTCACTTAATCTTCTGCTCAGTGGGATCCAGTCAAAGGGCAGCTCCTCTGCCTCTCCCGGAGGGAGCAGTGCTGCAAAGTCAGCAGTGAGAGTGAGCTGAAGGGCCACCACGGGAAGGGAATTTGTGACCTTCTGGCCCAGAGCTAGGAGTTTGACCAACTGGGCCATGCTCAAATGAACTCTTAAGTTAATTTTTCACACACTTAACTGAATCAGCAAATCCCAACTACAGGTAAAACTACCTAAAGCATATTCCCAGGTATATCTTTACCCTAACTCATGTGGATACTCAAGTGCAGGTACCTGTCTTAACTTCAGGAATGCTGATATTCTCAGACTACTGAGAGACAGATGATGCCTTTCATGGGTTGTATCATGGTTTTGAGAGCTTCGTTTACACAGGGATCAGAAAACACTCACACACAGAACAAAAAATCCAGTACCAGTGCCCCACTCAATACAGCTGCACACACAACAGGGAGGAAAATAAGAATATTCTTGCAGTGTCCTGCTATGAGAGTTGTCACCCAAAGGTCCCGTTGCAGCAGCTGATTTTTCATTATGAAAATGCTATGCAAAACCATGGTAAATCAAAGCCATGCTATGTACGGCACAGCAGCTACTTCCTGATAGCAATACACCTCAATTATTCTATAAAGGAGTGCCACAAACTCCCATCTCTTCATTCCTAGCATAAGCTTCACTTTCTCTGCAGCAGACTTATCCTTTGCTTTTCCTTGGCAGGCACCTCATGTAAATCCTGAAGAATCTTTCCACACCACAAGCATGAAGAACATACTGTGGGGAGTACAGATGCATAAAGTATGATATTTTCAACACTGTTCTTGATTTCTATAAAACTCATCAGTCCCACAAGGACAGTGAATTCTGCCAGAAGTGGCAGTTTTGGAGGACTCTCAGGCAACAAATACAAAGGGCATTGAGTCAAGGTGAACTGAGAAACATGCTAGCAGGAAAACTTGCCAATAAAAGGCACTCCTTCAGAACATAATGTTTTGTCTGACTGCTTTATCAGGAAATCAATTTACAACTGCTTCTTATTACTCTGAACTGAAAATGACAGGGGTGCAAAGGCTCTGAATCAGGGAGAGGACAGTAGGCAGAGTAGGGGAGCCCTCATTCACTACAGGATTAAACATTTTCTGCTTTTGCATTTTAGAGAAATTCAGCCTGTTAGTTTCTTTCTTTGATGGTGTTTTTTGGTTTGATTTTTAGGTAGTACAGTTTTTGCTACCTACAGCTAACATAACCTTGTGCCAGTTACACAATGCTCTAGAGCAATCTGATCTATACAATGATCTTTTCATGGCCAAATCTCTTCAGACAGAGACGCCCAAAATTGCTAGCTTAGGACAATCCTATTGCAGAGGAGAATAAATGTCTTAGATTTCAAAGCAAGGTCTTACGGAACAAAGCCATCACAGACATACAGAGAAATTCTGATAGCGCTTTCCAAGGTTTAGTTCAAACTTGCAACATGCACAAGGTAGATTAAAAGATCCAGCTTGGAAGTCCATCTACAAAGCTTGGCTTTAAATGTAATTTGAATTGGTCTACTTCAAACGTTATCATGTCCCTTTACTCTTGCTTTACTCCAGAATACTTTAAGTTTTACATGAGTTCTCTCACAAAAGGAAAATGCCATTCACCCTTCCCTTTGCTTCTTCCTCTGCCCCTGTAGCATGTCCTCTTTCTCCTGTTACTCACCAGTTCCCAGTTCTCCAGCACAGCCCAATTTCACCATTCAATTTTCACACACAATTCTGCTTAAGCATGGCCTTTGTGTTCTCCAGTACATTTTCTATCCTTACCTGTTACACAGTGCCCCCAGTGTCCTCCAAAAAATAATGAAACATGCGGTTTTCTACTACAGTGTCTGAGCCTCTCCCAGAATGTGCAAAGAAATGCTGGCAAGCTGATTAACACTGGCCGACAGTTCCTGGTAACTCCAAGTCCACATAAATAGCTCTGTTGGTCCCAACTTTTTTCCTGACTGCTTCAGCATGAAAAAATCTGTCTCTTCTTGGGAGATTTAATATCAATCTGTTCTATTGTCAAGATGGGTCAACAAGTTTTCCTGTTAAGTCTCACAGGCATTTCTTCAGCAGGTCCATATTGCTTTCCCAGTAGCAAGTGAAAGGCTCACTCACCTCCTTGTGGGAATCCTTATGTGCTTCCAGTGTTTTCATGATAGTCAACTCCGCATAGTTCTTAAACCTTGCCGGCTGGTTCCGTAAGATCTCTCTCAGGACTCGCAGCGCCAGGGCTCTTATCGAATGCTGTGTCAAGAAAAATCCATGTTAGAAAAGATCACTTCTCAAAATCGTAGTTAGAAGTAAATTCTCATGGCTCCCTATGCCACCAGAAATCTTACTTTATCAGCTCCAGCGGAGTAAGCAGTGTAATCAAAGTAACAAAAATTCAGAATTGGTTTCCTTGCTTGCTCTTGCACAAAAATCCACAAGAAATGACTGTTCTCACAGATACAAGAAAGAACCATTCTGACAAAGCCACCATTCTGATAAATGCATGATAATGCTATGATTAAACATGTAGAACTACAGCAGCTCATGCTTATCCTATGAACAATGACTGAGAACAGGTAAGCCACCTACACTGCTACAGAATTACAATTGCTGTGATAATAATATAAATTTTTAATACTTCAAAACAAGATCCCCTACAGAAGCAGCTTGTTCTTGATGACATTTTTGTAAGGGACAGAGACCCATTCAATGCAATCTAATACCCTGTGTCTTTAAACCAAATAGAGAAAAAAATTTAATTTTTTCTAGAGTGCCTTTATCCTTCTTTTTGGGAATGGGTATAATACAGTTAAGAGCTTGTAACTTCATCCTAATTCAGAAGGAAACAACCATTGAAGTTCTGATAGTTTTTGTACTAGATTAGAAGATAACTTCTTTTCTGACTCTAGTTCAATTTCATAGTTATTTATTAGTAATGCTCTGGAGGGAGGGGAAAAACTGGTACACTTCAGAGTAGCTTAAAACTGATCATTGAACACAGTGAAAACTAGAGTTGTCAACCTTCAAAAGAAAAAGCAAGCAGTGCAGCATCACTGATGAGTAGCAGGTTTCATTCAAACTAGTGTGGAGGAACTATCACCACAGATGAAGCAATGTACAGTAAGACAAAAATCTACGTCTCACATCTTTGTCTCCAAGTGTTTCCAGCAGCAAGAGCAGAATAGTTTTGAAATGCTCTTCCCAAACTCCGAGATTATCCTCCCTTGTGATCTTTAGCAATTCCAGGAGAGCTCCTTTCCGTTCCTCCACCCGTTCGTTGTGGTTGGAAAGCTCTTTCAGAAGATCAGCCACCAAATCCGAATGGTCAATGGGTCCTTCTAGGACAAATGGCAGCAAATCATTTGGAGAAAGGGGGAACAGATCAAAGATGCCAAGATTACTGATCCTCTACAGAACAAAGTGCATGCAACAAGGGGACCCCAAAAAAATGCATCAAATTCCCAGTGGCCTCAGTCAAGCAGATAAGAGAATCTGACTAACCCACAATAACCTGAGTTCATAACACAGCTCATGAATCTGCACATGGCTTCTAACGAACCAGGAAGAGATGACGACTGGATTTCTTCCAGTTCCAACAATTACTTCTACAAGATGAGAACTGCCGTGGTTTTTTCCCAGACACACACACACCCAAAACCAGTGGTCACATGCATGACCTTTAGATCAAAGTACAGTGACTCATCAGTGTACTGCAAAAGAATTAAGCTGAGGTGTAGCACCACTTAAATAAAATAAAACACTCAGTAACAACAAGCTATTGAGTGAAACATTCCAGTCATAAAGAGGGGAAGGTCCCAAAATAGTGTCCCTACAGATATATGTAGATGCTTAAGGGACTAGTTTAAGGGAAACTTCAGGCAAACAAAAATCAAAACCGTGGAATAACGTTTTCTCAATAGTCACAGATGAGGTTCTGCTGGGACATGAAGACAAAGGGTATTTCATACCAAGCCTCAACTCAGATGCAAAGTAATACACAACACATGCACAGGCAGGCACATATCTGAGAGCACTACCCATACACAAATACACCAGAAACGGAGCAAGCTCCTGCAGTTTTATGAGGGAGCTGATACAAACCATCCCGAAGCTGGTCCATGTCATCATCAAACACTGCTTCCTTCAGGGCAGTCTTGTCGTAAGTGTTAATGGTGTCAGCATAAGGATAGGGGTTATACTCTCGAGCACGTGGCCCTGAAAAGGCGCGGGGAGGCTGCGTGTTCAGCAGGGAGGTTTTGTTATCTAGAGCCATCCTTCCACCTTCCACAATGTCACTGCCTCCACGGACATCTCCAGTAGGGAGAGCAAGGCCACCATCTCGAGACACCTGGAGGATCAAACGGAGAAAAAAGATATGAGACTACTCAAATTCTGTGGAAGCTGTAGGCTTTTTGGAGGTCACCCGCCAACAAGAAGAGGCACAGAATCATTTACATGTATTATTTATACATAATACTTACATAACTGATTACCACTTCTTTTATATAACTACAACTGCTCAAAAATCCCTCATGATCACAGGGCATAACGCTATGCTAACATTCCTAAATATAAGTTAAAATCTCTAAAACTGCACAAACCGGCAAAGCTCTGGTACACGACTAATTTGCTAAGAAAGGATCATCGTTTAAGATTCCCCTAAATTTTGAAGGCTGTGTATTTCATTAAAACAAAAGGCACTACACATGGTAGACAATTCTGTAACCACTCATGCAGCATAAGACACTATAGGAGCTGTGCACCTGCAGTGATTACAGGTCCTAACCTGTGAGGGAAACCATCCATGCATTTTAAGAGCTAACATTTCCCATTATAGACCTGACGACACACACTCCATGAAGAAGCCATCTCTGAGCCATGCTGAGCCTGAGGGACACTACCACTGTTTCCAGCCTGCATGGGACTCCAACAGGAGCCCAGTGAGCACATTTCACAGGAAGCTAGACTTCAAAGGGAGCAAGGGACTACATTAGTGGGAGCCCATAACTAAGGTATAAGAAGTTAACAGACAATAAGCAGAAGACGCTTGTAAGAATACAGCAGGAATAACTGGATTTTGTACACTAACAATCCACAGCCAGGTTTGATCACAATGTTTTAAAATTTCATCTATCTGGGGACATCAACAAATCTAATACTTACAATGTCGCAGTCTTTCTTTCCATCACGTTTGATTGGCTCATTCAGGTCCTCTTGACTACGGAAACTAAACTTTTCAATCGCTTCTGTGACTCCACGAAGAGAGCTGTAGATTTCATCAGAATTTAGGTTCTCCGTGTCATAATCCAGCATACTAAAGACCAAACGTATATGAAATGTTACAAAGGAAATTGGAATCCGCTTCTGAGCGTTAACAAAAACAAGTCAGAGACAGATGGTTTGGTGTACCCTTTCTAACAGTGACTTGTAACAAAACACGGATGGAATCAAAGCAGAGATCAGGTCTGAGTCCTCCCTCAAGAGGAGTTAAATCCAGGAGAAGCTCCACTGAAATCAGTGGTGTTACACTGCTGTAAGAGAGGGGAAACCAGGTACACTGTTTTTTACATAGCATAGCAATAAGTGTGCTAAGCTTCTGTAAACCAAAAAACCCTATCCCCAGCATGGTAGTGGTGTAATTTAAAAAGGAACATAAAATCCATCACTATGAGAACCAAAAGGGTTGTTACAGCTGGTGGAAATGAAATCAATGAAATTTAAGTTTAATAATTTATGAAACTGTGACAGATTTAAATGGAAAATGTATCTTGACATAAACCTCAGTCTAACACGGCCCACTTTAATTCATAAAGTAGTAAAATCAAAACCACTTGCACAATGCCTTAGTAAAAGATGTATTTCAGTATTGAGCCTAAGTTTGGGAATTCTCTTACACTAATGTGATGCTTTCTTGCAGTCTTGTCTGTTTTTTAGAAATTTTTCAGCAGCATAAAGCCACAAAAGTTTTGGGATTCCTTGAAGAGCTATCCAAAATTAAGTTCCATGATAAAATGCCATGCACGCAAGGGCAGATGATTAAATTAAAAGTTCTGGCTAACGAGAAGCTTCTACAAGATTGAAGAAATTAAAAAGGCATTATTGGCAGGGCTTTGGTCTATCTAGGAGAAGTTGAGTTGGCATGACAATCAGTTTTCCAAGAGAAATTTGAATTAATAGACCCAGTAACAGAGAACAATTTCTCTGGTACAGACTCAGATCTTAGTAGAGCCAGAAGCAAACAGACCAAATTAGACATTTACATCAAGTTGTTTGTCAACAAATGGCAAGAAGTGGCTCCCTACAGTGGTGAATTACTATTTCTTAACAGTTTGGGAAGGATGACAGGATGGGCTTGGAGGTGGATGGTTGATCAAAGAGTTGTGTTTCTTTTCCACAAAAGAAAAATTGTTGTGCGTGTGGGGGATCAAACCAGAAAATCCCTTCTGAATCCTGGGTACACAACTACTGTTTTCAATAGAATTAAAAGTAGGATATTAAATATCTAGAATCATTTTTTTTCTGGAAGAAACTTGGGAACTTCAGACAGAGGATACAACTGGTGCTGCCCAATTCCTTCGAGATTAACACACTGAAAATAGCCATAATCCCTGGCTCCCAAGCAACGCACTCGCACTACACTCACAAAGCATCAGCACCATGTATTCTGGCAAAGAAACCAAAGAACAACTCCCCAACTTGAAACAGTGTCTGACAGGTCGGTGAGAAAAAAGAAACCACTTAAAGAACAGACCAAGATCAGGAAACAAAAGTTCTTCATAAACCTACAGAAGTCGAAGCCTTTAGGGCTTTTCAGACAGCTGAACAACACTAATGCACCGTGATGGTTTTCCAGACAGAAGGGAAGGTAGTTTTTCTTTAAAAGTATCAGGCAGGAACAGGAAAATCTTTATTTCATATGATCTCAAAAATAGACGTTTTGAGCTCAAGCATGTTTAATTAGTTGATCTTAAAGGGTTCTTCATACAAATACACAAAACAACAACAAAACCACCATTCCAGAGGGTATACATGTGACTGTACCTGTGTGCTCAAACCAAGAGATGGTACAACTTACCAAAGGTCACACAATTACATCCATGGCAAAAAAAAAGATAAATAATTACAAATATACTGGCACTAAATCTTCTGCTGAAATCATCACATCTTTCCTCAGGGATGAATTTTGCCCTACTCTGTTAAGAAAGTACAGACTTCAGTGCTAAAGGACTAAGGCAAATTCTCAACAGAGCCACCAATCCAATGCATTTGTCAAAGCACAAACCCACATTTTAATAAAAATCCTAAGAATCCAGAGATTTCATATGTCAAGACTGAGCCTGTGTAGGAGATAACATTATGGCTATGTTCTACATGAATGGAAATTCTACACGTGAACACACATGTCTATTGACAGTATGTGCACTGGAATACTTCACAGACAACACAATGTGGGGAATAAAAATAAAATGGAACTACACTCACCTTTCAGGACAAAAAAAAAAAGGCACAAAAGGGAAAAAAAAAATTATGACCCATGCAGAAAACTAGAGGAAAGGTACAGGATGAATAAGAAGTGAGTAGAGATGAGAAGTGTTCACGGATGTCACAACATTATTTTCCATCTTCTGCTGCACAAAAATCAATGCAGCTGTCTACGAGTTTATCAAGACACAATTTGGCAGTTTTCCAGTCTGACATGAAATACATTTTACTTCCATAAACTGTTATTCCGTTTCCAATCCAAACTATGTGTAAGTAATCCACAGTTTAGTGTCTTCAAGCAGTACACAGTAATTCACTTCCTTGCACTTTCAGGCTCTGGGCTGGAATATATACCAAATAACTCCAAAACTTGATGTCAGATAATAAGAAGGCAGAAAAAAATAAAAGGCAGAAAAAACATTCTCAACTAGTTTTATTCCAAGAAATCAACATGGATCTCCCTCCACATATACCTTAGTGTCCTAGAAGAGTCAGAACATTACAGTTTTAATTCTGCAGGTATTTAGAGAGGTATCAACTATTGTATTCTATTTTCTCTTTCATACGTCACAGGTTTTCAAATTTTGAGCCCTCAAAGAAAAATTTCTTTGCTTTTCTTTCAATAGTTTTTCATTAGGAACTTCTTGTTTCAAGGAAAAACTATGTATTAGTCCTTCCTCAGGTAACAGGTATATTTAAGTCAGGAGCAACCACATGTATAGATATTCTGTTGCCAAGGTACAAACTTGAAAAAATTCAAAGAATTTTCAGAGACATCTGACGAATTAAATTTGTATTAAGAAAGTTTTTTTGATTAAAACCAGTATACAGCTTTAGTCCAATATACTGATCCAAAATCTGTATGCAAACTGGAAAAAAACGTGAGAGCACAGGAAAAGGAACAGATGTCAAAATTAGATATTGATAACCTCTAAATCTTGTGGTAAGAACAATTTTAAATTCAATACTACAAATTTCCAAGATGTTCCACAATCACACTATGCAAGCGGCTGTTAAAATGATACATAAGGTTCGGCCTGAAGTCACTCCTGAGCTGTATTTGCCATTTAAAAATACTCAGGTGCACAGTGTAGCCAAATTGAAAGATTCTGCCCATAGTATCATAATGTAACCAGTGCCTGCCAAAAGTGCTCAGCAACTGTGTTCTGTGTTGGAAACCAACTGTGAAGCACCTCCCTGCCACCTTCCTGAATGGGTGTAAGAGTCTGAAAAAACTCCACTTTTCTTTTTTCACTGCTTACGTGCTGCATCTTCCCCAAGCAGCCAGCAAGCGGCTACCCATCACCTCTGCTCTTTGAAAGCCGTCATCATCTCTTTTCAAACCAAAGCCTCTGAAGTCCCACATTTGAACAAATCCCACAGTGTGAAAGGTAAATAATACTGTGACACCTCAGACAAGTTGGTTTAACAGGTAGCTTGTTACCTGGGAGAGTAAGAGCGTCTGAAAGTCTTGTGGGAAGGAGCAGTGGGGATGGAGTTAGGCTGAGAAAGGGGAGGGGGGTGCTTCGACAGCCCATCTGCACTCCAACCCCAGAGCCGACTGCCGTGATCAGAGGAGAAACAAAAGAGAGAAAAAAACAGAGAAAGGAGAGGGAGGGAAAAAAAAAAAAGAAACTATAATCTGAGTGGCTTAGTGCTGTCATGCTGCCTTGGAGAGAGAAAAAAAATTAATAGAACCAAAATTAAACAAGAATACTCTGTTGAGCCTCACAAATCATTGTTTTGGCCTTTATTATTAATTTCCATTTTTATTCCTAACATAATAATATGATTCACAAAAAAACAGTCCCTGCTTGTACTAACCAGTAGATTTTACAAATGGATATAGTCTCTATAAACAACTCTTATAATGTTCTACATAACCAGTTCCTGACCACGCATCTGTATTCAAATTCTAAGCAGGTATTTCTAAGTAACAGGATTTCCCTGGAAGAAAGGAAAATTGGAGTTTATTTTTTTATCAGGCACCTGAAGGTACCTTATGAAGTTTGTCTCCTGGTGCCTCTATAAGAGCCTGAAATCAGGCCCTCAACAATCAGCAGATCTACAGAGGGCTTTAGATCTGATCCTATTTCACCAGACTCAAACTCAACCCAAATATGCAGCAAGTGAAAGTCAGTCTAGAGTATGAACGTATCATGTAAATTGGGGACTTGGCTCATGTCTCAGCAGACAGAACTGGAAAGACTGGGTGACATCAGTCTCTGAGTTGATTCAGATCTCTCCTTAAACTTCTACAAGCCCCTCTGGGTTTTTGTTTGATGCGGCACCTTTGGGTCAAGGCATCCATCCCTGTGTCCATTTGTCTAACCTCTGCTTTTGTTCTGTTCTGTTTATGGTACATGGATTTTCAAAATCACCTTCTAAATGAAAATATAGATGCTTGAGCTGATGGAGTATTCACGACACTACTTTGTTTCTATTACACAGCACACTGTCTTGCAATGTCGTATTTTTATATATGCAAGTGAAAGATATTGTAAGATCAGAAGTGGCAAACAAGTCAAGAATTGCTCCAGTGCAAACAGCAGCAAAGCCAGTTGAAAATTCCTCTGAAGAGCAGTGTCAAGAAATTCACTCCTTAAATACCAATCAAACCCATAGCTATTACATGCCATCATTATTATGGAAATACCCCAGACTCCCAGACTGCTGATCAGAAGTCTCACAGCTCAGGTCTCACCTACCTCCAAAGAGGCCACCAAACAATGCAGGGTTGTCCTTATTGTATAAAGTGGGTGGCTTGATTTCAACTGTTTCCATGCCTTGACTTGCTAAACTTAATACTGAAAGTGTCAAATTTTATTTTTAATGGTATTTTCTATTATGGGTGAAAAAGCAAACGCGCAAACTTACACAGCCAAATAAAATAGTTAGCCTTTTATGTGATGCATTTCCTCTAGAGATCTTTGAAGGACTAAATTGGTTTTTTTCTTTAGGTGGTTTTTGTTTGTTTGATTTTAATAATTAGAACCACGCACAGGCTTCTGGACTACTAATAATGGCAGAAACAACAGGGCAAATGTATTCACTGGATATTCCTTCAAACAGTCCTACAGAATTCTAGGTGAAATTTCCCAATCTGAATGTAACACTTGACTTCACAGACGTTCCTTCACCATTCAGAACAGTACTCTTACACCAAAGGACTTCACAACTTAGTGTTTTTCTTTTTGTCATACAGCATCATTTATTAAATCTCAGAAGATTTTCTCTGTCCAACACAAACTCAAGCCATTCATCTGTGAATTGCCTAGGGAACATTCTTTTCTCTTAGTCTAAAGTCTGGGGTTTTTTTCCTATTATTTTCAGTCTTCCCAAGTACCCTTCCCTGCTTTTCTTCTCCTCAGAAAGCACCTCTTGCTTCCAGAACTCCTCTCACCAAAAACTAAAACTGCCAAGGAAAAAAAAAAGGCAGGTACAAATGCAGGTAACTCACACATGTAGCGAATGTGTTATAGTGATCATGAAGCAGAACTGGAGGGAGGAAACAAAGGCAGGAGAAAGGACTCTGTCCAAGGCCCTGAAGGCATGTTACCCTTCTGAAGACCCTAACATCAGGGCACACTTAGCAGATGTTATCATCTGGATAGGCAAATTAGCTGTTTGAGGAGTTCAGTTCAACCAAAACATTCAAAATCTATCCAGAGAGCCCAATACACCTCAAAAAATCAGTCATCTGGAACACATGCATAATACAGTTAGTTTGTATCAATGAAGCCCTGATGATTAATACTGGGGATATTGTTCACAAACCATTAGTAAAATGGGAGAGCAGCTATGCTTAGCAGCTTTTTTATATTCCTACAGGAGGACCCAACCAGCCTTTCTACTTATATCTCAGCCCCAAAGATAGGTATGCCTCTAGATAAGACTCCAATCTGTGCATCAAGAAAAAAAATCAAAGGAAAGTCTAACCTTCAAAACTAAAGCTGGCATTAAGAACTGGAGATAATCCTTCCACTGACTGCACTCAGGCTGGCTGTACAAGACACAGGTGGGGACAAGGTAAGCAGGGCCAGCACACGGAGCACCCCAGGAAGCAACAGGCATACACAACCTTGCTACAAACCTTTGGCAATGGGTCCCATGAAAATGTAAAGCCAAGCCTAGTTCTGGAGGACGGCTACACAAAGAAACTGGGAATCTTTATCCTCTTACAGTGCTGTCAGAATTACCTGGGTGTGCTTATGTTTCAAGTTTGAAGAGAGAAAAGTGACATTTTACCCCACTGATGAATAGCAAATGATAAGTATTTGTAATGGAAACATGCTACTGCAGCAGCTATCCCAAAAAAAGCTATACTACAGTGTCCCCTACTTCCCTCAATCTGTCAGCACGTCTTCCAAAGCCTGTTTCTAAAAGGACAACCAGAGCTAATTCTCCCTTGTAAGCCAGGATCGTGGCCAAACTGTGCTACAGAAGACATTTTCAAGAAGGATGCAGTCCACAGAGCATCAGAAACTACTGCCCCTGATTTGCAGTACTTGCTGCCACTTTTACAAATGGTAAAAATCTGCAGCTATTGTTATTGCTCAGAGGTTGCTCACCAAAAAAGCAGAACTTCTCCCCTCAATATTTTAAAGGGCTTATATAGCAGCTTCCTCCTTCACCTATCACTGAAGAGTAACTTTTAAACATCACTCTTGAATAACTAAATCCAGCAAGGAAGCAGGACACACTTCTTGAAAAGACACCTAAATTTTTGATTCAACATCTCCAAGAACTCCACAGAAGACTGAAAGAATAATTGCTTTCTAAAGGAAATTGCCGGCCCACTGCATCCACGGCAGTTTTGGTCTTGACTTAATGGCAGAATGCTCTGGAATTACATGCCCTCTCTAACTATTCCTCGAGAATAAATGACATGGGCTAAAAAACCCTCCACTTCCTAAACCCAAAATGCTAGAAAACAACAGCAACAATCCACACTGAATGTTTTAATCCATATTTTGATATCAAGAGGTGAGAAGAATGCAAAGACAAATTGAAAAGCAGTGAGTGAAGTGGAAAAACACAGTTGTGTCCCAATGGCAAAACCCAAAAAGCAAGGTAAAAGGCTGTGGAATTATAAAATAAGTGCCACATACAAACGTGGCTAACAAAGCCACAACGCAACCACAAGGAGACATATCTGTTAATAATTTCCCATGACAGAAATCAGCAGGGCAACAATGCTCAAGCTAGTTGAAAAGGAAGCAATATAGTTGAAACCATTCCCCTGAAACTCTACCACTTAATTTCTTAATGACACCTTTGTGGAAAAGCTCATAATAGGCAACTCGACCTTAGCTTGCCAACTCTTGTTTTAGCTCTGCATTACAGCAGATTTAGGGGTCACAAAGATGAATTTAGATATACAAAATTTTCTCAGGAAACCCCATGTGCTCCTATGCTGCTGGAATTAGCTACTCATTACATGCTAAAGGCTTGTACTTTTCCTGACACATGGAAACTCACTCACATGTCTAAGCACCCCTTCAGACAGAGTTTTGCAAGTCACAGCAAGGGCAGATCAACATATTTCAGTGTAAATTACTATACTGGACGAAGAACTGCAGTCCTCACCCTTCTGTTTCTTCTAAGATAAAGGGAAGCGACCTCCCATGGAGAGGGCAGGCAGACAAGAGCAGCAGCTTTTAAGCTTTCCTAGCATGAATCAGCTTGTCCAGGTAACAACTTAATACTTTTCTCCAATATTTCTATGCTCCCAGAACATACTGTTTAAATTGTCATCTCCTCTGCTCTTAAGTTTTTATGGTGCAAAACATCTACATTCCCAAAATCCAAGAGTCCATGTTGACTCAATAAAAGATTTTGGACCAATATAATCCAGGGTAGCATCTGCAGCTTCAGCAAAACAAGTGGTAGCAACAGATCACTGCCCAAAAGACCAAGCCACTACTCTGCTGGTGAGCAGTCAGGTGAGCAATTTGAGGGATATTCAGCACTGAAACACAGTCACCACCTCTGCTTGTCCTGCATCCTCACAAAGAATAAGAAGGGAACAGGAGATGCAGTACTTCTCTCAGCAGCACAAGCACTGCACTACAGTCAGAGGAATTATTGATCACAAGTGCACACTTGAAAAATAGACGCAATCTGAAACCCCTGACCTGAAATTCAGTTTATCTTTCGTGATATATGCAACCTCAACAAGATTTTATTTCTAATGCTATCATTTAATATTACTTTCATTGACCCCACAAATGTAATTCTGGAGAAGGCCTAGTTATGAAAGCAAATTAATATTATAAGAAAAGACATTAAGATTACACAGATAACATGAGGTCTGGAATACTGAAGTCAATCACCAACCATGTATTATCATGTTCAAACCCTGTTTCTTTGGAGCAATCTACTGTAACCTTTCTGTCTTGTTTTTGCTTTCAAAGTGAGTCATATTCTACAAATGCACACTCAGTGTTGAAATCCTTTAATATTTTGCAAGTGATTTAATTAGCCTGCCACATTACCTTGGAGACAGTCCACCATGGGAACAGTTGGTAGGTGAAGTTAAGGGGCTGGTTCTGCTGCTGGAGTGCCGGGAAGGAGTCCGACCAAGGGTATTGCTGGGGGAACCCTGACACAGAAGCAGAAAGACAAGGATTAGCAACATGTTGCAATGCACAGGCAGGAATACAGCAACAGGTCCAAACACTGCCTTTGTTTGCCCTAGATAAGCTTTGTGCAGTGTTTATTTTGCCTCCTGACCAAAAAAACTGCAGCCATGGTTCATGTAGTCATTAATATGTTCCTGAAGGTACTACTCTGAGGATAAAGAAAGTATATGTACATTTCTCTACAATCCACAGTACCTGAAGTTTTAAGTACACAGCATGTACAGCCTGAAAATATTGCCAGAGAAATGGTTCGTCAATCCAGCAGGCTATCTGTCTTCTCAGAAACGATTTGCCAGGCTCCAAAATATGCAGACCATTATCCTGGCAATTTAACATTTTAATTACGCAGCTATTTTCCACATTGTCTGAAGCATTCTGATTATGCTTGTTACGAGCATAAGTAAGCAGTCTCACTTATCATTTTTCCACTGGCCTGCACAACCATTTATACCACAGCAAAATGAGTAGAAATTGCTCTCAATTCTGACACTCCTCACACAAAAAGTACTAGAGAATCCAGACCATCTGCCTGGAAGCCTAACGTTGCAGTTCTAGCTTACACATAGCTCTACTTGTCCCTGTCAAAGTGCAAAGATAGGGAGGGAGTGCTCTGGGAGGGGAAAGAAATTTCTTACTTAAATCCTCTACTAACATATTCCTTCAGGGAAATAAAAATATATAAGAGCTAAATAGTAAAGCAAAACATAAGGTACTAGGCATAGACTGAGATGACCTTGTAGGTCACACTGAAGGTCCTGCAAGCTTCTTCACAGACAATACATCTGTTATTTCAATAATAGTCAAAAGCTCAGAAAATCTGTGGTGTCATGATCTGTTTTAGTCACAAGTCATTACTGGCAGGATTTTCAAAAGCACCACCAACTTGAAAGCACAAACCCTACCAATTTTTATGCACTTCTCAGTCATTTTTTAATCTCTTCTGGTTATGACTGTATTAAATTTTAAAATAACTGAGTTTCTCATTTTAATGGTCCCTATAAAAGTACCATCAAACAAAAGCCTCTGTTGCCATATTGCTTAAGGACAACAGTTACAGATAATTCAAACTACTGAACATCTGCAACAGCTTATCAATGAGCTGCTGCCTTTGGGGTTCTGCTGTTTGCAAGGACAAGGGCTTCTCACCACACTGGTGTTACTGGAGTTCTTGAGGTGGTTGTGCAGGAGCTTGGTAGCACCATCCTGGAATGTTTTTGGCAAGGCACCAAGTAACATGGTAAACTCAGGAGTGTTCAATTCAAAGAGAGAAATCAGGACTATTTGTGCTGCCTGAAAGGAAGAAGAAAGAAGAGATCATCAGTTTTTTTTCTTTGAAAGAACATGCATTCTGTTAGTAATGAACCTTACAGAAACAGGATGTGTGTTTCATTCAAGAACAAGACTTCCATACCAGACAAATTTTTGAAATGTTCTCTGTGATGTATCATAAGGAATTACTAACAGCTACAGTCAATTTTTTAGTTCTTAGAGATTACAATATATTTTTGCATTTATTTCATTAATTTCTTAGATATTATTTCTTAGATATTATTAGCTATTCACAGCTAATGAGAAACTCTTACCTGTCCAGCACATATTTCAATTGAACAAGTTACTGCAAAAATTTACTGAAAACAAATAAAACCAGAAACTCAGATAAGCATGAAGGATCTAGGACTGCAATTTGTCATTTCCATGCTTTTTATTTTAAGTGTGAACGGGACTACTTCTTTTTCCAACCAATATCTCCTCTTCCTAAGGATCTGACAAGTTTGTTTCATCAGACCATCCACCTCTCCTTGCAAGTCTCATCATTGAGGCTGTTTCAGCAACAGAAGACTCCATCTGAAGTGGAAGATCTACTAGGATGGCAAGAACCACCATTCTCTTGACCACAGACAGGCTAAACCTCACCAGATTTCCTAAATTTAATAAGCGAAACCAGGGTACCACTGAAACAATTGAGAATTTCACCATTAATTTTACTGGACAGGGTTTGCTTTATCTGCCTCACAGAACCACTGCCAGAACAGGATCTCCACTAATCCATTAGCAAACATACAGCTCTGCATATCCTGAACTAAGATAATGGAATCAAATGGGAATGGAAGCAGAATAAATCACAGTGTGCATTTCTGCAAGAGTAATTAACATCACATGTTCCTAACTAGACTTCCCCAGCAGCATCCAACCTGGGTGAATTCTGTTCCAACCCCCCCATGCCTTTACTTAGAAAGTATACAAAAATACAAGCATTGATTAAAAGAACAATAACAATGAAGCAACGATGAAGGACCTCTGATAGTGGCTTGGGCTCACAAAATAAGCAGCAAAAACTACACACTCTTATTTTGGAACACCATACACACAGGCTTAGGTAGAGCTGACACTTGTGTTTGACCCTTTCAGGAACTTTCTAAAACCTCCTAAAAATGAAAAAGAACTTTGAAGAGGGTATAAATGTAATTCCCTGCTGTGGGGATAAATGTGCATTCATTGTTCTCATCAATTTAAAGGAGTTTTTAATAAGTAATGTGTTTGTAAAGTTGCAATAATTAAGTGTATCTGCAGTTCCCGGTGGAGCGGAATTCTTTAACAGATGATGAACTTGGGTACACAAGAACCCTGTCACAGTGGAGGGGAATCAAAATATCTCATTGTTTCAGTGTGCAAACTGCAATTCAGGCTATACTGCTCCTTCTGCTATCAACAGCAACTAACACAGCTTTGTATATAAAAACATTTTCCATCCAGAAAGTTTGGTAAGTATCATCCTTTTCATGTGGCCAACAAAGAAACCGAGGCACAGAACACTCAACGGGCTTCCAAGGACTGCAGCAAAGAACAGGTCTTCAGATTTCATTCCAGATGGATCATGCTGCCTCCTGACAAAACTCTCACCGACTTCAACAGAAACACAATATGATATTATTCATTCCATACTAAAAATCTAAGGATGAAAGAAGTGGGGAGATAATTTTCCCCGTGGCTTTCTTAACTCCATATCCTCCATATCCATATCCTCCTCTGACCGGAAGTTTTGGGCAACTCTGCCATGAAGCCTGCCTGGTATCCAACAAGGATGTGTATTTCTGTCCATTTTGATCCAAGAACTTTTAAGTTTTCACCAGCATAGTATTTTCTGTAATAAAAATATTACTGCAAACAAGAGATCTCAGAACAACAAACAGCATGTTGAACTGAATGCAAAGTGACAAGTCATGCCAAAGTACATTCCTGTTTGTGAATGGCATGCGTATGCTTGGTTAGGAGTGGCATGCAGATCCTCTGTGTCAGAACAAGCAGATCTCACATTCACTGAGATAAAAAATAAAGTAAATAATATAAAGAAATAAATAAAAACCACAAACCCCACTCCCACCCCAACCAAAATCCACACAAAGGGATCAACAAGATTCCCAGATTGAGAGGTTGCTCAGACTAGAATATCTGGAGAGATCAACTGATAAGTCAGGGGCTGCCCAAGGTGGGAAAGGATTTCAGATACCTTTGTCCCACATATCTCCCACTGATGGGTTAGAAATGAAGTCCATCCTTGGAGACTTCCTAAGTAAACAGAGCAAACAGGTGCAAGAGCACAGTCACTCTATGATGGGACATTCTGGAGGTACCTTTCTTGTGTGCCAGAGATGTTCAAGATGCATCTCACAGATCTGAGCAAAACCTTCACCAAAGCTCCACCAGGGAGTTTATGATTGTGGCTTCACTTTGAAGCACAGAGTTACCTAACTGGGACAATTTAACCCTAACACACAAACAATAATAGCACAGACATTATCCTACAGGAGTAGCTGAGAAAAGTTTTCAGGTCTCACCAGTCACTTCGATTTTGTTCCACTTTTGTGTTTTGGCTTTAATAAAAACAGAACTGTGTCCACCCTCCCTCTTGGCACAAAATACAGCTTGTCTTTAGGAGTGTCTGCCAGTATTCTGTGTACGCAGTGTGCTTCAGCAGCTTTGCTGTCACCTGCAAATAGTCACTGGGCTTTAAATGAAGTGCTGAACAGTAGCTCCCAATACTCACAATCTTCTGTGGCCTCAAAGAGAGCAGACTTATAGTCTATGCCTTTTGACATAAAGCCAAGTACTTCTACGTCCTGGGAGTGGTGCTCCAGTAAAGGTCTCAAAGGCATTACTGGAGTTACATGGCTAAACCCTGTCTATGTTCTTTCTAAATAGTCCTCACCTATCCAACTGCACTTCCAGGTTTATTTCAGGCAAAAGCCATTATTTGAAAGCGCAGGCATAAATTCCTACTTAATATTTAACAGAAAAAGGTCTCGGTCCCTGCTACCATAAGATCAACACTGTTACTACTGGCCTCAAAAGCTGGAAGGTACATCCTAGCTTGAAATCACATTTATAACATGTTTCAAGTTTCACTCCTGCAATACTTCCCAATTCTAATACAGTTAATTTTATTTCAGTAATGAAGAGCATCAGGAGCAGCATTTCTACATCTGTTTTAATAGTTAGATCTGGCACACTTGATAATCCTCTAAGTTTCATTTATCTAAAATACATTTATCTAGTCAAAGGACATATTTTACAGATAATGTTTCTAAGAGTTTTAAATCTGTGGATTTTCAGCTTGTGAGATATTTCCATAATCTCTGAATCACTGGTTATCTTCTGAAAATCTTTTTTTATTAGAATACTGACAGAGTAGATATATTTAACAAGCAATAAAAAAACCTTATTTCTGTACACTATACAAACATTCTCCATGCAACACTCATGCTCGATGATACGTAGTCTGAAGAAAGAGTAATATCTGAATTTTCCCTTGCCTTTGTGTCCCTGTACTATTAGTAGGGAACATTAATCCATCTCCTTTCAGTGACATATAACGTAGACCCTACAGATTATCTAATCTTAATGAAGCCGTTCTCTGCTGGCTTGAGCTGGAGAAACTCCAGTGACTTCAGAGCCTGACTATGCTAGAGAGGGGGTCTGGCTCTGTGTCAAGCTCTTGAATCATTTGCAAAGGACTGCTTATGTAACTCCATTATTTTCCTTATCACAATGCAGTGAGGGATAGAGTTCCACAAGCCGGTAGCAGCTCCCAGAGTTTCACACTTAGGTCAGTGCAATTCACGCTGTCCAATAATGTCGGCTGCTTAAGGGACACAAACGCTTTAGCAATATTTTTTTTTAGTTTCACCTAGACAGTGGATGATAGCCAGATTTGTCAAAATATGTAACCTTTGCAACTTGGTTGAATTATAATAAAGTCTTTTTGAAATGGTTTGGGCTTATTAAGCAAAAAGTTCAAGGTTAACTGGAAAAATCCACTGATTTTAGAAAAGAAATGTGGTCAGCGACCTAAGGTTAATACAAGTGCCTTATGATTGCTGCTGCTGGTCCAATGAACCAAGCAGAATAAGCAGTTGCCTGAGCTATATGAAGGCAATTTCCAAGTTACTCAAACATCTGTTGCCGATGGGCTTCCAACACTGGCAGCTCCATAAAAGGCGAGGACTTCATACCCCGATCCTTTATGAGGGACCACAACAAAAGAGTTAACAGGAAAGCACACCAAAGCCAAAAATTACTTCAGATAGACACACTTTTTTCAGGCTTCCAGTCCAGGTCTCTTTACACAGCTAGACAGTTGAGTTGAGACTCCAAACACAATTAGTGTGATTAGTGCATAAGGCTTTCAGTCTACCTGTTTACATTTCTCTTCCAAGTTTCCTTCACCAGGCCCTGAGGAGGCTGTAGTTGTCCTAGCTGGCAAATCCTCACCCACCCAACTATGCATCGTCTGGGTTCGACAAACAGGAAAGTTGATATTATTTCAAGAAAACATAGATTTCAACTCAATCATCTAAACAGTACACGTTATCTTTTTGCAGAAGAGTTTTAGTCAGTTTCTTGCTTAATTTTAGGTAACAAAAAGCATTATTTGATATCATCAGAAAAGCATTCCTTTCAGCAGAGGGCAGCACTGGCTCAAAATTAAATTCAGCCACAATTCTCAGGCTTACAGATCATCCCTTAGTTCTCCTATAAGGCTTTGCTTTGGCAACCTCCTGGTGGCCTCTATATCCACCTGAAAACCTCCACTGAGGTGCAGAGCCAGGCAGTGCTGAACTGAGATGGCACTTGTATCTGGTCAGCCAGGAGTAGGGGAATAGGTGCATCTCCCAGCACCTACCCTCGCAGACATCTCTGAGTTCAGAGAAAGAAACGGTCAAAAAGTTATAAACTCCTGTCTCCAGTCTGGGCATCAGTCTGATGGACCAACACTGCCTACAAATGCCTTTTATCATGTGATCTGCCTGGGGAAGATCCTAATTAACATCACTTTTGATGAACACAATCATATTCTGTATGCATCACACACTTCACCATCCAGGCTAAGGCAAATGTGGTTTTTAATAACTTAAGGCACACTGGAACAGAGAAGCTCTCTCATGTCACTCTGAATTACACTAAACTGCAGATCAAATATAGATCCACTGAGATCAGAGGCAGCACTTACATATTAGGCAGCTCGTATTAGCACACATGGGCTTCAATTTTCCAATGAGTGCAGCTGATGTTAAGTGAGTTATTCACATCGACTGAGAATTTGCAGGCTCTAAGCAAGTGTTATTTCAGTGTACTTTCCAGTAGACAATTAAGTGTTAGCTGGCACTAAGCTAACAAACTATCTACCAAACCAAACCTCCTGCTTGTTCCTTTTTCAGGTCTAGAATCAGCTGGCCATGGACATCCATATTACTGATATGAAAATATGAAGCACAATGGCTTCAGCAGTTTATACATAATCCAAGCATGTTAGCCTGAGTACAAGTTTTTAAACACACAGTTTTCCCAAAAGACTTGTATAAGAATATGCTGTTCACAGTCACATGCTGAAAAGAAAGAATTTGTTTAACAAATTTAAATACAGAACTCATGTACAGATTAAATCCATATTGCCATTGTGTTTTACACAGCACACACTTTACATATCACGAAAGGCTTTTACAAGCCAGAGATGGTTGCATTACAAGTGTCAAAGGCATCTCAGAAAAATGACAGCAAAAACGATGCAGCACTGAATCACCACATATTGGGGTTACTGTTCCATAATGGATTCCAACTCCTTATGTGTACTGTTCTTTTGTGACCTGAGCACAGGAAAGACCACGGCAAAAATGTTCATTGTTTCCTGAGAACCAGATGTTACCCTAGAAATCAAGTTGATGAAGGCTACCCTGAGTATCTTTGTTCATTACAAAATGACATCTGTCGCAGAAACAGGTTTCAGGATTAGAAACAAAGGTTACATTTCATTAACAACTAAGAAACTTTTATTATTAACCTGGCATGATAGAAGTCTGAATTCTGAGGCAAAAGTTCCCACATATAAGCAAAGAAAGAAGAAAAGCTACTGAAATCATATGGTCTAAAATGAAAACATGCACTTAAATCTGCACGGATTTTTGAAATGATAGAGGAAGTGTGGAAGACTTACCTGTAACAGTCCAAACAGCTCTACAATGCATCATGTAAACATCACCTCTATACTTGATTTTCAAAATAGATACATCACCTATATTTATGTAGGGGTGTGTGTGTTTGCACTAGCTCTTCTAGCAAACAGAATATGTGCTTATATTGCAAACTGCTTTCAACTCAAAGGATACTAGAAGGCTGTATAAACTGAAGAGAACAATTTCAAAGAAATCTACCCCAGCATTATGTTTCCAACAAGCATGTGATGATTTTCTGGTCACTAACACTGGGTAAAAGCCATTTTCCTTATACTGCGTACACTAAAAACATTTGGGCTCTCATAGCTCTGTAGCATCAAATTCAAAACAAACAGAAAAGGAGGGATACTATTTTGGAAACACAGCTAGGACACAGAGATCCTTTTTGTTCTAATAGCATTAAGTCAAGTAAACACTAAAGTCCACCAGGTGCCATTTTTTATGTACTACACTCTTCTTCCTAGCACTATGTTTAAATGCCTGAAAGGAGTTCCTCGGGCATTTAGACTGAGTTTGATTTCTTTAGGAATATCCCTTGGCTAAAAGGCTGACCTCAGCAGTACGGACACAGTCCTATTTAAGACTCCATAAGCCTGAAATGAAATCCCTATGTCTGCTTCTCTGGTAACTTGGCTCACCATGAGATGCACAAATCTGGTGCAGGAATATTGCAAGAGTGCCAGAGAAACCTCTGACCCAGAAAGACAAGGGCCTGTGGCTGGGGAATACTAAAACAATTTGCCATTCAAAAGCATTTCTGCAAACATCCTCTTTGCCACTGCTACTGTAACAGGCCATGACCAACAGCATTTATTGCTCAACACCAGTGAAGATAAACAATACCATTTCAGCTCCCTAAGAGGCTTTGGGAGTGCTTTTACAGTGAAGCTTCTGTCCCAGAGTTGCTGAAATCAGCCTGATGCTAGATGGAAAATTAAAACTTCAAAAGATTTTAGAGGTCTCATGGCATCATGTTGCAAAGGAGCCTGATTTCATTTTCTTAGAGGCATTTGCTATCCTGTCTATCACTGGTCCTGCTACGGATATCACAGCAATATTTTATCCAAAGTTGCTCTCAGTTTTATTGATAGATAGGATTTCCTTATCAAAGTGACAACACCAATATTTCTCAGAAAATGACCTTGAGGATTACTAGTTAAAGTAGTAAATACATCTTCATTGCCTGCTTCAGCTTATGAAGAATCTGTGACCTGAAGCTTTCTCTCTGAAATCTTCCTCATCTTCTGGTATAATTCAGAAACAGTTTCTCAATCAGTTTTGGGGAAAAAACCTGATCCCAAACTCATTTTCTTTGGATACCTCTAGACTTCACCAGTGGTGCCAGTCCAAGGAGGGCCCTTCCCCGAGGTAGTCTGAGGGGGACATAATCTTCATGCAAATCACAGTAACACAAGCACTCTCCTGGGCTTTTGAATCTTTGCAATGGTTCCAGTTTCTTACCAAGTCCCATCCAACTGTCTGTATTCAAGGGCAGCTTGCAGTGAACAAGTGGGACAGTTGAAAGAAAAAGTTTTCCCAGTTACATAAGTGGAAGGCAGAACGTGATGTCCATGTGACACAAGGCTGCCCATAACATGTAAAAATGCCTTCAGGCTTGTAAAATAAAACCACTGTAGGAATGTTTCATCAACAAAGAAGCCAGTCAGGATACCTGGCACACAGGTAAAACTTTCTTCTGCCCTGAGATTAGTAGTCCAAATACCAATCAGGCAATACGGATCTACAGATCTTGTTATTTATCATTAAGACCAAAGCCTGGTTGATTAACAAGATGGTAGGCATTGTCAATGGCCCTTCAGTTCAGAAGCCCTCATTCTCCTTCAGTCTGTATAAGCTCCTCCTAAACACTAAGATCCTGTATGCCCTCACAGTTGATTCCACACCCTCAAAGTCTGGGCGCTCATGTTTAATGAAAGTTTCCATTCAGCCGAGCCTTGGACAGGAGGTTTCTGCAGGCTTTGGCCAGAGTCAAATCAGAAGCCTTATTGTAAATTCCATTCTCAAACTGATGGCTCTTTTCCAGGATCAAAGTATTTTCTCACACAGAACCCACGCCTGTCATCTAAATTCAATAAGCACCTTACCTACGCAAGGATTGCACAATAACTTCCTTGTCAATGTGATAACATGGTGAAGCTACTGATTTGATGTCCTCAGATCAGTCATCACACTGTTGGCAGTGCCACTGTGTTACTTTTCTGTGTGGTAATTAACTGGCTTTTGTAAAATTATTTCATCAAATCTTTAGCAATTTCCAGAAAAATGCAGAAATAACACCCTGCTACAAAGAGGAATAAACCAAGGCAGAAGAAAGTCAAGTGCATCACACAAGGTTAGATGCTACCACAATCAAAATCAGAGCTCAGTTATCTGAAATCCTGATCTGTGCCCTGCCCACTGATCAATTCTGCTTGGGGAAAAAGCAACAAGCTGGCTGTACGTGTGGGAATTACCAACAGGTGCTCTCCTTGCACTGAAGCCACTTCCCATCCAAGTCTCCATGCAGTGCTGCAGGACCTGATCCTACCCTATGGCTTTTGTTCAGCATGGGGGACAAATGTCTTCACCTTTTTTCTGCACTGCTTGCAGGAAGCAAATTGTAACTTGAATGCCAGGTAAACGCCCACAAGTACTAACAATCTTTAAAACAAGTCAAATATTTACCCATAACACACTGTGGATCACCTTATTTTAAAGCTAAAGCTTGACAATTATTTTAACTGTACACAGTTCATGGCTACTATCAGCAGCTTAAATGGCTTCTGCCCTGAGAGGGAATCACAGCATTTTGTCAATGACACTCTTTGGTATCAACTGGATGTTCCTCAAAGTACATCATGTTTTTCTTGCGTTAGCAGAGCTTATGTTTAACTACAGATGTCGTTCCATATGGGAACATAAACTGGTTTGTGCACAACAGCATTTCCTTTGACTTTTCCTGATTTCACTAGCTACAAAACATGATCTGTAGTTCAAGCCAACTGTCAGACTGGTTAAGTGTGCTCATTAAGTGTGCTCAAGTAGTTGTCCCAAAAACGCACGAAGTTATAAGTAAAGCTGTATTTTTGGTTTGAAAAAAATTTTTGACTAAATGACATTTTTGGCTGTTTTCCTTCAGTGCCTTAACACTAGGAGACTGGGTACCTCCATGACCACCACACATAGTAAACAGCAGTAATAGACAGATGATCACTAATAAAAGGATAATCTCAGCATTGACTGAAAATATAATCCATTTCTTGAACAGACACCTTGATTGCTACCATAGGATCAGATCTGCACAACTAATTGCCATGTGCACACAGCAGCCACATACTTTGCCCACTGACAGAGATCACCAGCATGAGTGAAACTTGTTTTACCTGCCTCAGTTCAAAGGTAAAATCCAGACATAACAGCATGGTCGTCACACACACAAATGCTACTTGCTTTAAGATAGCATTCAGTAACTCAAACTTGGGTAAGAAGGACATGTGGAACCATAGTTCTTGGGGGAAAGAGTCCCCGCCTCCACAAGTAGCTGAGCACTGTCATCACTGTCCCACCAGTTCAGCCACAGTAGTACATGTGGACTGGACAACACCAGCCAGGAGCCCTCAGTACCAAAAATAATGTGCACTCTTGTCAGGTTGCAGGAGCTAAGCTGATTGCGCTGGTAGTCTCAAGTCTGGATCCTATTCAAAAACTACCTTAATTTTACACTTTTTACAGGCCTCTTGTGGTACTTCAATCCTTCAATCATCTCAAGATGAAACTGGTTCTTCTCCCTCTTCCCAATAACCTCAACTACCCTCTCCATTTTGAAGTCATCACAGTGTTTACAATTCATGGTCTGCTCTACATTTAGAAAACCTCAGATCTTGAAGGCTACCACAACACCCTCCACAAGGGCAGAAGCTTCTGATGCTTAAATGAATCATCTTTATTCATTTCAAAAAAAGGTACTTCTTTTTTTTCCCAAGTTATAGTCCCAAAAAAAACAAGGGCAATGTTTTAATTGTATTCTTCATAACATTTCACCTGCCAGGGTTGGCCCCTGATAATCCAGTTCACTACAGCGTAATGAATTTATTAGTCTGTTAACTACAGTCCTGACAGACATAATGGCCAATGATTGCTTATAAATCCCTTGCTGCACTGTTTCTTCTGAAGCCTGTGGTTTGTACTCTGTTCTCAATAAAAGCATAATACAGCAACGGTATGATGAAATAAAGATCACCTGAGACTTCATTTTTAGCAGCCTAAGTTAGCTTAACTGTGTAATAATTTATTCGAAAGCTACAGGCATCAAAGGCAAATCCAAGTCACATGCAGGTCTAATAAAAAGAATTTAGATTCAGTTATCTCTTGTCAACCCCAAGGCTCCTGCCCAAGTACTGCTCAGGTGGAGTTTGCTGGAAGTTTTGCCAGAGCTCTGCAAGTCATTGAAAGAGACAGAATGACGGACACCACGCTGTGAACAACCACTCCCCACATCCCACAGGGAACAGCCAACTCTTTCAGCTGCAGCAGATACTCCTCGCTCCACTTTGCATGCAGCAATGATGACCCCTAACGGTGGAATATTTCTCCTGAAATTGCTGAGCAATATGCAGAGATTTTGCTTTTCGATGTGTATTTTTACTTAAAGTAATTCCAACTCTCCCTCACAGATCACCAGCAGAGGAAGCTGCTTAAGGTTTACCTGAACTCTAACAGAGAAGCAGCTGCTTTGACTGCTCAATTCTTTCTGGCTTTGGACATGCAAATGCATATTCCAGATCTAAGTCGAGGATTAAGTCCCCTTTTTTTTCCTGAGGCAGACTATCTTACAGAAGCAAATTTCAGTTACACTGCTGTGAATAACCCCTGCACAAAGTCTTCAGAATAGAGGACAAGATATTTTTCTCTAGAACCAATCAGCTCTATGAGAGCAAGCAAACAGCACACACCCTAACAGCTTCCCTGAAACCCTGTTTCAGCTATCCCATAATGTTGCAGTGGTAGCACATTTGATACCCAGTGATCTTTTCACTGGAATCAAATAAAAATAATTTAATTATTTCCAAAGTTAGAAAATCATATGTTATTCTAATACTAAGTTGGCATTTTATGTGCATATAGTGTCGAATTCTCATACAATTTTTACCTTCTGGAATTATTAAAGTGTGGTGGTTTTGTTTTTTTTCAAAGTCAAGTACATCTCAAAGTCTTCCACTCCTACTGGGAATAGAAGGTAATTTTAAATTGTGTAACAGATGCCAGGTACATAAAACCAAATCTCGCTTTTCTCCTGGGAGAGATGAGCATCCCTATCTTCCCCATTTTAGCTTGCCTGACACTTGCATCTGAGCAAGATAAAGAACAAGGTAACTATTACCGAGGCCTGACCTAATTGTGTCAGTTTTTTCCAGGTAGAGATAAACACACAGCTCTTAAAAGAGAAGGGCTGAGAGCCTCTGGCAGCTTACTGATTTGTTTACTTTCTTTTAACAATATTATAACATTGAGACTGTGCTACATTTCAGTCTACAAAGCACAGCACCTTCACCTAAACAAAAAAAACCTAGAGATATTTCCAGACTGCTTAGGAAAATGCACATTTTCAAACTATCATCTCTTTTTGCATGGTAATAGTAGTTAAAGTCACACAGAGATTAAGTACCTACTAGGAAAAAAAATACATGAAGGCATGCTTCAAAATTGTGTCTATAATGAGTTGACAATTTCATTTGGACAGTGAGGTATGCAGAATCAGGGTTTTTTTCAGTTAGAGTTTAGCACTGATTTTTGCATTACCTTTATGACAGGTTTGTTTAGGTTTTTTTTCCTTTTTAAAGACCAAAAATTACTGCATCATTTTGGCTTACCTTTCTCACATCTGAGCTCTTTGGTTCTGTTGTCCAAGTTATAATTCTAGATACAGCAAGCCTTGTCTCACTGGAGTTTCCAAAGTCTGTTGGATCCATCTGTCTTGCCAAGGACTCAATATACTTCAGGATAGCAACTTTCACCTGAGAAATGAAAAGGGGATTTGTTAAACTCAGGGGTTGGGAAAGATGGATTTATCCCATAGTAAATAGATACCACTACAGATTGACAAGACTCATGTCACACACGGCAAGGGGAGGGAGAGAGGGAAGTATTCCTGTGACATATCTACAACGTTCCAAAAACCAAGAGCAACTTTCTATCACGGATAAATTCTGTGTAGTAAGAGTCTGGAATGGAATATCAGAACTAGCTTGAAATGGTACATTTGCAAAAGCAGATCAGAACTCCACCACGCTGTTTCCACCAACAGTTATTGGTCCAGATGCCAAACCATAGCTTTTGGTCTCAAACCAAATGCCTGATGCTGGAGTCTGAAAAGATCCAACATTTGGGTGATTGAAGAAAGAACACTTGAATCATTTGGCATCTAATATATTCCTGTCTCTGGAAGATAAATGTATACAACTTCCAGAATTTACGGTGTTCCTATTCCTGAAACAGCAACCTCCTGAAAAAACGGTCTGCACAACAGCATCCCTCAGGGATGATTCAATGACAGAAAGCTCTGAGGGTTTTTTTCTCCAAACCTTATACGTGCTACACCTGATCTGTGCAGTAAGTACTTGTTAAGGTGTGTCTGGGATCCCAGCTTCCCAGATGTTCAGAATCTGGTCCCTTCTGTCCTGCACAGACAGGTTTTCTTCCCACCACGATCAGGATGAAGAGGAATTCCATGTCTAAATTCTAAAATGTTCCCAGGTGCTTAAAGCCCAACTCTTAGTGACTTGTGATGAGGTACAGGGCCCTATTTTAAAGATATTTACATTTATTAAAATGGAGAATGAGAGAGTTAATCAAAGTTGCCAATATAATTCCTACATCATGCATGTACTTACAATTAATTACCTTCTCAGGAGTTCTATGCTTTATGGTATGCCTGACATGGCAAGGTAAGACAAGCATGTTGATGCTTTAGTGAAACAGCTTTTGATACTGACCTTCAGATTTGGTGTTTGGGTCTGATCTACAATAAACCTCATCAAAATGTTAAATTGCTGATCAAACGGAAAAGAATCCCTGTCCAAAGAAAACAAAGGCAAAAATGTAATGCAAAATAAATGTTTAGGACAAAATTAACTCAATACGTAAAGCTTACATGAAAGATTTCAACATTTACTCTTTTCTTCTTAACTTTGACCATCAACCAGAGAAACTCCAAATCTAAGGATCAGCTGATTATTGACAGAACACTGGAGAAAAGTTCTAAATCAGTATCTTTATACACTGTTATTCTACCTACTCTCTGTACATTTCTCCAGCATTTGGCAAACCATTCCTTCTTCATTTCAGACTCTGTTCCCTTATCTCTAGAAGCAGCCTGGTTTATCTTGTCCTCGGAGTTCACACCTGGCTTTGATTTCTGTCCTCTTTTTTCCTACTCTATCCTATTTTCTCCTAGATTATTACTTTTCTTTTTTTTTAAATTATCCTATTTTCCAGAATGAGCTGAACTTTATTGTAACACTGTCCTGTGCTGGACATCCTTCAAAAAGGATGTGCTCCTTCTGGAGCACAGAATTGTGTGAACATCACAGTAGCATTCAAGGTCTGATCCTGACATGACTGTTATTTGCTGTTTGAACAACATTAAAGATGCTCCAAACTTTGTGGTAAAGCCCCTTTCATATTATGAATACTGTAAATTTTTGTACCTGTCAGTCAAAAAAAATTGATATCTAAGTGCACACCCCCCCCAAAACTCCAAAATTAATCAGTTACATATTTTAAAATTTATGCTTTAAAGTTATTTATTTAGAAGAGAGACAGGCCTTTTCAATTCAATGCTTGAAATACTGTGAGATAACTTTGTTCTCCTCTATTCTGGTATTCATAAAGACTGAGCCCTCAAAATTATACAGCACTGTTGGATTTCTAAAATGTTCCTGCCTTCTTGTAATCCTGAAAAAAACCTCCATAACATTTGTCATCTGAGTACTCTACCTGGTGACATCCAGAGCTTTTTGAACTTTTGCCTGCACGGACCCCAACAAATCTGCTCCCATTTTCTTTAGCAACTGGGTCAGGAGAACAAAAAGCCAGTCCTGCAAGTCATCTTTATGAATGATGATGAAATCAACCAGGGTTTCCAGAAACATGCTGAAGACCTATAAACAAAACAAGTGTCACAAAAAGAAATACAGTGCTTTAAATAAAAATAAACAAAGGGAAGGGGTTTACAATCTGAGTTTCAGGATGACTTTGTTATAAACAGTTTCATGAATGAATGATTTTAGTAACTACATTGCTCTGAAAAAAAAAATCAAACAAGACATGTCTAAAATGTGTTGTATTAAAATACCACATGAAACGAATGAAGGAAGGGGGTAGAAAACACTTACTCTCTGTTGTGAATTCCACGGCAAAGCAGGCCATGCAACAAAACAAACCACTCGTTAGCACACATAGTGATCAAGGCTGGTTGTTCAGATGCAGTTTGTCAACAGATAAAAGACACATTCATTGAAAGTTTACATTTTCTTAAAACGCAATCTCTTCTCAGCTGAGTTACTCAGAACATTATATACCTTGGATCAGACCCAGTCTCCTCAGTCATGAAAGTAACGTATGTTTATATACATTTATATGAACAAAGTTTACATATGTTTAACACCACAACTAATTTGTTTGTAGCAATAATTCTATAAAAGCAGTGCAGATAACAGATCACTGCTGTCATAAAGACATACTTGAGTGCAGAGTGCAATAAACTCTCACCTTACTCAGAAATTGGAAATATTTTGCAAACAGTCACACCTTCATTCTTTGCACAACACATACCAAACCCCTGAGAACCAAAACTTTAAGACCTTACAAGTAGGAACTACACACTGGGCAAGACCTGTGGGACAGCTGGTCCACACTATAATTAAGGCCAAAAATGCACATTTTGAGCAAGACGTGTGACAGGCAACACTGCCTGCCCAGGTCATTTCCATGTGACCATCATTTATTAAAACTGGTTTACCAAGCGGTCTTAAAGTACAAATATTTGTATAAACTTATTCTTTCTCCAACTGTATTTAACCCAACAGCAGATGTTTTTACCCAGACATTATTGGCTGCCCTCAACAGCAAACCTCCTAAGGAAGAGGTATGAAACTCCTTTTTCCCTTCTCTCTGCTCCTACTTACCTGTCAACAGAAGACCACTGGGTCTGAACACGCCTATGGACTCAACCTCCCCATCCTCTAGCCCACTTTTTTTCAAGAAATGTCTGTAAATTCATGCCACACCCTTTAACTTCAAAGGGTAGTGTTATAAAGAAGGCAAAATGCTACATGAAAGACTTTAATTGTGAGATTCAAAATAGTATCTTGGGGAGACCCCAAACTCCTCTCAGGTGTATCCAACACACTAACCCCAGTGACTGCGATGCTCATGACCCTTCATGGACCACCAGGAGACTCCCTAGAGAAGTGCAGATAAAACTGAACTTCTCACTCCAGGAGGTGACCTCTGAAAGGCATTAGGTTGCTCTTTAGGAAGCATGGAGTGACCGGTTCCTAGCAACATAAGAGAGACTGAGACATCTCTTCCTTGTAAAAAAGATGAAAATCAAGGAGATTTATAAATGCCAGTTTCCCCCAGCAGATGGCAGGGGTAGAAATACAAAACACTCATCTTGGAACAGTGTCAAATGTGCACACACAGTAATGTAAGAGCGCGAGCCAAGTCTTTGTGATCTTACCTTGCTGTGAGGGTCAGCAAACATGCGAGTAAATATTTCACACAGCCTTTTTAACTCGACTCGGCTAAAATACATAAATGAAACATGATATTAATGCTAAAGCTTTAGTTGCAAGGAAAAAAATCCCTAATAAATATTAACAGCTGAAAGATTTAAATGTTACTTCAATAATGCTTCTGAAAATTCTGTATGTCTAGGCAAAGCCTCAACTGCCACTCCAGTTTAATTGCTGGCATCACCAGTTTTACATTAAGAAATCTAATAAACATTTATTTTTTAAAAATTTTAAGTCAGACATTTGGATTTTCTGATGCTTTTATTTTCTTCTGTATTCTGGATTTCAGAAGATAACTTGAAATGTGCACATTTGGGAGGCACTTAGTTTCTGCCTGATTCAAGGTCACTGAATCACACGTCTTTTTCAGCTTAAGAATAGGTTTCTCAAGTCTCCTTTGTGTCAAGGGTTTCAAATTTCCAAGTAAACTGAGAACTTTCATGTTGTTTGGTTATATACTAATCAAATATTTTGGTCTAAATTCTCAGTTGCTTCACTAATATCAGCCTAGAATCACACATTATCAACAGATCAAAACAGACTCCATAGTCTGACAGTAAGCACATTTAGGAGACAAATACATAGAAATGGAAGACAGATCAACAAATTATCAGAAGATAATTAAATCAAGGCACAGTCTAAGTTCCTGTTAGTAAGACATTAGTAGGTGCACAGTAGTGCTCTTTTTATGAAAGGGGAAAAAAATGTTGCATGGAATACTGAATTTGAGTCACCACATGCAGAATTCTTTGGTGCCAAAGCTCTTACTTGCAATGTATTGAAAATAAAAGCTTTCCTTCAAGGCAAACTGGCAAAGAATACAGAATCTTTGCTTGTTTATGGTGCAAACAAAAACAGAGCAAGGTAGTTGAGTTACATTTCCTGCATACTATGGATGCAATTAGGTATTTTTCACAATTACTATGAAACCAGAGCAACTAGTGAAACGCACACTGATTGCTCAGAGAACAGTTATTGAAGGTTTTGGCTACAGGTACATCTTTCCAGACTGACACTAATTCTACAGTCCACCAACTTCTCTCTTTCTAAAAATGAGCCTTGAGCGGGCCAGAAGATGCTAGTAGTCTACACCTGTTTTATGTTAGATTATTCATAAGTAACACAGGACATTTTTTTCAAATAAATCTATGCATGAAAGACTGATCAAATTTTAAAAGGGCACAAACCCAATGGTTTTAAGAGTCTGAGAGAGAGGAAAAAGTCTGTAACAACATCACAGCTGTCAGGTTGCACAGTCTCAAAATGACTACAACACTCTCCTGACTTCATGTAGATTGCAGCTCTCTGAATGAACCCCTATTTAATACTCTAATGAATTGTCCTTCTGGACAAAGGTTATATAAAGTCATCAAGTATAAGCGTGTCTGTTTCTAAAAGCTCACGGACCCAAGGTAACAATGCAAGCACTAAACTGCAACAGACAGTGGAAGAATATTTCCTTCAGGGACTCATTGGCCTTGTTTTGTTTAGAAGACTTTATGGGGAGCCCTTAGAAAAGTAGGCCACGTGAAGCTGTATGAAACAAAGAGGGTAGGTAAGTGCATTCCACTTTGCATGCACATCTCTGGATATGCAAATCCCAGATAATATGGGATCAGCCATCTTTCCATTCAGAATACTAAAGAAAACCTAGCCACATCA
Organism: Neopelma chrysocephalum; assembly: GCF_003984885.1. NCBI lineage: Eukaryota > Metazoa > Chordata > Aves > Passeriformes > Pipridae > Neopelma > Neopelma chrysocephalum. Next base: position 23,232,671 of record NW_020897703.1, read on the forward strand.
CTACCTTTTATTAACTTGTTATACCACAACAGAAGATATAAGGTTTAATTAGAAGACAGACTTGCCCCTTGGACTAATGACCTTGATGATGTTCTGCAAGATGCCGTGGGAACAAATGGGATGATAAAATCTAATCATTAGAACAGGCACCAGATCAACTCTGAACCAAGAAGGAAGCAGATCAAAAGAAAAGCAAAATGAAATATAGAGAACTAAACCCAGTATCAAATTAAAAAATAACTGTGCAGAGCTGTAGTTTCTGGGACAGGTTTAAAAATTATTCAGGATCAAAGCTAAGATGACTTGCTAGCTTGAGGGACTAGTGACAGCAGCAGAATTCAAACACTGCAACCAGCAGGGTTGAAATCAATACTTTAGTTCCACCGGCATTTCTCGTAAAAGCTACTGATCTGGATAAACAGCCCATCACCAAAACTTGTCAGCACTTCCTTGCAACTATCCCCAACAGCACTCCAAACCTTGGTTATAATCCTCACACACCTTCGTGGCAAAATCTAAGTCTCACCCAACTTTCTCATACAAGTATATGAGATGCCACAGTTTTTCCAGACAGTTTTTTAAAGAGAAAGAAAAAAGATAGCACACGTGTGGGTAGTATTAAGAGATTCAGAAATAGACCACATCAAAATGCATCTCTGATCTAGAGACTAACTACCCATTCTAAAAACCTGTAGCACTTCCCATTTAAGGACTGTATCACATCATGTGAAGTGCTAGAATATTTTTATGATGGCAAGAAAACAACTTTTCAAGGCCTGCTCTCAATACATTTTCATTCAGACTGTTAATATGAACAACCAAATATTTTCAGCCAGTGTGAAGCCCTTTTAAAATGGAAACACTTGCACAAATCCAAGTAAGTAATCCTGCAACAACCACTTATAAACTTGGCCATAATTTAAGAACATACTACTCATAACAGGAAAATAAAATTGTCACAGCTATTTGTGAATGTTATCTTCAAAGGAGCCAAGAGATAAACAGCTTGTTTCAAATGCTTTCACCATAAACTAAGGATGAAAAGGCTATGGCCTGAGAATCAGCTGTCTAGTTAACATGACCTGTGGTCCATAGGGAGTTTCCACATAACTACTGGATAATCAGAAGACCTCTTCTAAAGTGTGACTTGTCAAAGCTGTTTGAAGGGTTTTTTTGTGGTTTGTAACAAGGAAAAAAGGTCTGTCTCTCCTACCATAAGCAAAGTTTCAGAGTTGGTACACCTACTTCCTTGCCCTAAGAATCCTCAGTCTACATTATACACTTAAATTTACAGGACACAAGTTTCTGATAGAAGTTTTTTCAAGAGTTATAAACAAGGTCTATAATTACAGCCTTCATAAAGAGTCAAAGTATATCCAACGTCAGCGCTGTCTGATCTCAGCTCTGAAACACACACACCCTGACTCAATTTAGGGTAAGTGCAGTGTTTGCTTCGCCAACTAAATTGTTGTGGAAAAAAATATTGAAGGTTCAAACAGAATAAGGTAAAAATGGTACCACCCTTTGAGTATGTTTACAATACCATCATTGTGGGAAACCTCACTACGCTGCTCCAAGCACCTACCACTGGAGGTCTTCATGAGACAGAGGAAGGCCAAGAGAAGACAGCATGCTTACCTGAGCCCTTTCTACATTACTGCCACAGTTTAACACAAATTATACTGATGACATAGCAGAAATTTTTCCAAAGGTTAACAGAATTCCCACATTGTGAAGACAAAGCCTTCACAGCCATAAAAGATACTACCTGTCTCCATACAGCAGGTACATATTACTGACTTCTCACTATAGCCATGACTCATGAATTACTGACACCATAAAACTATGAAGGTCACCTCAGTGTCCGCTGGCTTTTCAGTAAGTTCTGAAGACCTATGAGCCCTTCCTTCCTTTCAGACCAGTTGGAGCTGGCACAGTGGTTCAGGACCTCAGCCACATCTTCCGTCTGCCGCAGGTAGTGTGGAATGCCCCCATTCCTGGAGCCATAGGAGCGCTCCGAGCAAGCGCTTGATGCGTCGCTGTTGGCATCGTCATCGGAGTACATCCCATAGGGTTCATATCTTCTTCTCACTGGCTTTTTCTGGAAAAGGGGAAACTCAGACTTACCAGGTTATATATAGTTACATTAATGCCAAAAGAAAAACATTCTATTTGTAATCACTAAAAGGAAGATTAATGCTACTGTTATAGTGACATACGTGTTTTAAAGACGTCACCATGCACTGCCTGCTTACCTCTCACAGTAGAGTAAGACAGATCCCGTTGATTTCAACGAGACTATTCGAGTGACTAAGGGAAGTAGGGCCTGCCTTCCCCCGCAGGAAAGCAAGATATTTATGCCCAGTCAAATTAGTTACTGGTAATGAAATTAAATGTTGTTTTATCGGCAATAATGGTCAGTTCCATTGTTACAGATGCTATGATGACACAACCTCTACTTAAAAAAAAAAAAAAAGAAGATAAGGAAGATAGAGCTGAAAAAATCTGTGCTGGCATGCACAGTCACTTTGATATTGATAATGAAGTGACTCTAGAAATGCACTGGATATAGGAGATGGCAATTTCTCTGATAGTTTGGGCTAGGATTTTTCCAGAGACTGCCAAGGGAGTTGAGTACTCAAATCCCATTCATTTCCATAGCACAGCATTAGAGGACCTAATTCCCTTACATACATTTTTGACAACCTTGACACTTCCAGAAGGAATATTAGAATAATTATGGCAGCAATGAACCTTAACAGAATAGTGTTGATAGGACAATGCATCAAAAACAGATCATCTATATTCTGAAGTGTTTGCTACAGAATTCCTTCCAGTGTCCAGTCCTGCAGTTCTTAGACTTGTGAAGCCAGCAGAGTTTTGCTTCCACTAGGACTGAAGGATTGAAGCATAGAAATTAACTCAAGTGCAGTATCATGGGCATTAGCAACAGGGTGGGGAGAGTTGGAAAATAGAAATAAAAAGTCAAGAAAGCACTAGTACCTTGCTCCTGGAGTCTCCTAACAGCTGTAGGCAGGAAAATATTGAAGGGTGGGAAAAAGCATAGAGAATTATGTCAGAAGCTTATGTAGGGTTTGTTTATGCAACAAAAACGTATAGCAAATGTGTCTTAGCAAATTAAAAAAAAACACAGTTTACGCAAAATAAAAGTGGGTATAATAACGCCTGAATATCTCCTAACTGTTGCACTACTCATATTGCCTACAATTTCCATAAGGGAGCTCGGAAGTGACATTATCTCTTTTTTTAGGAACAGATCTATATACAGCATCTCTTTGCTTACTTTTCAGAAACTCTGCACTGAAAGATACCAGAGTTTTTGGTGATGATTTCTTTCCCCACATATTATTAGTAGCATTTCGTTTTAGGGTCTTACAAAGAAATTCTGATGTGAGGAAGCCACTATCTACAGTACAGCACATTTTATCAACTTCACTTGCCAAGTTCTCTTTCAACCCACAGTTCTTACACCACACTTTTTTGAAGATTAGCTTCTTTTAAGACCCCCTGGCTGGCACCCCTGGCTTAAAGGCCTCACTTAACAGCGAAGTTTCCATCACCCTCTGAGGTCTTCTGACAGATCTGAGCATTGATTCCCAGTATAGCCACTGTGGGTTTAGGTCAAGTCCAGCTCAAACAGAAGCAGTGGATCCAATGGGATTTGTACAGAGGGAGTAGAGGTCACAAAATGACCCACTGTGTTTTGTTTAAATGGAGAATTTGGCTGAAGCCATCTTTGGAGAAGTTCTTTTCATTTCCTACTACATGTAAAAGAAAACTCCTCTGAAAACAAGGCTACTGGGTAAAAGCTGGCATCACATTACTCTCTCAAAAGGAGCCTGCACAGGGCTTGTAAACTGCCTGTTGTGAGAAAGCAACCAAGAAAAAGAGCAAATTGGGCTGGTGGGAAAGAAGGGGACAGCAACATTGCATTGCATCCCCTAAAGTCATACAAATCCAGATTGATCAACAGTCAGCAGCACCACCTGGTTTCCAACTAGACTTAAGTATTTCCCTTTAAAGTGTTCAACTCTTCAAGATTCTAACATTGCAGTATAATGTTATTTAATTTATGAGATATTTAAAAGGGAACTCTGTAAGTCTAGCTGAAGATTAAGTCACACCCCAAAAAAATCTCAGTGCTCAGCAGTCAATTGAAACACTATGACTCTTCTCCCGCACAAAACCTGTATTCAGCAGCTGCTCACATGCAAGGATAAAGCCTGATTTCGTTTACACAGGCAAACCATTGCCTGTAATTATACTCTGAACTGCTCTGGTGGCAAATTTGAGGTGCTGAGAGCAGAACTGTCTCACGTTGTTTGTTGTATTTGGTAATGAGAATGCTCACTAATGATTCAGCCCACTAAATGCAACAGTGCCATCCATTATATTACCTTTCTAGTATTCGGAAATACTTTTTTTGTTTTGAAAGATAAATTTTGTAAAAAGGGCCATTTTTCTAAGAGTACTCTAATAGGTGACATGAGCTGGGTGATAATCAGATACAAAAGGAACATGTTAGCCATCCTTAGGGAAAGTGAACTAGGAAATGGAGAAAGGCCATCCACCACAAACACTGGGGATGGTTCATCGTCCTTAAAGAGAATCTGAGATAGATTCTGAGATATCTGTCTCAAGATACACCAGGAAATCTTTCCCTCCGTTCAGATCTGGAACTTGAGAAGACCCACTGGTACCCAGCTAACGCTATACAGTAATTTCTCCTGCCTCTACACATCCTCTCTCATCCAAATACTTGAGGTAAATCCAAAAGCTTAACACTTGCCTTCTGAAGAGCCGAAGGCACTTTTTGGGTTCTAGCCAAGAGCTACCATAGTTGAGTAAGATTATACAGGACAATGAAATTTTTTAGAATGACAATAAATTTGCTGGGAAAAGCAGTGAATATTTGAAAGTACTAGCAGCAAATTAGACAAATACAACTTAACTGCATGAGATGATTCCAATTCCATGCAAGCCAGGTTATGAGCTAACTGAGTATTTATCCAGGCGCAAATAAACACAGGGCAGGAACTTGTGAAATTCTCAGTTCTTGCTAAAACCTGATCAGGAATTGACTCTAACAGAGGACACTGTTTTTCTGACAAAGTCTTTATGCAGGTAATGGGATTGATGGAAATCTCCAACCCCACGAGTGACGAGCACCCTCACGGTGCCATGAACATCCTCTGACAGCCAAATGAAAGACAAACAGCTGATCCAACCCATCCTGCAGCTCTAGCACCAAGCCACAGCAATCTGTCTGATAACAACTATAGAGAACTAACACGAAATAGGGAAAAATATACTGCTGCCAATATAGCCGAAGACAAAACAGCAAAAGGTAACTAACTCTACAGCATCAGACACTGGCACAATCAGAACAAAGCTATTTAGAAAGAGGAGAACATACGTACAGGTAACTTTAAGCCACTTTCCGGTGTTGGAAGCATTTTGTATTTTTCCTCTTACCAGTGCATCGGCCACAGCAGCCTCCAGATCTGTGCTGGTGCTCAGGACTCGCATGGCATTCACAGAAGCAGGCATCCTGCCTGGCTGTCCGAGTCCAAACCGGTCTGCACAAAAGACAACATTGAAAGAGATTGTTAAATGAACTCACATTCACTTGGAATCCTAATCAGGTGCCCAAGTAGCTCTCCCCACGGGCTCTGGGAACTCACAGTGCTTTTCCATTAAATACCCTTTTACCCAGAGCTCCAGAGAGTTTGCCATTAAGGTAAGAAATAAACTATTGTTTGTTGGGTGTTAGAGACAATTTTGGATCCTCAGGGCAACTTTGTATTTATTTATTTTAAACTGGGAAGCAGGGTATCTATTTTGTGTTTCTTTTTACACAGTTGTTTCAAAGCTTTATTTTAATGTCAGAGGCAGACATGCCCATCCCAATCTGGCACTCTCAGAAATCAAGAGAAAGCTTCTCATTAACTTCAGAGAGACAGAACCATGCCTGGTGTCAGAACATGTTAATACCCAAGCTCTCATCCATCCTGCAGCCTTTTCTCAGGCAAGGATGTGAGACTAGTATTTATGCCTATTTTATATCTCAAGGCTTGATTAACCAGTACAATATCCCCCTATGCCCTCACAGTATAAAGTTTATTATTTACTTGTGAAGTGACTCCAATTTTTGGTTTAGTACTGTTCTTAGGAAGCAGTTTAAATGCCAAAGCTCTATATCAAAACTGATTTTTTGAGCACACAGGATCATCTTTTTCCCTTTGAATTTGATGGCAAAGTTCTCAAAGGCATCCAAAGCAACAGGGATTGAGTCTAAAATGCCATTTACGCTCCTAACATTAATTAGTTTACTTTATAATTTGCCAAGTTTACCAAAATAGTTATTGAATTAGTTTCTTTAGCAAAGGCCAAATTCAAAAAGGAAGGCTAGCAGGGATATGACAGAATCACTGACTTGAGTACCACAGGCCAGGCTCTGGCAGCCTAGTCCTTCCAGGTGGGGGCAGATCAGACACCAGATTACTGGGATCCTGGCTTCGGTCCATAAGCAGGAACATTGGTTTTGACATTCCGAGTTTTTGTTTCCATATGGGCTTGTTTTTGCTCATCAAGGACTCAGAACGTCCCTCCAGGGACATCGGTTACACACCTCTCCCCTGCACCCACACATGCCAATAAGAGTTTTGCCAGCAAATTCAGAATCAACTTGCATGAGCCCATTTAATAGACCTTCAGCTGATCCACACTGGAGGCAGCCATCAGGCAGCACGAGAGAGGGATCAAGTCACACAGGTCTTTTAATAGTTCATCTATATTTAATTTAACAATGGAAAAATACTGCTCATCAAATTGCCCAGCTATATTGTGGATTTACAAAAAACTGAGGTCAAATGTGGTATTCAGCAGCTTAATGTATTTTTTGGGAAAATACTGCGCTTATTACAAAATTTAATTCCTTTCTTCTTTAAGAACCTCCTGCACTGAAATATCTTTTAAGGAATTAGCTCACACTGACATGCATAATTTAAATCAGAGATTGAAGTTTGCCAGTCTACTGTCCTAATTCCAAAGCTTTATTCGAATATATCAGAGATTAAGCTACTGAAAGGAAACAGGGAAAAATTTTATATCCAAAGTATTTGGAGAAGAAAAAATAACCCCTGCAGACTAGTATTTATTTTGAACAGTAGTGTTATCTACCAAAATTTACTGTTTCCAAGAGTTATGTACCCAGACAAGACATTTCTGATTTACAACAAAAGCACATTTTCTACAAAACACATTACAAGGGAAAAAAAATAAACAAACTTCTTAGAACTACTGCCAAAAAGTAATCAAATCATGACATTTCACAAAGAAATAAAAGTTGTATGTGTTATTACTATCCCCTTTTTTAATGCACTTGTGTTGAAGAATCATTTCAAATATTTAGGTGAAATGGTGCTTTATCCCTAAAATAGAAAGATCTGTGCACTCTTAACAGAAGCACAGAGGAGATGATAACGTGTTAGGTCTGATTGAAATTAAAGTCAGAACTACAGAGATATACACTACAAAGATGTACAGAAGACAAGGATTTTCCTAAGTGCACATAATATCTGGTACAATACGAGGGCTGTAAATGTTGAGTCAAGTCCTGAACTCAGTTTTATATTTAAACCCAACTCAATGATATCTCAAGTGTTACTGAGATCAGAATTTGGCTTTAGCTTTTGAAATTACACAGCATCAAAAATACCACTGTCATTTGTTTTCACATAAATTTAGTATTACATTAGAAAAGGGTAGATAGTTGTTTTGGCTTTTTTATTAAATGAAGAACAAAATGACAAAGTAATTCAATTGTAGATCAGTTTAAATACCCAGCATAAAGAAATAAAATTGAGCTTTTTTAACACGTTAAGTGTAGTGTGGCATGCTGGCTTCTATCTATCTCCATGGCTATCAGGAATTTTCTGAACTAATTTTTTCAGTGATCTTTAAATTCATAACACCCAAGTTACTCTGAGTTTCTCCCCAAGACATTGTTGACATATCTGAGTGGAGAAGTAAGACCTTAAGAGAGATCTCAGCATATCTCTATGAGGCTGGGAACACATCTGGCTCCAGGAATAACCAGTACAGGCAAGCCCAACATTACTGGGCAAGAAATAAGCAGAATATGCTCTGGTCACATTGCCTCGTCTCCCTGGCTAGATTCATTATACTTGTTACAAACCTGGTGAAAATTTGCAATCACCACTTTTGACCCCTTTTTTGCCATTTTTCAGAAGATTTTGGCCTTCTGTAGGACACAGGTAACCATTAAAATTTTGATTATTCTTTGTACCAAACCACCGGAGCCAAGCATGAAGTGACTATCACAGGAAGCTGAATGCAAACAAAGCTTAAATCTGTATTACAATCAAGCTATTTTAAATATTTTAAATTACTTTGGTTAAATACAAATTGAAATTGTTACTTGGAAAATGCCAGTCAAATCAGCTTGCATCATATGTCTGTTGAGTAACCGGATAATGGAAATGTTTTGAGAGCTTTAATTAAGTGACAGCCATTTAACTAGACTCATGAGAAACAGAGTATTTTTCACTCCCTACCTGAAGGGGTATAATTAAATAACTTTCAGTATCACAAGTTCCTTATGCAATTTTAGCCTCCAAGAAAACACTGAAGGCCTCATCTTCTACATCACCTTTGTCCCCACAATTAAGTCTCTATTGTCCCAAAGCTAGCAGTGTTTGTTCAACTCTTTTTAAGACTCCCAGTGAAATATCCTGATTTCAAAGGGAGTTATAGGTTCTCCATAAGAATCCAGCACAGAGGTGAGGAAGAAGCAACTGCAGATTTTTCTCATTATATGTGAGCATCAGTTGCCTGATGCAAAGCCCAGTGAAATTAAGGGAATAATTTCGGGTTTTTTTCAACAACTTCCATGTACTTTGGACAAGGCCTTCAGAATTATAGGAAGGGCAGATCAGCATGTGTTATGCTTCAAAGTTGATTTTGAAAGCTCCTCAGGTGCTTAATTTTTGCTGCTGTTGTGTATTTTGGAGAGGATCCCAAAGAACTTTCATTAACAGAAACAGTAGTCCAGAATATTTAGTAATAAATGGGATGAAACCCATTTGGGGGATGGGATCCGATTCTAGGCCCATGCTGCACAACTGAGCCAATTTACAGGAGAATTGAGTAAGCCCTGGATCACCCTTTGTTTAAACACTGTTCACAATGTTCCTAAAATACATAAAATTAAAAACATCCAATAAATGAAATTCAAAACAAAAAGCCACGTTGAACAAAACCAGAACAGAAAGCCCCGCAGCGGTGAGAAGCACATGCCAAGTGCTGGCTGATGCATACGATGGCAAATGTTAAGATGGTGTAAAACAAGACTACGTATAAGAAGCGGATTCATGCAGTTAGCGCTTGTTCACCTGACTGCCCAACAGAATCAGCAGTGGAGAGAGCACTAGTGGACCTGGAATGACGTCGAGAAGCTGCAAGTAGAAGGAATGGCAACACCCACAGGATTAACACACATTGAACCCGAGACAGAAAATGCCACAATCCAAAGGGGATGCGTGTGACCACTACCGGTAAAGGTGTTTCATAGTGACGGGGAAATGAGGCTGTATATGAATGCATAACAGATATAGTGCAAGCCCCACAGCAACGCCTCCGTCTGTAGCTTCCCCCCTTCCCCTCGTGACCATAAACACAATGCATGACACAACTCATTTGTGACAGTCCCAAACTGGGTGCAGCTCAGCAAAATCCCCCCAGTGCACATCAGTCACGTTCCAGACCCACGGGCCTGGAAGACGGCCATCAACGAGAACGTGGAGCACATAACTACAGAGAAGGATTTAGATGCGTCTGATCTAAACCCCAAAGTGAAGCCATGATGAATGGTTACGAATTGTGCTTGCAGGTATTTTTCCACAACATTCTAGCCTATGCATAAAGAAACGTTAACAAAGAGAAGGCATAACCACATAAGTAGAAAGAGTCATACAGGGAGGTCACCAACCACTGTGTAATCAGTCCTGGGGTTGGGTTTCTTTTCCAAGAAAACACACGTACACACATACTGCAGGTGTTGCTACTGCCAAAGGTGTCTTGCTTTTAACAAATTTTGTATACATGTTTCTTGAACCTCAGTATGAACATGCACAGATAACCAGAATAAGCACATCACAAACCTATCCAGAATTACACATGTATACAAATTGTTAATAGCAATGGAGCACACGCAGTAGCAGAGGAGCCTAAACCAAATATAGCTCCCACTTCAATTCCCAATTGTTAGCAGCACATCAATCACAAAACGCCTTTGGAGAGGTTTTTAGTTCTTGGATTCGGCATACAAATGAGTTCTTTATGAAAGCAAATGAAAAACTGGCTCGGTCATTTCCAAATTACATAAATTCAGTTTTTCTAAAGAAGTTTTCCCTATGTCTAGCAATGACATGCTCACCAGCTCAAAGGAACTGACCCAAGAAACTGATTGTTCATTTGAGCAATTCATCACCACAGACTCACTGAAGGCGTAACTAGTACTGTCAAGAAACTGAAAAAATAAACCAAAATCACCTTCTAATACAAACAGGCTTTGTCAATTATGCATATACGTGTGCAGAAGAAAAACTCTCAGTCTTCTTTCTAATGCAAGGAATTCATAAACACAAATACTAATATTACGAAGTAGAAATCAGCAAAATGAGAAAAATAAAATTTGTAGTTTTTTCAATTTTGAAAGCTTCACTAAAAGCTATACAGAATATGCAATGTGGTCTTTGACTATGGAGAACACATGCATTTATTCAAGAGAACAATCCTACTGACATCATAAGTAAACTCATGAAAGATTTGCAGGGTCAGTGCAGGATAATGGACTGAACCTCACAATTAAGGTTTTTAGCTTGCAATTGCTTTCTCCCAAGTCATTCACTGTGCCCCTGTGGATGCCACTGCAAGATTAGGGCTCATGGAGAAACAATAATAACAAAAAAAAAAAAAAATAAAAAACCCCACATCTCTGCAAACAGGCTGAGCATAGACTGACTCTTAACTGGTATTTACTAACACAGGAAGCAAGACTCTTGATGCACAGACATGCAAACCTGCACAGCAGCCCAAAAACAAGGGCAATTCGCAAGGTCAGGATGTCGGGTTTGACGTTGACCATAATACCTCTTAAATGCAAGAATCCTGTCTATACGTATAGCTACTTTAAGTATAATTCACGAATATACAAGTTAATCTTTATAACCAAAACGAGACCACACACAGTAGGATTATATTATCTTTGCATTATTGCAAGATTAACTGGGTTCTAAAAATACTGCAATAGAACCATATTGCTTTGGCTTAAACTTCTTTGGCTTAAATTTCTCTGACATGAATTACCCACAACACAATTAACAAGTTCATGAACATGTTCAAGCTCAAAGCATTTCAATGAAAACACAAGGAAAAGGCAATAGGATAACAACTCCATTGGGTTACTGTTGTTACATCGATATTTCTTCCCCATGTAACCTTTATGACCTAATAACAATATATTTCTAGAAAGCATTAATCTTCAGGTAATTGAAAACCGTGAGTTAAAATGAGATGACCCTCTCCCCACAATAAACGTAACAAACAGTGTAACACATATCTGTAAGTAAAATTTTATAGTTAGCATACTAGTCAGACTCAGAACTGGTGAAGGCATACAAAGCTCACACCAACCCTGATTCTGGTACACTGCATTTATTTTTCAGAACAAGGGCTCAAGACAATATTTCAACTACTATATTTTCAATAAAATAAAAAACCACAGCACAGTGACATAGAACACTAATGAGTTACCCTGAAATCCAGCCTGCTTATACATTTTGGCTGGAGGAAAAAAGGCTCATCCAAAATTGAAGCTAGGCAAGTTAACTATAAAATTGAGCTACAGTTGTGTATCAACTGTCTTTTTATAGCTCTAGTATCAAATCAACTTCATTCAATCAAAAAAAGTTCATCCATTTATCTTAAAGAGCTATGAACCAAGTTATAAATGCAAAGTTGAACTCCTCCCATTTTTCACCAAAACTTGAGATATTAGAGATAAAGCAAATAGATTATTTTAAAACTCAATATAATAAAGTCTTTGAACCCAAAAGCCTCTCCAAAATTAACTTGTGCTATGTTCCACTTACACACTGTATCATATTCTTCATTTTGTCACTATGTGCAAAATAGATCCTGTAACACCATTCTTCGTTAAATTACAATATAAACAAAGAGGGTCTGGAGATCAACCATATTTCATGTCTGAGATGACAAGTCTTTGATACAAGTAATGTTTTTGGTTGAATATATGACATGGTATTTGATCAGAAACATTAACTATCTTGCTGTATTCAGCCTTTGTGCAGAAAAACTTCTGCATGTGGTAACTGTAATGAGATTCTCTATTTGTACTGTACGCTTAAGCTGCACTTCAATGATGCTCCTTTAAAACCTCAGTCTTTCCACAATTTTAAGCTGCTTGATAAAGTTTCCTACTAAAATGCTATGTGCTATGTGCAACTAAACTGATGATTAACAATGTTCTGTAAAACCTCTACAAAAAGAGAGCTGCTATCTCCGTTGGAGGATTTAATATAGAAATTATATACTGTAACTGTATCTAGCTGTAAGAAAGTCAGATTGTGAACAATTAGAGTCACTCAAGAACAGACTACGATGCTACCAACTACTTCACTGTGACCTAGAAGATCCAGGTTTGCCCTCCCATAGATCTTCATCAGTGTTGTAAAGCGAAGCACAGCAGCCCCGTACAAGCTGATTTTATGAAACTAAAAATCGCAAAAGTTCAAACTAAACTATTTTCCTGCTAACAGTGAAACACTTAGAACCAGAATTGAAGCATGCAGAAGAAAACAGAGGGGAAAAAAACAGGGTTGGAAAGGGGGAGTGTGAGGAATCCAGAGGACAGGAAAGAGCTCATTCCACCTAGCAGTGTCTTAAAAGGGCAACCACAACAAGGGAAAAAGGCAAAAAAATATTGACCCTTAAAGCTCCAATGCCTACATGTACTCACCAAGTGGAGGAAAGCCCCGAGCAGGGCTTGTATCTCGACTGCTCTCACGGCTGGTATCACGACTGCACCCCTGACTCATGCTGGGTCGGGGGATACGACTGCTCCGTGCTAGCATGCAGCATGGAGAGTTTCAGAGAAGGTGAACAAGTTTAATGAGGACAGAAAGCTCAAAGTCAAGTCACATTTCTGTTAGTTACGGTAATTATTACATTAGTAATTACAATCTGCAGCAGCCTGCTCAGGCTCTTTACAAACCAACTACCTTACATGCTGAGCGGTGTTTGTGATGTGAAATTTGAGCAGCATTAATGTCTGGCTGACAGTCTGTTTTTGTCTTAAGCAATCCAAGTTTTGTTATTCAAGTAGAGCAGCAATCTTCAATCATTTAGGGGAGCTCTACTGTTGCAAAACAGATGAGGCTGAAAGAAACCCTTCTGGAATATTTCTTCCTTAATTATAAGATAAACACCCTTCTGGAACAAAATAGTAGATGAAAATTTTTTTAAGTAATCATAATACCTATATGCTATTTCTACATAGATTTGCCTTTCACAAGGATAATTTTGCCATGAACAAATATCCTAAGGAAAAAAAAGGTGTACTGTACAGACTTGCAGAGATATCTTTCTCTAATGAAAGGCACTGGGAAAAAGCATTTAGAACCTGAATACCTGAAAGACAGGTTAAAAAGTGATTTGAATTTGAAGAGAGCAGCAGAGCTTCAGATATTTAACAGAAGCTAACTTCTGCTCCTCAAGCATTTCTAAAAGCTTACATTTATAGCTTTACATGCACATAGATTGAGATGTATGCACACTGAAGGGGAGCTTTAAACTATACTCTTTGCTTTGACAAAACTCTACATGTTTGCAGATGTTTGAAATCCTACATGTTTGAAAGATGTTTGCAGAAAGGTATTTAGTAAGCTTTATACCTGATAAAGAACGCAATATTTTCTTAGGGAAAAGAACAGCAGTTAATTGTCAGGAGTTTACCCTGAAGAATTTAATGACAAGAGAGATTTCCTTTGCTGTTTTGAAAAGGCAGTAGCATATTTTAAGTGTTCAGGAAGGGCCATTAAAGAATTTTCTCATGCACAAAGTAAAATCTAATCTGCCAGCTTTGATGACAACACAGCAGAGGTATATATGCATAATGTGAACATGCTAATAATTTGACAGTATCCCTGTTTTTATTTAAAAAAATGCCATTTGCATGCTTCAGAATATATATATATTCTTATAAATACTGGTTTTTATAGAGAACTTATATGCCTAGACTCAAGCTAATGAAGTTCCTCTACAGTGTTTCTGTGGTCTCATATACACCGGGCGTGTTAGTATCCTTCAAGCAAAACAGTACAGAACAAAATAGAAACCTTCATATTTGGGTTTTTAAATTCAAATAGAAACTTCTGCCAGATTCTTGGTTTGTCAAATCCCTTCCAGTTTTGCAAAACCCAGTTCATATCTCTCAGCTGAATTAATGGTTCTGATGGTTGACCTTTGATATCAGACAATACAAGATGAGCTATTAACCAAGATGATTAGATCACCATAATGTCTAATGGTTCTGAGTGAGTTAAATGGTCTTAAATAAGACAGACTAAATTATAAGAACTGGATGAAACTAGGGTCCATGAGTACAATAATCTCACCTCAGATGTACAAGGAAAAAAGCTGACAGGGAAACGACACGTAAAAGTAACACACTGAAGTCTTGCACACAAATACTTGCTTGAAATTGCAGACTCTATAGAAGCAAACTTCTCATTCTTGGGTCTCATGCTTAGATGTAAATAATGGCAGCCTTCGCATCAGGTTTGCACAAGCAGTCATTTCTCTTAAGCAGAGAAGATCTGCCAGCCTTTTCTATAATACAACCCTACTAAAAACTGTAAAGGCTCTTAAGAGAGGGAGAGATGTGAATGATTAAAAAAATTAATGGATGCACACAATACGTTGTCCTTCCATAACAGCTAACAGCAGCAGCATGAAGTATGAAGAAAATGTGCTCTAACTGCATGAGAAGAGACTAGTAGGACAATGCTACACATGAAGCACAATACTGACTGCACAAACAGAGCACCCAAAACCAAACACTGGTTACTTCATGAGTAATGGTCAAACAAAAGGGTTGCATGTTACTGGATACAAACACAGAAGAAAGGAAAAAAAGAATGGATCGAAAAGAACTGAAAGATGAGTCTGTTGTGGACTCCCAGGCACCTGCCTCACATTTTTAATACTGTGCTGTGTAGAGAAGATTGTGTATCAGTTGCTCAAAGTATTTCCTTTAGACACTGCCAGCAGTGTTGTAATTTACAGAAGTCTCTCATACTGTTACAGCCTGTCTCTGTACTGCAGGCAGCAAAGGCAGAGACGACAGACACAAGTCTCAATTTGAGAATTCTCAACCACCAAAAGTTGGACAGAAATCAAGTAAATGAGTAGCAAAATGGATTAAAAGGAGTAATCAGAATGAAAGCAGACAGTGTGCCCACAGCCAGCTCTGCTGTGAGAGAGTCTAGGACAGGACAAGGATGCGTTGTTTTTAATAATATTCAAACTTTCTAATGTGTACTGTACATCTAAGTTTTACCAACTTCATCTGGAAAGTCACAGCACTTAAGACATGGCTCACATCATTACTGAAACACACCAGTGGAACACAACAAATGTAAATATCACCAGCAGAACATGATACTGCCCCTGTTTACCCATCTACCACTTGGAAGAAACTTGTATTTCATCAGGGTGTGAATTTTAATGATTCTTAAGTGGAGACTGAAAATCAGCAGAGGCTTTCTTTAAATCAATACCAGCATTTTAAAGAGTCTGAAATGCTGCCAAAACAGCCAAAGGAAAGCTCTGCAGTGGGGTACACCCTGTAGAAGCAAGTCAAGAACTGCCTTCAGCTTTCCAATAAAAACTCATAGCATAACCAGAGAGAGTGCTGCTGCAGGAAACTGATAGCCAGCTCTGCCTGCTCCACTTTTTGGAGAATGACAAACTTGAATCTCTCACTCCTTTCAGATCCAGCTGTGCCACACAACCTGCTGAGCATCCAAGAGAATTAACTTCAGGCAGATAACTTTCAATCCATGGGAAATGGACATCACCTTTTTGAGGAGATGATCTCCTTCAAGGGACCCAAAGAAAAGCTCAAGATTAAGTGGATTATATTCCTCCTTCCCCAACTATCACCACTAGTAAAACTCACTGAGGAAATAGCAAAGGTAAGCTTAAAACTGAAGTGTCATAAGCAGGGCTATACAGGTGACCATGCAGGACCTCAGCACACCAAATGTGCCTCTTTGAAAACAACTTCTTCAAGGTTTCCAGCACACAGAAGGAACATTATTCATGGATACCTGTGGTCATCATGGAAATCTAAGCTAGCATGAAGTTACTGATGTTAACAGGCATCCACATGGAGAGGCTCTATTAGCTTGCTACTGCCCCAGGAGGGCCTGAAAAACTCCAGTGGATGGTTCCTGTATTGAAAACCAAGGTGAGTGGGAGTCTATTTAATGAAATGAACAAACAAAATAAAATACGAAGGAAATAGAGAGACTGAGGCAACATAATAAGAAAGCATAAAATACTGTTAGCTACTATGCTATAAAGTAATAAACACAATGGAATAATGATATATAGCTGACAGAGCAGATGCTATCCAAGCCAATATCATCATTTTCAAGATCCAATAAAAATACAGAATTTCTGCAACTGAGCAGTAAAGGCAACACAAGTGTCAGACACTCCTGTTCCCCTAAAAGCCCAAAAAGAACAGGCTGTGGCCATCAACCCAGGGAGGGTGGGTGTAAGCCACACATTTGATACATGTCAGAGCTCTCTCCCACTCTCAAAGAACAAGCACTGACTGTCTTCTCAGGAAGCATACCAGAGAAATGAGATACAAATTACTCTTTCAAAAGAATTCAAGGCTCCGTAATGTACCTGAAAGCAGGCAACCCAAGAGTGAGGATTTTTACACAAGGCAATTTCCCTTCAGATGCTCAAGACTGTTTCAAATCAAACCACATAACGTGATGATCAGCTTAAGCATGGGTGATGGTACTATCCATCTTTCTTTGCTTCCTCCTAAGAAACAATGCTCTCCTACAGAGTGATAGCAGAACAATTATCTCCAGTATTTGGGAGGCACTTTACATTTTAAAAGTAGCGAACAAAAAAGCACAATGAATTCATACAGAGGCAATAAAATAGATCAGACATGAGAAGAACACTGAATTTGGAAAAGCAATCACAATGAACATGAAGTATTTTTTATGAATCATAATGGCATACGCACTGAGGTGCTTTAAAATTATTTCAGTATACTGGAAGAATGAATAAGATACTTCTCTATTAACAATCTACTCTAAATAAAAAAGGTAGCCTAAATGTAAAATACATTTGCTAAGACAACAGTTATAAATTTAACTGCCAACAGTAAGGCTATAATTTCAATCAATTTCAACCTACTAGAAAAGTCTTTGGAGATAAAAAATAATTTAGCATCAGTATAATTTAAGTGTTCTTCTTTTACATTAGTTTCAAACTTATAAAACAATTTCTATTAAAAAATGAAAATGTTCAGACAGCACATTCAATACCTTTTCACCTCAATTCGGATACACGAAAGTTTTATATATGATGTTTACTCACCTGACTTAAAAAAAATGAATCTGCTGATAAAATTTGAAGATAGAAACTATTACAGAATATTTACATAACAGTCACTGAGACAAGAATATTGAAAGCAGAACAATTAAAGCAGAAGTGTAAAACATCACCTAAGAATGTGGCTCCAAGATATTAAGGATGAGAGAAGCAAACCATTTAAGCTGCAAAATTTCTAAGATAATCCAAGAAGGTGCTTTTTGCCTTTGATTCCAACTGACTGTAAAGATTGCTCAACTCATTTTAGGACTGAGACGTTGATACTAAATGAGGTCTTTCTGCTGTGATGGTTATTCACGACAACTGTTTTTGCCGTCTGATCTAATAACATCACTCATGTTGAATTTCAAACAGAAGATACATCATGACATCTTTAGGTTTACTTTGAAAGTATAGCTCAACCTGGAAAATTAAAATTACTCTCCAATAAACCACAATCACATTAACTTGTCAGCTGAAAAATTCAAAAGAATAACAGTAACATAAACAGTTTACTAGTCAACAGGAAAGCCCCTCCTTCATGTCACTGCAGTGACTGTTCTTACCTAGTCCTATTCTGTTGGGACTCGTCTCTCGACTGCATCCCTGGCTCCGAGGAATCTTGCTGCGCTTCTCTGAAGATGATGGCACTGGCTGGACTCTGGATGTTCCGCCGCTCAGGCCACCATAGGAGCTTCCTAAGAGCTTACCCGGAGAACTAGACCGGCTACCAGCTAGAAGAGAACCAGAAATAAGGGCAAAGCAATTAAAACCCCCCAAGATTTTAAGCACATTGATGGCAAAACTGGAACACAATCAGCTCTATATAAAAATTTGATCCAAATCACTCAACAAACTAATGGGAGTGTTCCCTATGGGCTTGCAAGGAAGACGGAGGAAAGCCCATGGACAATAAATACGGACATCAGCAACCCTGCCTATATGAACTGTGCTTCCCACTGGGGATCAAGCCCAGACATTGCTGCATTTGAACACCCCAGCTGGCTTTATGAGAGCTTGTGGAGGTGCCAGGTCAGCCCTGCTGCAGCAAAACGGAATTCACAGGCTGCTTCTACTCCTCACAAAGCAACACCAACGAGCCTGTGTGGAGAGCTGTGCTGCAGCTGCTGGCTTCTGGCACAGCTCACCTGCTGCAAAGCAGCTCAGGCATCTTCATTCTACACTGCAGTGGTGGCATTACTTTCCTACAATAATTCAGTGAAGGAAAATTAAAAAAAAACAACAAAATCCAACCAACATAAAAACCCCAGCACATCTGAAGAGATCAGCACAATAAAGGGTAAACCACATGAGCCTGTCACATTTGTAGAAATGATTGCTTACTCAGGTCTGGTTGGTTAAATCTAAGCTATTAATTTTTCAGATGAAGAAAATTTTTAGCAAGTCGAATAGTTGGCCTGTTTTATTTTTTCTTCTCTGTTTGAATAGTCCACAGCAATTTTACATTTCTTCTAAGCCTTGTTGTCTGCAAGAGAGTCTACTAACCAAGGTCAATTTACATATTTACATTCCAGTTGCAGTAGATATCTCTATCTGAAACAGTTTTGCTGTCTAATTCAATGAGGTGACTGATAATTTCTTTTTTTCCCCTGAGGGTCTTCATTTGCTAAGTTGTTTGAAAATTAAGTAATGCTAGCTTAAAGGTAATCATAAAGAAGTAATACTCTAAGAGTAATAGATTCAAGACTATTTGTTTTTTTTGGCTTCCTCAGGTATATAGAGTCCCTGAAAATCTGCTATTGCCATTACCATTCCTGACATTCAATTTATTTGCTAAAACAGCCAGGAAAAGTATATTTGTAAAGGTTGCAAGAACATACTCAGGCAAGCTCACATTTTTAATTGATACTCATGTTGGTTTCTTTCTGAAAAGTATCTATGCATCTCACAAAAATTTCATTTCCAGATACTATTAGTACTAGCAAGAGTTAAAGACTGTTCTGTCTTAATTTAAGAAGATATGCAATTCTATTAGTCTCATGGACAATGCCATAACACATGTATTATACACTTACTCGTCCCCTCCAATTTCTCAATCAAAGCCATTCTGAATCAATTAAATATACTCCAATACTGTGTGTGGTGCTGGCTCCATTCTCCCCACCCCAAAGTGACAGATGCCAGCCTTACACAGAGCACCACAACCTAAAACCAAGACTCTTCTCAGTTACACTGCTGCAATCTCACTGATGTCAGCAGGGTTGCACTGAAGTAACTGGAAAAAGAATTTAGCACCTGGGGTTTAAGCTGCAGCAGTGAGAGAGCTTCAATGTGCAGAACGTATGCTTAGCATGTTTGATTACCGGGAGAAAGCAAAGTCACCTGTCATACACATTTTGACTTATGACTTTAAGAAAATGCTTTTTAAGTCTCACGGTTAGGAGAGAATGAGGGACACTAAAAGCTTAGCAGTTAAAAAATGTGAAGGAAATAACATGAGAAAGCAAGAAAGGGAAAATGTTTCTTACCACCAGCAGGATTAGCTGATCTGGATCCTTGATTATGAGGGCAGACCAAGGGACAGGCAAAAAGTGGATTAAAAGACAGCAAGACAATACTGCGTTCAGCATGCGGTTTATGCTATACACAATACAGACAGATTTATTTACAAACATGTCACTCCTAAAGCCTCTGCAGAATGCAGTGAGTTAATGTGCAGATGCAACTAAATTTCCCAAAGTTGATCAGCTACCAAGTAAAATGTCAACCAAGACACTGAGACCCAAGTTCTGCTCTAAATTACACCCCAGCCCAGTCTGCAAAATTGCAGCATGGTTACCCACTGTGTGGGCATGGAGAATTTGGTCCTGTGACTGTGCTATATTTGAATTCATAAATTACTTCAAGAAACTTGGCTTAAGGATAAAGAACACATCTGATTGGGCTAGGCTGGAAATAGGATTCAGCAAACTAGACCAAGGCAGCAGGTTCAGATATGACCATCCTAAATTTTCATAAGGCATTCTATAAAAAAAAAAGTAAGTCCATAATATCTGAAACCTTTGGATATATAACTATTCTTTAAAAACTTCTGAGACTTGTCTCACGTGGTCTGACCATTTTTCACCAAACTAAATTTAGGAAAAACGGGTAATTTCTGGCTTTAGATCAGTTTTAGGTTCAAAACTTAAGCAATCAATTTATATCAGCATACCTAAGCCCAAATATATCTTCAAGACCTCAATGTAAAGATTTTCATTTGGCCCCATCCTCAATATACTACTACTTTCTTCAGCTCTCCCAGCTTAACACAAGGCTACAAACTGCTTCTTAACCCCTCCAGCATGACAGAGCAAAGCAATGAGAGAATGAACAGAGAAGGGCTTTTAAATAAGGGTACAAAGCAAGACAAGTCCTCAGAACAGACAGATCCTTCCACAAACCCCATCTCCTCTTACCCACAAAGTTGAAGGTCCTCAAAACAGGGACTAGCTCTCTCCCTACCCCCAATTCCTTTTAAAGTTTGAGTGACAAAATTCTCCTTAGATGCACATGACAAACATGCAGCAGCACCATATGTGTGGCTCCTAGGGGAAAGCCATGCCTTGCCAGGAAGCCAGAGAGCGCAGATGTGTCATGTGAATCAAAGCAGAACTCTTTTCCCCATATCTACACAAAATAGGTAATGTCCTATTTTAAACTGATGCCAAATCCCATTAATTTTAGACAGCTCACATGTCACACATACAGAAATAGAGTCACATAAGCAGGAGAAGCTTGGCAGGGCAAGACCCCAGGACAGCAGTCAGCTACAGCCACAGGGGGTGTCTCAGCAGGACTCAGTGCCAGTTATTTAGTTCTACAGATGACAGCGACATGAGACTCTGCTGCACGAGTAAAAAGTGGCAGCAACTTAGCACTCGGATTTGGGGCTCTCTCTGTCAGCAGGAGCACACGCTGCCTACGTGGGGATTCATTTTATTACACGTCCAAACACTATTATCAGAAGTGAGCCCAATTCTCAGCTGACGCTACTGCAATTCAAGAGAAACATATTAATAACTATTTGTTCTGCTCCCCCAGGAATAAAACAATTCTTACGCTGGGACTGGGAAACTACTTTAGCCCGGCTGCGGCCTCGAGTATCAGCAGGTGTCGAGGTGACACTTGTGGCACTGCCAGAGCTCTGTCTCCTTGTACGGATCCGACCTGGAGGAATGCAAAGACAATCACACTGTTAATAAAAGGCAGCAGCAGTGTCTAACACACTCTACACACAATTACCCAGGGTATACAAATGAATTTTATAGGGAGAGGCAACACCTTTTATTGGGCTGGCTGAGACGCAGGGGAGGGAATGGAAACAGCCACAGTCCATGAGTCCAAAAACTTCTTTGCTCTCGGTAATGCTATCAGCCAGTTTAATTAAAAATATTACCTCTCTATAGCCTTTGTTTCTGTTCTATAGTAGCTTCTTTATAAAGGATCAACAACAAAAAATGTCAACTTCCTCAATGCAGCTTCCTATATCAAATTATTACTTTCTGAGAAGATGATCACACTTTCAGAGACAGGTGTGACAGATGCCCTCCCAAATTCCATCACTGGGATTTCCAGCTAGCTGTTTGGTGCTTTATATCCTGCTCCCCCTGTGCAGGATGGCATGCACTCCTGCGACACTCTCTCAATGCAGTCTGACCATGCTTTTATTTCAGGCTCATTGAATTTTCCCTGTTTACAGATCCCTCATATTTATCCAGAGATCAGTGTAACTTGACTTGTAATGGAGAGTCCCATTTAACACAATCAATGTTGTGGAAAAATGATTCTGTGTGTCTTCTCTTTATTTAAGCAGAGAAAGGGTATAAAGTGTTCTTGGTCCTTTTTCAGTCCTTTCCTCATGAAAAAGCCACAGACATTTGAGCTAGGAAAGCTTACAGGGTCATCAGTTCACCCCCTTCCTGGGGCAGGGCTGTTTCCTACAGAACATTCTTTCCAGTGCTAAGCTTCAATTATCTGTCTCTAGTTAATGGGAAAGAAATGATAATTAAGAGTAACACAAAGAAAGCCTCCATCAGTACTTTTCAACACGTCCGTTCCCAGCCAAATCTGAAGTTGTTTCTCAGGACTCATGCCAGTGCTATCCTGCATTCAGAGGATGATTTCAAGTTTCAGGCACAATAATAAAAGAGAAAAAACCCATATCAGGTAAGGGAAGAGTCTAGACAACTGCACCCACTGGTTACAGATACTCATCTCCTGCCCTCTGTCTCTACCATAAGCATACAGAGAAATATGAACAGGGAGACACACATTTCCCACCCAAAAAACCCCAACTTCACATAAGGTACACATGCAGGACAAGACAATGGCAAGCAGCCCAGGCTGAACAATTGGGAGCTATGTTCTTCTGTGAGCTCTCAAAATATTCATAACATGGTCTGGAAGTTTCTGCTAGACACTAAGTGACAAGGAGATGCTTAACTTTGAGAAGAAAGGCTAAACTTGTCTGCAAGGGAAAAAGCCTACAAGACAGCTCTACTTCAAACCTCTCCACCAACACCTAGTTTTAAAACAGCTAAGTAGGCAAAATACAGGCATGTACATTCAAACAATTGCTTATAAATGAGACACAGAAGAAATCATTAGCATAACACTCGGAAAACACAAACAAAACTTTTTAATCACTGGCTTAACTAAACAAGCTCTGAGCACATCCACATGGGTCCAGCAGTCACCAAACTGGCTGCTGAGGTCTTACCACCAGCAAGGCTGCAGTTCTCCTCTACTCTAGGATAGTCTTGCCTCTTACAAACAGTCAGCCCTAGAGCTTTCTGCTTGCCTCTTACAAACAACCAGAGGCAGCCCTAGAGCTTTCTGCTGGTTCACTCCCATCCCGTGCAAGTTTGGCGCAGCATAGCTACACACAGATGAGCAGAAGCCACCCTCTGACTCGTTAACAAGACATGGACCCCAAACCCCACCATGGGCTTTGAGGAAGAATTGCTTAGGGAAGGAGGCAGGCAGATGTCACAATTCTGTCAGAAGCCTCAAGACTTCCCCTCATTTCTCACATCAGGAGGGCATCGTAGTAAGACAAGAAGTTAAACCTGACCAGTCATAAGAACAAGTAATGGAATTCACTTAGATCCTTCCAGAATGCCAACAGGACGCCTTGGCATTACAGGAAGTCCTGGGGGGTAACTCAAGTTGAAATTCACTTTTACACACAGCAGCAGACATTACCAGAAGACATGTTTAGTGATATGTATGGGCCAAGAAAGGGTGAGAAGATACTGATGTCTCCTCTTATGCACAGACCACTTAAAATCCTCAAAATTTTCTGGATTTTTCTGCGTCTACAAAAAAATTTCTTTTTTTTGGTCTCCGTCAGTAGGTGACTAAGAAAAAAAAAAGTGGGACAATATGTATTCCACCTTAAGAAATACAAAGCCTAAAAAAAAATCTATAAAGAGAAACCAAGATTAGCTTCTGATAACAATTCCAGAGGCTTTAAAAAAGAAAACTGAACTGAAGGGTTAAACTTATTTAACATGTGATTATCAGCAGGATTAGAAACAGAGAACTCCAAGTCCTATACTGAAACCCTTGAGAGTTAGTGGACAGATTCCTACCAACTTCAGCAGTTTCTGAATGAATGAATGCCCAGGAACAAAATTCTGCTTCCTTTTGGAATGGTAGATTTGCACACTGATTTTGGCCTAATGGGTGTTACAGAGAACAATGTGAGACAAGGAGTTGCTCTCCCACAGGAGGAACAGAGTGCCAACACTGATACTGGTTTTCTCATCCTTTCAGACACTGCACTGGACTTGCATTGTGCAAACAGATTTTCACATCTATTATACCAAGTACAGCATGCATATATAGTAGTTGCACTATACAACAGAAATGTGTCTGCTACATTTCCCTAAGAATTTCATACGCAAACAAGAGTCTGCATTTATACCCACGAGTTATTTGCACATAGAACTATGTGTGTGGCTTTATCTCTATCATTCTAACCCAGACAGAAAAACTAATTTCAAGCAGGACTGGAAAAAACATATCAAGTAAGTTATTTAGACTTTGCTATTGTTGTTAAACTCAAGCAAACACCTCCCCTCCCAAAACTTCTTTGCTTTCAAGTGGGTTTGTCTCCATATCTAGCTCAAACTGCAGATGTAGCAATCCATATTTCATAATCATTATTTTTCTGCTGCTTTTGAAAGCATTACTGCATCCTGACAACAGCAGCACAGCAAAGGAACAGATAAAGACTGCCCCAACTAGTTTCCAAAAACCATAAAAGTATTTCCATAAAAGAGCCCTTGATCTAAATTTGATACGTGACACATTGGTTGGTACAGAAAGGATTTTGAAAGACTCCATGCAAACGCTTTGTGTTAAGAAACCATTTGTGGATTTTTTAGGAGGTTTCGGTTTTATTTCTTAAAGTTACTGTCATTTTTACAACAATGGTTCAGAATCAACCCTGAAATGTCTAACATATGTCGAAACCCAGGAAGGTTGTCTTGTTGGGTTTTTTTTAAAGTAAGATTCTATGATAACATTTGTGCTTTACAAGAGGCTTCACCTGACAGCATTGCTCTGAGCTCTTCTGGGTAGATACTGCACCATCCCCATTCCTCAGAACAGACATGGGCTTTGAGATATTCAGCCTGTGCATTACACTGAAGAAAACGGCTTTCAAATAGTCTAGAAATGGTATGTTATAGCTCCGCAACTCAGTTTAATCAATTCCATGCTGTGAATAGTGATACCTACAACCACACAAGTTACATAGGGAAGCACTGGGATGATGATGGTCTCCCCACAGATCAGGTTAAAGCATTTAGGGTACCCAGAACTGGGTTTTTGCCCCACTTGCAGAAAAACATTACTGAAAGAACCTCTAGTACCCCCTATATGTATCACTGCTAAATGTCACGTGGACATCTGAGACACAGATCAATTAAAAACATGCTTTACATATAAATCTGTAAACAACTTTCTACAACCACCATTGGAATGGTTACCATGCATATTCAGCACTTGTCCAACATTATATTAGTGTAAGGCCTGACTCTGCACCACAATTTTCGCCAAGAACGACCTGATTCTTACTGGAAAGCATCAGATTATGCTGTTCTTGTGAGTTTTGCACAAGAACTCCCTCCAAAGCAGAGGACTCAGTAAACAACAGTTGCTCCACTTTGCCCTACACAAATAAGCATGGGCAAATCAACTCAGCACTTGCAAAGGGATGGACCAAGAGAAGTAAGAAACCTGCTACCTGAGCAGTACCACAGTCAGTCACCACTTCGAATGAGGACAAGGGAGAGCTTTAAGGCAGAGAAAAAATCAGGAATGGTGATTTCTTTAAACTTGTGTTACTCCCAAAGCCTTTGATAATGCACTCAAGGTATCCAACTGAGCGTAAGTTATCTGAAAATTATAATGAAGCACATTTTATTGCCTTTGTGGTGAATAATAAAAACTATTGAAAATTGTGCCACTGACTGTGGAAACTGCTGATTTTGTTTTAAACTTGCCAGTTTCAGGTCAAATCAGCATTTATGCTTCTCCCTTTTGGGAAAGGTTTGACTTTATGCTCACTTTGAAAAAAGGCAGTCAGATAACAGAAATGCTCTGCCCTATTATTCTGTACTGAAAGTCAGCACTATGCACCTTTTTAAAATATTCCTTGAAAATCCACTTCATGATAAAACACGCAGAAACTTTTCTAAGGTTTCCTTTTAATCAGGTATAACAAACACGGCACAAGCGCTACCTCCCCAGCACTAGCTGTGAAGTACTGATCAATATAAAGACTTTATCTCTTTTGAGGTTTCTGTGAGCAAAGCTCTTAATGAAGTTCAGGGAATCATGATTGCCTTGACTGCCCAGACCCCATACATGAAGGGTCTGGGTAATCAAGGCATAACTGCACTGCATGAAGACCTGCACAGATTTCACTGGTATACAGACTCACAATACCTTCCCATAAAGAAGCACATTTCAGCAACATTTGCCAATTGGGATGCCACCACTTAAAACCAAAGGACTGACACTCCACTCAACTTGTATTCTTGCCACTGGCACAGCCTACTCTATCTTGCTCCTGGTTTGAGCTGCCTGGCTCCTAACCAAACCACTGAGGAGAACCAAGGGCAAAGCAGATTGGAACTGCCAAGTCCACACAATGCTGGCTCTGGTTGAGGGGAAGGTGCAGAACTTTTACACTGTAGTCATGATGGGAACCAGACTGCAGATTCAATGTCAAGCTGAACCACACAAAAAACCACGGGGATTTTCTCTTAAAGACTTACTGGTGACCTGCAAAAAAACCCAAACAAACCACAGGAGCATGGGTGTAGGTAGCACTTCTGCTTTATATTCTGTTTCCTCCTGTATTTCCAGAGCAAGGGGATGTTTTTCTCTTCCCCCATCCTCTTAATTTTTACATTTATGTCAAGAATATAAAATTTTGCCTTCCCTGTAGTTCTTGACAACCTCTGTGATATCAGAGAGTTGGCAGACCACCTTTCTCAGCCTTCATCATCAGTATAGGACACATTAAATCCTGAATAAAGGTTGCTTTCCCCTGAGCCATCGCAAAGGAAAACAAAGATAAAGAGTTTCAAACAGTGATTTACTCCTTCAAGTACTCTGGCTATTAGTGTACTGTGTTGTTATAATTCTCCCTGATCCTCACTGTCCAAAAAATAGAGAATCGTACAGCAAAAAGATATGAGATTCAGTATTTAACACTAAGGGGATGGCAAACTCCATTTTTGAAAGTTCATCTCAATCTTCCTTGTCTCAAGCAACTTGCTGGTTTCTATTACAGATTTTTACCAAATCCAATCTGCTTCTAATGTAACTGAATTGAAAACAATAACCAAATAAAAACCCACCCTCCTTTTGCTTTATGACAATAAAGCATTCAATAAGCTAAAAATAAAGGTATTCCACAGGATAGCTGTTGTAACTTGCTTACACAAATATTATTACAGCTAAAGAGAGGATTGAGAACTGCATAGGGTATTTCATGAATTAACATTAAACCTTAAACATTTCAAAGCTAGGCCAGAAATAGAAAGGTTTGAGAACTGGGATGAAAGGAAGATAAAAGGGTCAACAATTAACAAAACCAAAAAGTTCAGTATTACAACAACTTGGAATTTTCATTCAATTCACGACTGATTTAGAAATAGAGGTGTTTAGGTCAACTTCATATTCCTTATCATTGACGGATCACAAAGCACAAACACTTGCCCAAGATGCAGAGCCAGTTCACCCCTCAACACTAAGTACCATATCCAAAAATGGTACAGACCTTCCCCTCTAAATAATAAATCAATGCATCAATAGTAGGCAGGAAAATAATGTGTCATAACAGTACAGTGGCACTTCTCAGACCACCACATCCAAATACAAGCAGCTATCGAGGATACGAGCACAGTCCCACAAGACAGTAATAGATCCCTCAAAAAGAGACTTGCACTGGAAGAAAAGGGGTTTGTTTGGGGGATGCAGTTTCTTCATTCTGTGTAGAAAACATTCTTGTTTTCAACTCCTGTCTACCTCAGAAAAAGTGATTTCCCAGCGATCTTTTTTTGCTTGAGAAATAAGAAATAAAGAACAAGTTCTGACAATGAGCCAGAGGAACAGACTGGGATCCTTCCCAAACTAGCAGGCTCAGTGTTCTAGTAAAAAAAGCGCCCTTCCTCCAACTGTCTTCAGTGCAAGCCATCTCAGACAGTTAACAACAAAAAGAGAGCTCAGGTTTAAAGAGGTTGACTAAATATTCCTTCCCTAGAGATCATTGTTTACTGTCCTCATTTTTCTGCCATGTGATTATCTCATTCAATTCTCTCACTGCCCAGTCTCTTCCCGAAAGCATTTGGCAGTAGTGACCTGAGCTTTGGATGGAAAAACACAACAAACCTTTACACATCAAGGAGCAAGAAATCACAAGCCTTGTATTGGGGTTTTTTTGTTGGATTTTGGTTTTGTTTGGTTTTTTTTTTTTCAGTTTGGGCACAGGTCACCTTCAACCAAAAGCAGCGCTTTAGACACAGAAACCCACATACAACTCTGTGACCAGAAGTCAAGTCATAAAAGCAGACTAGTGCTTATCAGCAGGGAGGAGCTCAAAGAGAAAGTGAAGAATACCCCATGGCATCAAAATGAGCAGGACAACCATGCAACACTTCATGCAGGTCACCAGTGAACATGGATGAGAACCAGATAACACTTTGAGAACAGAGACCAGGCAGGGCAGTACGACTGTGGACACACCTCGGTTACACAGAGAGACTGCTTACCCTCGGGTTTACTGGTAGTACCATCTTTAAGCAAATTAAAGAAAAATAAGGAAAGGGTTAATAGGGAAAAATCAGTAACATCAACAGAAGCGGGCACTATATATCAGCTCCATAAATATGCAAAAAAAATTAATACAAGTAAAGAAATGAAAAAAGTTTGACTGTGCAGCAAATCAAACCTGGATATATCTGAAGAAAACGCAGGTTTTCCTCCTGCAATAACCAACCTTTGCCAAACTCGATTTTCATTGCTTGTCTCACCATTTCTCTCATGGCAATGTGAAGATGACAAACATCCCTGTAAGTTCAAAAGGAAGCAGGGTCCTTCAGGAGCAGCCATGTTTGCATCACTTAGAGTGAATTTGCTGCTTTTCTCCTACAGCCTAGTTTAAGAAAAAGACTAATTGTATTCAGTCTCTCAGCTTCAAGGACCAAGTTAGCTTTAAGTAGATACTTCCCCCCTCTTCCATTCTTCCTCATGGCCATGACTGTTTGAAGGCAGTTTAGCCACCGAAGCCAGTGCACAGCACAACTCAAAAATGGCTGCATGCGCAAGCCCAAAAGCACAGGATCAACTTCGTATTCTGTATTATGTTTCCACTGCGATGTATCTACACCTTGAACCAAGTATGAACAATTTAAATCAGAATAAGAATTCAACTTCTGAACTGAATACAACCAACATGTCTAAGCCAAGGTAAAACATTTCAGATATGAAAGAGACTGGTCTCAAAAAGGAATCTATAGAAACCATCCCTACATAATTCACCAAGTATATTTTATCAGATTAAAGACCAAATGCCCTACACTAAGGAGAAGAAGCTTCTCAACTGACTCAGGAAGACAATCTATACAGTTTAAATCAAGACCACAGATTCCTGACTTTTCTCCCTCTTGTAAAGGTAAATCGATGACAAGTCTGGGATTACATTAGTATGAAACCAGCAGAATGAGAAACTAGCTCAGATGATCAGCTCTGCTCACAACAGAGTTGAAGCTCAGCAAATATGATGTCAATCACTGCCTTGCATTTTCTCCTCCGTTGACTTCTCCAATGGTATCTCCAGGAGAGAAAGATCCAATGCAAAGTGTGTTTTAAGAAACCCTGAGGTACCTGAAGGTGATATACAATGCTCTGAGAGAATAATGTGACACATGGCTATAATCCAAAGAGTTAGTATAAAGAACAGATACTTATATCCTGTCCGGTGGAACGGTAAGGCCAACTTCCTCTTGCTTCTGTATCTCTCTCTTTTGTGAAACACAAAGCAATCAAACTCACCTAAGATGTACTACTCAAAGCATAAAACAATTAATGGAAAACCAGTTTCAGGAAAGGAGGGAAGGAGAAGAAGGAAAAGAGACAGGGGGACATGTCACAAGGAATTGACCAGTAAGTATTCTCCTCAGCAACGTCCCAGAACCATAATAAGTTCTGCTTTTCCCCAGAAAGAAGAGATGCAGACCATTATACAATTCAAAACGTATGAAGTTGCTTCAAGTCAGTTCTGTTGTCATTTTTTTCTCCTTGATCCCAAAGGGCAAGAGATCACACACTGATCCTGGAGAGCCGGGAACTATCTTAAAGGTATGTTCTTCTAGTTAAGAGTTTAATATTCCAGCAAAACTGTGAGGCACTTTCTGCTACTAAAGAAAGCTAACTGCCAGAGTAGAACACGTAGATTTACCTAGTGATGCGTATGACCCTGGGGGCAAGGCTGCAGCAGAACTGAAGGGGGTGGATGCTCCAGAAGACGTCACTTTTGACTTGGCACTAGCTGCTGCATTCACATCGACGTCACTGCGGGATCGCTGCAGAGATCCTGGTGTTGACACAGATTTTGTACTTACTGTAGATGCTGCAGATGGGAGTGGGAGATCCAGAATAAAGAAGATTAATTTTTTGAGCTGTGTGCTTCAAAGAGGCTGACAAGCAGTTTAAAGTACTATTTTTAACACTCCCTGATGGTACTGAAATACCTCAACTAAGAATGCTTTATCAGGGCAGCGAGGGCTTCCCCACACTGCATGCAAAGATATTTCATCAATGCTGACCTGATGCTACCTCTAAGAACTTTATCAGACACAAGCCTAAGTGGTAAGATCAAAAAGGCTGTCAGGCCAGTAAAAAGAAATTTCTAACAGAATCTAGATGGGAAAGTTCAACCACAATACCCATCACTGGCTTGTGAGTTGCTGGTCGAAACAGACCTGCAGGTCCTTCAGTTCAGGTTCTAATAACTTCCTTCACAACACCTCATCTTCTCAAGAGGATCGTTGTTTCCATCACTTGTTGATGCTCACCCACTTAAGCATGAAGCTTGACTACTCAGCTGCAAGCAAACATGCATTTGTGTGCACAGTCAAGTAGGTTACACAACAATACCTCCTTGAATCAAAGGTCTCAGTAGGGTGTAGTGTATAGAGAAACTAGCCAGAACCTGATCTTAGTCAGGTGTAGAAGGCAGCTAATCTTTTACCAACAAAGTCTTGACTATTATATTTTATATTGAAATGTATTATTTAGATTATTGTATGCATTTACTTAGGACAGAAAAGCTGTACCTAAATATTCCATCTGACAGTAAAAATAGATTAGCAACGAGATGGAATTTAACAATGTAGGACTTGTGTGCAGACACCTCCAGTAAGCACTGAAACCACAGAGAATAAATGACAGAAAATTGTGAAACTGAAGGCACCACTAGACTACATAGCTGTATATCTTAGCATCAGTAACAGTTTATTTGAGTTATTACACAGCTAAACATACCTTGGCTACAATTTTCAAGGCTTTTTAGGCTTCCCTTCAGGTGTAAGCAATTACAGATTTACTAACATCCTTTAAAAGCATCATTTTATCAGCAGCTGATGCACAAAATATGGTGTAAAACCCAAAACTATTTAAAATTTTTACACACTAAGCTGCCATTTTAGGGAGCATTAAACAATGATCAAAGTTTTTCTTTGCTTATCACAATGTCTGATATTCTCATTCTAATCCATCACACTTCATCAGCAACACCCAAGCACATCTTCCAGCTCCTGTTCTCACCTCTAGATGTAGTACTTCCAGTAGGACTTCTTTTGGCAGACAGCGGACGGCTGGAAGTTAATATAAAAATTTATTAAAACAAAAGTACTATTTCTTAGTCATCAGAAGCAATGCTACTCTGTTCCCTCAGTACACAACTAAGTTAATAAGAAGTTATTTATATACAGAAAGAGATTAACAAAGTTTGTTCAAGAACACATACAACACCAACATGACATTCGTTATAAAAGCACTAAGAAATAAATTCATTTTCACATTATTTATGTAAGAAGAGATGTTTAAGAACACTTTTTGTAGCTTTAAAAAGTTAAACCAATAATTTTTTTATATCATATTACACATAAATCACAGACATTTGGAGTCTAAGTTAACTGTATCTCTAAGACTAGCTAAAATACATTCAACAGAAGAGTTAATAAATATTGACTTTGCAGTTACAACTCCAATTTAGTTTAGTCATTTCTTGTCTCTTGTATGAACAGAAGCAGACTTATACCTCTAGGATTAATGCAAAATGCAGAACCTAAATCCAAGCACTATTTTAAGCACACCTGAAAGGAACGACTAACAGTATCTGCTGAGCACAAACAGCTTCCTAGAAAATTATTTATGGAGTCAAGATAATGATTATATTTTTAAAGCCAGTAAGCAGTTTTGCTGGCTTTTTATTTTCATATAACGTTAGCTAAAAAAATTATAAAATATATTTTGGAGTAACCAAGTGTAGAGTCCAAATGATGACCAGACGAGACAGAGCTATGAGATGGCTCCCTCCAATTCAGTGGAGCTCTCTGTCTGCAGTTGTTTAAATCAAGAGGCAGCGAATGACACAAAGACCTACTTGAGACTCTCCTGGGAGCTGGAGGAGGAGCGATCTGACTGTGGCAAGGACACGATGCTGTCAGAGTTCTTCAAATGTGACTGCAGAGCCTTCTGGTAGGAAGACTCCAAGGTGTGGTACAAATGCTCTGCCTCTCGGCTGAAGTGACTGTGGAAACCCCAGTAACACCTGGAAACAAGGCACGATACTGTGAGCAAGCCTTTGACATGTTTTAGGGGGCAGTGGAGCAAAGGTACAGTCAGAGCCCTTTTCACTATTGCCTTTAGTGGGCTCATTAGCCCAGGCATTTCAACCATTTACTGCCCCGTGACACATTTAAGACATTTCCCTTTTTTCAACCCATTGTATGGCTCAAGCAGCCACATGGAAGACAAACCAAATGAAAGAACCACTTGGTGCATTCATTGTAAAAATACAAATAGCCAACAAATCTTTATTATGGAAGGAACCCTCATCCCTCCAGTTGTCTACTGTACACAGGAGATGCAGATCCACTACACTGATATTAGTTTGGGAGTGGGTGTTCAAGAGCTACTTCAAGAACAGACCAAAGACAGAATACACATGCATGGGCCTGATTCAGGAAAGCACCAGGTGTTTTATTCCTTAATTTTAACAGTCCTCCTAGAATGCTGCAGAGACATATCTCTGTTCTGAGTTGAGGCTGTTGACAGTGTTTTTGGGAAGAAATAACAAGGAAGAGAAAAGAGGTGCTCCCATGGACTTCAAACTAGTGCCATGCTAAAAATAAAAGAGCATTTTAAGATAAGGGAAGAATTCCTCTATAGTCCAATTCTCCTGGCTGATAGCCAAACACCATTCACTCTCAGCACAAAGGAGATGAAGACTCTCAGTACTTTTCAGGGGGCAACTAATGGGCAGTTTAAGAGTACAATCATTAGCTCAAATGAATCAAGAATTGTTCGTGTGTGACAGCCAGGCCTCAGAGAAGCCATATACATTCTCACATCACTAGAAGAAAACAAATTTCTGTCTTACAATCAGCCACACTGCCATTTAATAAACATGGGAAGAGAGAATTAAGCATGCTCTCTGAAGTCTCATGCCATTCTCCTTGCTGTCTATCCAGATTAACTAGTCACCTGTTGTGAAGTCTCAGTGACTACTGTAATTTTCACTGATGGACACACTGCCTTTTCAAAAGGATTTAAGCAGTCCTAGTGTGAAACACCTCTGTTTATAACACAGCATTTAGACTGATGAAATTTATTGTTCATTGATTTCATGTTTTACAGCAGCCTCTTTCTGAAGAAAAATGTTCCTGTAGTGTTCTGTTCAGAAGAGCATGATCCTGGTATATCAGCATACTACCATAAGCATGACCACATTGATGGAAATGCATAAGATCTTCAACAGAAGAAAATTAATTGCAAATATTAAAATTTCCTATAGATAAACACAAATATATTGTTTCAGTGTCATAAAATATTACCTTAATTTAGGGTACCATTGAGCAGTGCATAAGCACACGGAATTTTATTTCAACAGTAGCAAATAACAATAGAACAGACTATTTCAATTGGATGGGATCTACGTGGAATATCTCGTTCAGTTGCCTGATCAATTCAGAGCTGACCAAAAGTTAAAGCCTGTTGTTAAGGGCACTGTCCAAATGCCCCTTAAACTCTGACAGGCTCAGGGCATTGACCACCTCTCTAGGAAGCCTGTTTCAATGTATGACCACCCTCTTGGTAGAGAAATGTTTCATAATGTCCAGTCAGAACCTCCTCTGGCAGAGTTTTAAAGCATTTCCACATGTCCTATCATACTGTGCTTGATGTACCCCAAGCTGGGGTTTGCCCTCCTGACTGACTTCTAATCAGCTGCTGTCTGCCAGCAGCCCCAGATCCCTTTCTGCAGGACTGCTCACCCAATTTACACTTCTGCCCAGCACTACTGTCTTGTATACAGGCCAAGAGAGAAAAAATATATTAGTAATAGTATATCTACATATAATATGCTTGTGTACTAAACAGAAATCTCAGTTCGTTGCAAGCAACTCAAACTTCAAAAAGAAAGATGAGGTTACTATTTCTCAACTCTAGACTGGTAAGCAAGGTAAGTAAGCATTTTACCCGCCCAGAAAGAAAAAAAAATATTACAAGAACAAAGTGAAATAAGCACCATTACAAGACACAATACACGTAACTCAGCCCTGTGTGATCGCCTGTTATGGCATCTCCTGCTGAAACACACACTCTCCTGCTGAAACACACACTCCCAAGCCAAGGGAAAAGTTACCATCAACTGAAGTCAGGAGACTTGCTCAGACTTGTGTCTCAAGCATGCAATACCACTGGCTAACCACACAATAGGGGCAAAGAAGGGGAGGAAAAACAGACACCTTCCACTTACTTTCTCGCCTCTATCCTGGCTTCAGAGTCTGCATCATGAATTCCCTTCTTTATTGTTTCAGCTAACACTGATATATGTCTGAAATAAGAAAGAAAACATTATCCAGCAGTTCAGAAAGATCAGCAACACTTATAAACAAATGACTGATTTGATTTTGCCTTGGTCTCCAAAAACAAACGGTTCATCACATCCTCCCATTTTGATGTAAGATCCTTTGTAACCTTTATTTATTTACTCTAACAAGACATTTTTATTTCACCCACACTGCTGTCTAGGAAATGGCAAGCAGCATTCTTCACAGATCTTTACTTAGCTATTCAAACTGCCTGGTTCAAAAACTCTCTCTTAAGCCTTAAATAGTTTTGCACAGTCTAGGGCTAAGGAAATTGTGTCCCGGTCTCTTCTCCTACAATTACTTTAACTGGTCATTAGTTTAAAGTAAGGTAGAAGCCTCAAAAGCTCCTGATAAGATGTGTAGTAGCCTTCACCTCACATCTCACTTCAGGGTGCAAAAGGAAAAAAAGTTTGTTAAAAAAATAACTGAATTCAGGGATTTGCTCAGCTGGGTTTTCCAAGGCTGGCATAGGAGACACATTCACCAAACTCTGACTGACAGAATTACAGGGACAAATGGTGTGTGTGCACATAAGTACACGCTTTTTTGGGTAGCCAAAAAATCTCTACTAGAGCTACCTGATACAATCTTAATCTTCTAGATTATTCTTTCTCCAGAATTAACCTCCTCAGATATAGGTAGGAGAGAACTAACCCACTTGTATTCAGAACTTACCTTTCTAGGGAGTGTGTTTGCCACTCCTGCAACAGCAAGTCTAAAAATTCATAACAGCGCCTGAGAGAAGAGAGAGAAGAAATGTTGAGTTAAATTAATCTGGGCACGCTGGCTTTGCCATCCCTGACTCTGAACAACAGACATCTTTTGTTAGGAAGCTTTTTGGGACATCAAAATTCAGTGTAGCCCCCAATAAAAACATCAACATCTCTAAAACCACCATTAATAAACAGTCTGAAGTATTAACTGCAGGCAGCTCACTATAAAGAAGTCTGTAGAGAGACCTTGACATAAAACAATCCAGGAAGCCCCTTTTTCATTAAACAGCATAGGAGGCCAGAAGATTCATGCTGATAACTTTGAATCTGTTAGTTCAAGCTTCACACAGAAATTTCACCATTAGCTTCATGTGGGGACACTTTCCAACTTTAATCTCCCTCCCTCACTTCAAGAAACTAAGGCACAAGTGCGCTGAAATGACTTCAAGGTTTGTCACCAAATGCAGCAACAACAAAGCCCTTCCTTTTGTCTAACTAGAAC
The DNA here is from genome assembly GCF_003984885.1 of Neopelma chrysocephalum. NCBI lineage: Eukaryota > Metazoa > Chordata > Aves > Passeriformes > Pipridae > Neopelma > Neopelma chrysocephalum. Next base: position 23,269,318 of record NW_020897703.1, read on the forward strand.
AGAACTAGTTCATCTATGTGGACGAGATAAGAGTCTCCCAGAGAGGTAGTGGACTGAAGTACTTAGATTTTAAGTGCAGAGAGGACCATTAGCACATCCGGTCCAACTTCCCTTCCAGATGATGCTATCACAGAAGACTACTACTGCTACAGGCTCAAAGAAAACACCTAACAGCTAAGAGTGGGGAATGGGAATGTGTCCATAAAAAAGCCAAAATAATATGATGTTACAACAACAGGTAAGCATAAAGATTAGTTTAAAAAACATTTCTCTTTGAGGAAAAATGCCTTTTCCTCTCTGCAGCATTGCAGCTTATACAGGACAGCTGACTTTGAATTTGAACCCAAATCACAGGGGAGAGTGAGGTTCATGTTATAATAAGTGAGTGTCTGTATAAACCATTTTCACAAATAACAGCAAATACATTTGCATTATCAGAAAGCACATATAAACCTATTTACTGGTAAAACCCAGAAAATTCAAACTAAATTCTCACCTTCTAACTGCAACAGATTTGGAGGTACAATTACTGGTTATGATGGGTATTAACCGAGGGATGTGCGTATGCTGGAAGAAAACAACAGAAACAGGAAGAAATCTTTACATCACAGTACTACAGAATGAAAGACCATCTCCTTTAGCCACCTGAGCCCAGTATTCAGATACTTCTTGCAGTTCAATTCTTAAAAGTAGAACTGCTAAATAAAGCAACACTAACAGATATGGATAGATTTTTATTATTAAAAATATATTTTATCTGCTAAAATATATTTAACAGTTACTTTATTATCTTCTATAATGACAGGCCCCAGTGAGTCAAGGAGCTAAAGACACTGCAGGAGAATCTAAATTGCCAGTGGTGACAACTTGAGAGACAGCAGGCTACCTACAGATTACCCAATAAATCACTAAGCAAAAGCCACTGCTGTGAACTAATTGTTTTAGGAAACCTGAACTGTCTGTGAAGTATTGTAGAGCATAATTAAGAGGATGAGACTGTGCTGCAAGGCAGATTTAAAACCTTCTCGAAGAAAAAAGTTTGCTCAGCTCTTAGAGGGATCAAAATATCTTGCTCTGCAAAAGGAAACATTTTTCCTACTATTTTGGCAGAGCTTAATGAATAAGGCTGCACGACATCTGAGACAGCCAAGCCCAGCACAATCAGAAAAGTAGATTAGGCATTTAATCTAATTTTCATTGTAGCAGCATTCATATTTCATCAGAAACATTGCAGTATTTGGAAATTGTAACATTGTTCCCTTTTGATGTATACTTACTCGAATGATTAATCTAACTGCTACAACACCAGAAGTGGCCATTACTTTGGCACTATTCGGAATTAGATTAAAAATTGTTGGCATGATGGCTTCTGCCCCATGGTCAAACTTGTTTCCCAGAACTGATGACAAATGTCTGAAAAACAGAATGAAGTCATGGTGATAAGTGAGCCGAAGATTAAGCAAGTCAGACTTCAACAGAACATCTGACATAAGCACATCTGACATCTCAATCTTTGCAACTGTCATCTCTTCTCCGACTCCAAAGGACAGAGTTCTTTACTTTCCTTTCAAACTTGTGCTCTACATTCATCTGAACCCTGAGAAATAGTAAGATCAGCATAAAATAAAGTAACTAGCACAGTTAAAAATTTTTTACCAAACAAATGGGATCATGGTGATAGCATATTTTTTTCAGTTAGTTTATATTATAACTGAAATTCCCTATTTTGCCTTAATACGCACAAATTTTTTTGAAAAATGTTAGAAACACTGGAGCACCCTGTTTCTTGAAATATTTCAAAGGATAGACCAACAAAAATAAAAACTAGCTCAGTCTGAACCGGAACAAAACATATACATTTTCAGCTTTATTGTTCAATCCTTCCCTATCATGCATGAAGGCACAGCCTGATCACTAATTCTGCATATCTGTAATCAGCATTGTTTAATACTGAGGAACACGGTTTGGCAGAATTACAATTAGTGGCCTGCATGGATGTGGTGAAACAACTGTATCAAAATAATTTTCTACCTCTAACAATGTAGAACTAGCAGCAGGAGTTGCATCCTAATTGTGTTTTGACCAGTGTCTGTTCCTTTTTTCTACATCACATTTAAAGCACACATAGAAAGTAAACTTACCCCAACGTGATACAAGCCTCTCGTACTACTTGAGACCGCAGATCTTTAGCAGATAATTTAAATGCTCCATCCAAAAGCCTTAAGTGTTGGAAGAAGTTATCATATTCTGCAGCTCCAGCCAAAAGTAAGGAGCGGATCTTTTTCAACTGTTAGGAGCATAAAAGAAACCAGTGACTGTTAATGAGTGATAAATATAAGAACAATTATGTTCTGGGTCAATATCTGGTTTCCAGGGTCCTTGTACATTACTCCTGAACACGCATTAAGGAACTTGATTCTTGATGTCCAAGCAATTTTATTATTTTATATCTTATATTCAACTCATAGGTTAACATACTAAGTAATATAATATAAACACACTAACTTATAGAAATCCAGAAGTGTTGCATACAGCTACTCAAACTGTATTATCAATAACACAAACACTAGTTTTTAAGCCAAAAGATATCTTAAATATTCTCCTCTGTTCTGCCATTTACAACAGCTTCTAAAACAGGTCATCTCATAGCTGACTCATATATTAAAAAGATATCTAGACCTACAGGGCATGGCTCACACTCAGGTCTGAGTAATACTGACTTATATCTATAATGTGCCCATTGACTTCATTAAAACAATTATCAGGCTCTAACAGAAGTGGAGTCCTGACCCCAAAAAATGGGAAATTTTCTATTAATATTACAGGGATCACCATCTCATCCTACAGACACTTCTCTGGACACCTTCACAGGCCCTCCTGTACACCATTGCACCCGCACATTGCCTCAGTTCAAGCTCGCTCTCACTTAGTACAGAAATAAAATTAAACAAAAGTAAGCTGAATCAGCACAGTCTGCCACTCAGATCTGTAATACAGGATTTGACAGAAGTCACTACACCACTGATGAAAGTCTACTGTGTAGACAAGACCATGCATCTATTCATATTATGAAAACACAGCTCACCTCAGCAAATAAAACTCAGTCTTGACATGCAAATAACATTCAATTTTCCACTTCCACATTTCCCACAGTCATATTTATTTATTCAAAACCTAAGTGTGTAAATTCTTTCTGAATTATTTCACACCTCCTTTTGCAGAAGTATAAATAAGTTCTCTGCAATCAAAGTCATTTTCTGCCTTATGAGGTAAATTTTAAGATATTCTGAGTATGACTTCTGACATTTTGATTGTAGCACCTGCTAGCAAATTTCTAGCTTTGCATCTGGATTTGCTACATCACTTCCAGTTTAACCTGATCCTGCCTCAACAGATTCTTGTATATCAAATAGCATTCTCCCTCACAGATGTGGTTTAAATTCAGTCTCATAAGGAAATGTTTCCCCCCAGTCTGGGGGAATATAACAGATGTTCATCACTAAAACTACATTATGGCCTTACTCTGAGGTTATCCCAGTCCCTTATTCATGGGATTAAGCTCAGTGTAGAAAAACCTTCTATTAAAAGAGATCATATTTAAGTTCACTACTTACCGCGGAAACTCTCTGTTCCCAGTCGTGCTTATCATCTGATAATATCTCTCTGATTTTGTTTATGGATTCCTCAAGATCCCGGCTGGAATAAATCTACAAATTGAAATACAGAGCAGCACCATAATGCAAGATTTATTCCAGAAAATCAGATCGCCTCCCAACGACATTCTTATGTCCTTTGCTCCTCAATGCTTAAGCACCATGTGCTACAACTGGCTCTGCATAATGCACAGAGTTTACACTCACTGCCTGCAATCAAAAGCTACAAAATTATTACAAGATGATTAAAGGTTCATCTTTTATTATTTTACCACAGTTACACAATTTTAAGCAGCATTCCTGCAGCTACCAGTGGCTATATTTGTCAAGACCTACAAAAGATCATGAGCGGACACACGTGCAGTTCAGCTGTCCCAAACACAAAGCTCTGGTGAAGGAGAGAAGATACATGATGCATCTCAGCTATCCAGTTAAATCAGCAAACATGCACCACCCAGTTGTCACATTCACACAGCACCAATCCCTGAGACACAGGTCACCTTTTGCTTTCAGTTCCCAGAGGGTACAAATGAGATAGAGAGCGGCTCCTGTTGATTTAAGTTTTCTTTGACCAGACTGCACTGTGCAGAGTGCACATCCAGTTCCAGCCCAATATCCAGTCCTGTGATACCTCTATCACATCACTCCCATCCTCATTCCCTCTGCTTCTGAGGATTTCACAGGAACTACCGGCAGATACCATCACTTAAAACTTGCCTCCCTTCAACTTCTAACTTGCTTCCCCTTTAAAGAAGATTTGTTAACATCACAATGAATCACAATTTGCCAAAGATTAGCATGAGATCCTCTATCCATCTTCTGCTTTTTAGTACAGTGTGGTTTAACATGTAATTCTACTTACCTGAACCGTTGGGACATCTTCAAATGCCTTAATGAAGTCTTCTTCATCCACAGCACCTGCTCCCTCTTTGGCTGCTGACACACAGATGAAAAAGCTTTTTCAATCTTCTTATCAACAAGAGAATCAATTAAGAAACCACCAGCTATCAAGGCACTTAATCAGGAGAAAGTTCACTATCCATGCAGCCTCAGAGTGCTGCAGATGTAATGAAAGCAGAGACAGGGAAATTCAATGCCAGGCACAGGCTAGACATTCATGGCATCCTTCAACTCATAGGCACAGAGGGCACATTAGGGAAGTCATTACAGTAATCACTCAACAGTTAGGGGACATAGTCTGAAAGATGAAAGGGAATACTTACTTTAATTATATGGGAGATTTTATTTTAAAGATTTAATCCCATCTATAATAGATGAAGGTGGAGATCTGACAGGTGCACAAACAGACGAATTATAAGGAAGATAAATAGTCTCTGGAATACTAATCAGATTAGAGACTGTCTGAGATAGGGAACTTTCTCCATTTCTCTAGGCCACATGTAGAATTATAGTCACATGTAGAATTATTGCTCACAGTTTTCTTTCTGCGCCTTCATTACCAGCAATGCCCAAGAAGCAAGCCAGTGTGTCAGTTTTAGGTTGCAAGGGCTAAAGTTTAGCATGTAGCTGTAAGCAGCCTGTCTCAGATCAGTTAGAGTTGCAGCTATAAAGGTTTAAAGAACACTACAACACTGACATGATTTACTCACAGCCCTCAGTGCACAACCACACACATCCAACCTTTCAAAAATGCAAAATACATTGTAGGGGTTCATCCGACCCGACTTCGGCTGTGGCACACAGAGAACACACAGGTCATGATTTCACAGGGAAAAATTTGTTACTGGATTCTGGGGGCCAGTCTGGAAGGCCTTGCAATAAGCTCAGTATGAACACTATAAATACTTCACATCAATGTCAATTCATACATGCTATTCACTTACTAGAAGACTTGGAGCCCAGAGGTGCAGACCCAAGTCTGCGGGTAGTCCCCATCCCAACTCGGCGCGAGTTTGCAGGGGCCTTGGAAGATGTAGAGGAGCTGGCTGAGGAAGGTCTGTTCCCATCCACGGAGTCTTCATCATCAAAAATTTTATCTGCCAAAGAAAACCACACTCAGCTGTATGGTCAATGAAGCAATGAACATGCCTATGCCATGGCAAACACGCTGCATGTTCCAGTCTGCTCTGCCAGCCCTCATCTCAACAGTGTCCTCATCCTAGAAATCCAGTTGTTCACCCAAGATTACTCAGCCACTGAACTCAATCCTTTGCTATTGCAGCCACTATGTTATAAACCCTTTCAATGAATGCATTCCGATAAAAAGAGCAAACTTCAAATCTACACCAGAAAGACGCAAGCCACAGATAACACTAGGGGTGTTTACAGTCTGCACCTCTCATGTTGATGCCTCCAACAGCTATTTTGCCATGGACTGTAGCGAAACCAAGACCACGAGCAAATCCAAGATCCAGGTGTGGAGGAAACGAGGCAGCAGAGGCTGCCCTGTGACACCTGCCAACTGCCTGCACCAGACCGAGGATAAACAGGGTAACCCAGGAAAGTTCACATGGCAATATCCATGCTCTTGATAGACCCAGATCATTAATCACAGACCTATCCAGAGTTATAAATCCCCTTTAACTCTTTAAATTATCACTAGATATCTTTACAAGGAAACAGAAAAAGTTACCTCAAATTCATAAACACATAAATAAAAGGTGCATTAAAATTTACAGAGCTTTCTATGTACATCCAGCTTCAGCCTCTACCACCAAACATGAACATAAATGAACTTAAAATGAACTACAGTCACTTTGATTCTCACTGAAGGTCACTTCAATTCCAAAGGAGTGCTTATATTGCAGTTTTACACAGATTATCCAATTCACTTGAAAAGCCAGCCTTAGGTTGAAAGGTGACAAAGCATTTGGGCAGCTGATGTAGATGGAACACATAATTATTGAGGTCAGAAAGCCAGTTCAGTCTCCATCACTTACCTTCCCCACACTAACACTTCATTCAAGATTTGAGACTTGCTTCATGTCTATCCCTCTCCAATAACCCAAGGCACACACCCACTCTCCACAGGTTTAGGAACATTTCCTTCACAATTTTCACTTGGCAAAAAGTCAAGCAGGTGCTTTAATCCATCCCTGCTCAGGAAAGCACCTGGGAACATCTAGTAACAAATGCAGGCTCCTAGTTAGACACTAATGAGTGAAATTCAATACAGGTTGAGCTTTCTGAAAGTAAAAAATTAACTTGATAACAGTATAGGTATATTAAAGGGGAGGCAAAAGAAAAGAAAGAAAAGCCTGTATTGTTCTCAGCTCAATCACTTTCAGCCTTCCCTGCCCTAAGTGGCATTGGTTTATTAGGATCTGGACACAGGAGCACCATCACAGAGCATCTAAAAACCCAACCACCCTATTTTCAACGTGTCCTGTGCACATGATGCCATAATCCAACCATAGCACAACACAGAAATGGCAGGTACACAGAAGCATCCCAAAAGTTAAAAGTGGTGGCCAAGGACACCTCTCCCCTTAATTCTGATGTTCAAGATGTCTTGAAATACGGGAAAGGGTTAAAAAAAAAAAAGCAACATCTAAAGGACAGGGGTAACATAATAACAGGTACTTGTACTGTTGTTCAGGCAAAAGTGAACAAGGCAAAAATGAATACATGAAGTTAAAGAAATTTCAGGTCACACTGTTAAGGAGAAGAATATAAGCCATAATTAGGATGTAGGCTCTCTCTTTACACAGTGCCTGAAGGCAGCCATGGAGACGGTGCTACCTCCCTATTGACACCAGTCATGTGCTGACATATGTAATTCAAAAATAATTTGAAAAGAGCTCAGGGAACAATCATGAGAATGATTAAAGGATTAGAAAATATGTTTTTAATTCAATTAAATGAAAATTCACTGCAGGAGTTTGTTTCGCCTAGCCAGATTCTTAATAAGTTGTTTGATTATATTCTGTGTTAACACAACAACTCAAGATTTATTAACTCAGTTTTCCAATGTGATTTATTAATATTGTTCCTCACTTAATAGAAAAATATACAAGGCCACTGGCTGAAGGTTAAAAACAAATTAAATTCTCAACTGCCTTTTTTCCTCTCTCTTCCCTTCCCCCCCCACCTCCCCAATTTTTTGCAATGAGGACTAACCCTCTGCGAGGTTAGGAGGTGTGTCACCCAGTGAATTCTACCACAGGCAGTTCTTAAAAAGCAAAATTGAATTTTTGTTTCATAAAGACATAGTGTAGTTCAAACAGGAATATTTCAAAAACGTTATTTGGTGAGAGTTGCACCAAGGTCAGGGCAGATCAAAATAGACTTTAAAACATGTAATCTCTGAAGCCTGTCGGAAGAGGTTTAAGTGATTCAGAGAGACTTCGACAGACATTCAATTCAAAAACTTCTAAGCAAAACTTGTCCCAATTGCACTTATTTCAAAAGCTCCTATATAGATATTAAGCAAATTATTATTTGCCACATGTGTATTACCAGCTAAGAGAAAGTCAGTCATACTCAAAACAAAAGATACTTTACTAGTTCATAGTCACTTTCATTGACTAATAAAATTCTCCATAGCTGCATTTTATGCTATCTAGATGCACCCTTAGTTAACTCACTTCCTCTTCTATCTGCATTTTTAAAGCCTCGCCCCTCTGAAAGGAGACGAGGGTGTGGTTTACTATTTCATATAGTAAATAAAAAATAAAAACATTCAGATATTAAAAGCATCACACTCCCATAGCACTTTAGCAATTAAATAAACTATGATTGTCACCTAAAACAGGCTTTTCTGAGCATTAGCAAAAATACAACACTCCAAAAATCCAACCAGCCCACCCACAGTTCTGGGGATGTCTGGATTACAAATCACATCTTCCTGTTCATTAACTCTACAAACTAAGCATTACATATTTATCAAACCAAAATATCCCTTCAGTAACCCAACAGTATTTTCTCATCCAAGCAGTGCAGGATGACAGCACCACATTAAGAACTGCACATCAAGTCTGCCAGCAGCACGTGTGCAGGACAGAAAGAGAAACAAAGAACAGAAAGAAACCTGAACACAGGAGTACAGAGAAGAACAGAAAAACAGCTACTACACACTATTGTTATAAAGCCCTTTTTTTGCCACCCATTGATTCCTGCTCATAATAATCACTTGAGCTAGGATCATATTTTTCAGCGTATCTGCAAATGGTAAATTCAGCATGGGTGTAACTCTCAGGGCACCAGCTGAGGTGCACTGAAGCAGAATCAGTGCCTAATTCTAACATTAAATAACCACTGATGCTCTCCCATCCCAAGACACCCCCAGTGCTCATTTAAAAGGACCTTATAGTACCCTGTCAGAGACATGCCCTTATAAAAGAGGCCTTTGTCTGCTCGCCACTCTGCTGCCTCAGAGAAAGAGAGAAGACAATCTGCTTTACATTTTTCAATTCCTTTACATAATTTAAGAAGAAAAAAAAATTGCTTACAAGTACATATCCTTCTGCAAATAAGCTTCCTCAACATTCCTTCATATTTTCCATAGCGTGCCCAGATGTAAGAGTGCTTCACAGAGCGCCGTGGCTTTCAGTCCAGAACATAATCAATCATTGCCCCTCGTATTCATTAAGCATGCTGTCTTCCCACGTGGATTTAAACAGCCATGGCCTCTGTCCTCTCGCTACAACTGCAGCTCTGCAGGATTCTCATCAACACCCATTTCAGTACAGGAAACTTCAGTTCACTTCTAGGAAGGAAATTTCCTTCTAGCGAGGGGAACCCGGGACAAATAATCCAGGATGAAGACGAGCTGAGTCTGCCTGGCTCGGCTGGCTTGCACTAGGATCCAGCCTGACTTTATCCCCTGGGAAGCGCTAACAGGAGCATCTCAACAGCTGTCATCATTTGTCCATGACGAATAAATTTAGTCATTATTCATTTTAAAATGTAACCCCTTCAGGTCTGGGGAAGGTGTAAAATGCTGAGAGGAGGCTGCCCTAGCTGTTCAGGAACCACGGTAAACAAGGGTCAGCATTTCCCCTGCCTGAAGCACCAGCCTGGGACCTTTTAAAGGGAAGTAACTGAATCTCAAATTTCCTTTCCAACGGAATGAGATGTTTTTCCAGCTTTTAAAAACTTTAGGATGTCAGATTCAAATCTTTTACTTATTTGCCTGTAAGCTTTAAGGAAGACAACCACTCTGTAATGATGGCAGACTGGGAAAAGTGTCTGTTCCTAATGAAGATGCCCCACTATGGTCTTCAGATTCGACTCTGTAAGGGACTAAACTTGTCCTGGGCCCATTGTGCTCATTTATCATATGCTCCATCTCCAAGCATCAGTGCAGCTAAAACAGGCAAGATGGATACAGCTTGCAAGTATCATCTGCATCTCTCTTAGAAGAATCTCCCTTTCGAGTGCAGATGAAGGTGGATGGCACCAGGGACACCTGCCTTACCACCCTTCCCATGGCATCCTGCACCAGGAGCAGACACACAACTGCTAAAGCTGACCCACATTTCAGCACATCCAAATCCCATGCTCAACCCCTACTAGGTGGCCAAAGCCCACCTCCCTGAAGATCTGTGAACCTTCTAAAAGCCATGAACACAACTTGGCAAACCCACCAATGCCAAAGAAAACAGTGTATGTTCCTCTTTCCTACTTTCTGCCAGGCATAACCCCACGTGCATTGGTCCACATTTTTGAGACAAGACACCCCTCGGACATCTCAGCTCATGCCCTGCCCCAGGGCAGCATCTGGCACCTCCATCTCCAGCTATGTCTCCCATAGGACATGAGGCACAGTTCACTCCTCCCTGTGGGTGTTCCATCAGCCTCCAAGGGAGACAACCTCAACCAAGGTTACATGCCTCTTCCCACTTGCACACACAAAACCCATGCACAGCTTAGCTGCAAGCCTGGCAACTCCAACATAAGTATTGTAGAGGTTTCTTCAGGAAAATGAGTTTATGAACCTGCTAAAGATAAAGGAACATGCGTATGCTCCTCAGCAGGATTAAATGTTTAAAAACAAAGGAGTCGCAGCTACAAGCAGAAGTACAAGCACATCATTAGGGTTTCCCGCTTGCCCATCTCCCACAGTTTCACAGCTGCTCTCTCCTAGCCCCAGACACAGCTCCTCCTTTCCCACTCTCCACACCAGGCAATGTTTTGAGCCTCTAAAACGCCGACTGCTCAGTGACTCTGGTCAGCCCACCCAGTTCCACCCACCAACTCTCTCCCCTCAGGTTCAGGTCTCCCCAGCCACCAACTCCAGTCCCAGTCCACCCCTGCTGCTGCCTTCTGGCACTATTCGCTGAACCATCTCATTGTCCTTCACACCTGGCTTTGAAGTGGATTCCCAAAAACCCAACCTCAGCAGGAACCCCTTCAAGGGCTCAAGAGGACTGACCAGCCACAGCACTGATCCTGTCTACAAGGACATGCATATCACCAGCACTTCAGCTTCTTTCTCTTATCTCACATAAATCGCCCTATTTAAACTAGAATATGTATCATTGTGGTGGGAGTTTGTCTTCTGAATAAGGTTTCTGCAATGTAAATCTAGCCATTTGTGATCTTAATAAATACAATAAACAATACGTCAGCCACACCTAAGGTGGTGCTTAGAGACCCAAAACAAGAATGTCATGCCACGTTAGCAAACAAATGTTTTTTGTCTTAATAATCCTTACAACACCCATATGCTTTTCTTGAAGCCCAAATGCTTCAGTTTTCCTTCCTTAGCCAGGAATGGGGACACTCATCATCTTGGCTGCTGCCTCATTCTGTCTAATCATGAGCTAATGAACCTAACAGGTTTTCAACTGATACCACAAAGGAAAAGAAGAATCCTGAAAGAAGTAAAATTTGGAATTGTCTTCTGCTCCAAATACATCATACTTATACAGGCAGTTTTCTGATACACATCCTGCTTAGGATACACATCCTGCACAACACTACAGTAATTTCAGAGTATTGATGCATGCCATACCTCTGTAAGCAGAAAAACATTCAGGCACTAGAAATAACAAATAAATTACATTTTAACATTCCCTTTATCACACTGATATGAGGAAACAGTTGTACACTCAAACCTGACCAGATCCAACACCACATTAGGCAGACATAGTCCATATATGGAAAGAAAATTCCAGCTTCTATCTGAGAGAATACGCAATAGCCCTGGCAACACTCAAAATCTGCTCTCAAGGACTGGCCTGGTAAGTCAAACAAAATCGTCCTGTAGAAGACTGATCTGAAATCATGAAACTCATGATTGATTTAAATTACTTTTCTGAGGGATACAGCAAAGTTTTTAGAAACTTCTGTTCATGGAACTAACATATCCAGAAATGGGAATTTTTAAGAGTTAGTGAAACTGTCATTTAGACAGTTTTCAGCCGTATGAAAGTTTCCATTAGCTCTAAGTAGATTTAGAGGAGGTACAAATTATACAAAGCTTGCATTCCTACAAGCTTTGTAAAATTAAATATCAACAGGAGTCAACAAAATTGCTGATGATATGATACTGAGTGAAGGAGCGCACCAGCTCAAACAGCCAAAAGAATTCACTACGGCATCAAAAGCTGATAAAAATCCATTAAAAAGCCAGGATTTATTAGTTTCACCAATTACTTTAGTACAGCTCATACAGATACCTAAACAAGAATCAAACACCCATGTGGTAGGGGCTGCATAGACAGAACCTTTACCCCACGCTGATTTAAAAAAATTAAATAATTGAGAGACAGATGCAGACACGTAGATAAAGCAAAATAAAAAGGGAGAAGAGAAAGAGATAAGGATCTGCTTTCCTCAAAGTCATGCTTGGAAATACAATATTCCCACAGTGCTTTTTCCAGCCAGGCACAGAGCCTTCCTCTAGACCTCAAGAGCATCAGGAAATCCACGACGCATATCTTGGAAAACCACGCCCAGCCCAAAAGCCCACACATTTACATAAAGTTTCAATTCCAGGAGCAAAACCAGCTTGTCCCTGCCCTCCACTTGCCCCTCTGCTCACCCAGAGGTTCATCATTGGGCCTTGACAGACACCCATGTGCCGTTCACCTCAATGGAGACACAACCATCTCCAAATGCACCCTTCCACAAACACCCTAGTTCTTTCAGAGCCTGTAACATGCTCCACAACAGGGTGTAATTTCTGTGTTTCACTGCCACAGCTTTCCCTGCTGACTGTGCTTGGGGGTGCTGTCCCTGTTTTGTTCCGGACCCTTGAAAATACCCTTTAAATTGCACTGCCCTGAGCACAGACATTATTACTCCCTCCTCACAGTGCTCTAATTAGCATAATCTTCACAGATAAAAAACACAAAGTGGGCTCCTGCACCCTAGAGATACCAATCAATGAGAAAGGCTGTTCACGCAGGTTGGATCTTTTAGAGTCAGAAAATACTTTTTCCAGAACTACTACTACTACTGCCTAGTTGCAGGACTGGTATAGGTGCAGAAAAGCATTCCGTCACACCCAAACTGCAGATAAAGCACACTGTCTTCCATTTTAATAGTAATCCTGCCTGCTGCACAGTGCCAGGGTTTAGATTTTGCCTCAACCTTACTGAAGTTTAATTATTTAGGAAAATAATTATATAAAAGAAAGCAAATTCTTCTGCCTTTGTTCACAAGACAGAAAAATTCCATTCTGCAGAAGCACAGGAGCTCCCTCAGGCACCATCTCCATATGGACACGTGGCAGGGTTGTGTCAGGCTAAAGAGCAATCAATGAACTCTTCCCCTCCTCACTCTAACCTCCATCTCTGCATTTGCTGGAAACCTTATGGAAACAGCCTGGACACCGTGTTTGCAGTGAGCAAGTGTCAGAACTCAGGCAGCATCACCCAGCCCCTGATCATCCACATGAGACCCATCACCCCATGCCTGTGGTCAGCTTCACACAGTATTCACTCTAAAAATTTATATAAATATGATTAAAAGGCACAGCCATTCAGCAGGAGCAAGAAGGATTTGTTGGTATTTTAACACGTGAGTAAACTGAAACAGAGCTGAGGGACATTCTCAAGGGCATGAAGACTTCGGGGCATTGCCAGAGTCTGGATTAAGCTCCATTCCTGAACATATGGGGTTTCTTTATAGATCACTTTCTCTCCTTCCTACTAAAGATGCAAGTAGTGTCACAAATGTTTTCTTATTTTCCCAAAATTTTCTTCAAATCTGGTTTATGAACATTCAAAAAAGGACATTTGCAAAAGGTTTTGATAAAGTAGAAAAACACATCACAACGTATTAGAAAAAAATGTTTTAATTTAGTTGTTCTTGACAGGTTGCTTGAAGCTTAGCCACACCTGCAATTGAGTTCTCTGTATTTCACAGGGTTGGTGCCCAGAACTGCTACAGGAAAACAGCAACCAAAGACTAAACCGAGTTCCCAGGGAGACACCTGCTGGCGACGGCTTGGGGTTTATCGGCCAAAACCCGAATGAACAAGCAGATACCTGGGGAAATAGACAGGTGAAATTTTGTCTTACTGGACTGCCTACACCCTATACAGATGAAGATAATTATGAGGTATACCAACAATTCGAAGCCTTTAAATAGCAGATGTTTTTCACCAGTGAAGGGCAGGAGCATCATGTGCAGACAGGGCAGGTGAGTCCAGCCCCACAGACCAGGTCCAAATTTCCAGCTATTTGCACCATCTGCTGCCATGACATCATAGGATGAGGCAGTTCTCCAGCCTGCACTCCTCAACTGGCATTCCCTGCACAGATCCCTCTCTCTACCTCCTCGGGAATTATGGCCAGTGTAGCTCACCTCGATGCTGACTGCCCCAACATCCTTCAGTGTCAAGAAAGGGAAACTGCAGTTTCTACTGTATCACTTATTGCTTCTTGAAGGGATGCTCATTCTCTACAACCGCAGCACACCGGGGTGTAAAGCACTGACAACTAGCAGGCAGAGGTGTACTAGGAAGGAAAGAGCATCCTGACATTTTTAGGACAAAGGACTGTTACAAAAAAGAGCAAAAGTATCTTGCTGCCTCCAGTTACCCAGAGCGCGTTTGGGGGAGAAGACACAAATGCTGCAGATCCCACTTCCAGCCACCACAGAACATCCTGCAAAGCCTGCTACTGCACACAATCCTGCAGCAGAAAGCTTTCCAGAAATATCTACAAGGAGATAAAAATGTCATGCTGCAGCCTTGTTTCCTTTCTGGACAGGTCTCAGAGGATAGCTGGGTCGGTGCAGTTAAGCCAGTAAGATGTGCTGGAGGGACCTGGGGAAGCTGCAGCACCAGCCCTGTCCCAGTACCTTCATTTAGATCTATTTACAATCAGTAACAGGGGCAACATGTTGCCCAGCACTTCGTATTTGCCATGAATGACCCTCTTATGAGATGGTGGCACATCCTGAACTTTCCAAGCAGGCACCTCTGAGCCAAGAAACAAAACATGTGCAATTACTCCTGAACAAAGATGGAAAAACCAAGGCTGTCAGCCTACGTCTCCTGTACAGCCACAGAAAACAGGAGCCAGGGCTTCGTTCATCTGTCTGGTTAAAGGCTAATGCAAGAACATAGATACATCTGCAAAAACTGTATGGTGCTATGCACATCACACATCAATGACTCCCACCCAGAACGCCTTGCCTGATGCATAATTAATAGACTTTAATTAGATGACCATTTAAATACTGTAAAATGCTCAGTCGGCAATAGCCATGAGATAAGAATGTCTAAAACTGCAGGTGGTTGAGACAAAAGAAAAACCACAGAGGGAAAACTAGGGACCAGTGAGCAACAACTCGACAGCCTAAGGGCCTCTTAAGACAGATTATCCACTACTACAACAGGCATGACCAGTGTGATGACCAGGAAACTCTACCATAAATTAATGCTTCATCTTTACAAAGATGCATGTTACTACAGACTGCGAAGGCACATATGCAAGCAAAGTGTACAGACAAGTTTTGTTTATTTAAGAAAAACTCAAAGTTGAATTTTATGATCAAGGCTATGCTCTGTAGCCAGAAATGGTTATCAAACAGTGGTCTGAGATGCTTCTGAGCTCCTGGGACAATGGCTACTAGGTTAGAGTTGGCTGTATGTTCTCCAGAGCATCCACTGCAGCTGTCAGCAATGGAAAGGGATGGGGAACCTGACTTGGTGTTGATGCTTGTTCTGCAGTATTTAGTAGGACTGACTGGCTGCGTCAGCACTCCCCTGATGCACTACAAAGTGCACGTTTCTGCCTACACCCAACTAATAAAAGTAGGACTTAGGATGATTCTTGCCTCTCCACCATTTCAATTCAACTCCATGAGAGCAAGTAGAGTCTTTGATAAGCTGCACAGATACAGGATTTTGCAAACTGTGCTTCAGCATCATGACACCAGTGCCTGTGTTTGCAGCTTGTGCCAGCATTCGTAATGTCTACATAAGCACATTCAACTACATCCAGAGCTTAGACCAGCAACCTGTCAGAGCTGGTGAGAAGTCTCTATTCCCTATCCACATCACACTCATTTTGGTAGTTACTGGCACAGGGAAGCAATGGTTTGCCAACAATCAAGCCCACTTGGCTTTTATTCCCAGAGTCTCAAAAGAGAATAAACATTCCCTTAATTAGTAAAATTCATTTACTAATGAATAGCTAGCCAGCATATCACTTTTCTCAGGATCATTGTAGAAAAAAACTTATTGTATTTATTACGATCATTGAAGATTAGTGACTTCCATGGTAGCTTTGAAAATATTCTTTTTTTTAGAAGCAAAAGCAGAAACTAGTAGATAACAGATTACGAAAACATTTTGGACTCTAAAAGCACCCAAACTCAGAGCAGAAAGAAATGTTTTACTTTTAGTGAAAAAATGTTTGTTCAGTAACTTTAAGAATGAATGTTCAATAACAGTAATTTGTAATACTATTCTGCACAGACTTGTGTGATCTAGATGGTATTAGTTCCAGATTTTTGATACAGTGGAAACAAAGGCAAATTCACATAAGGAGGCTGATTCCAGGTCATGCAGAAAAGTCAAAATCAGAGCACATTCCAGAAGATGTATCAGAGTATAGGATTCCCTTTATTTAACCATCATCACACCAGGCTAAATTGTGTTTTCAGCTCTATACGCTGGGGATGGAGGTGAATGCAAGAGCATGCAAAACTTGATCTAATATTTTATTTTTTTTAGATGCCAATATCTTGGATTTTCTTCTTCTATGTGGTTTCAAATGAGCACGGAGATGTTTTAGTACATCAAGTAGTGGTCTGTTCAACAGATACTTCAGGACAGTGTATGGTTTCCATGTGGTTGGCTTACAGAACCTAAAGAATCAAACTGATATTTACTATGGCTTCAAATATAAGCACAGTGTGAATGCCTGATCTACAAGTGGAAAGCTCCAATTCCTGAGACACATCAGTTTCTTGGGTCTTCTTCACACACCCTTCAAAGCCCCAATTTAAGCAAATCACTGCCTCAAGGAAAAAAAATCATGGGAAAAAAGCTCCAAAGCCAAAACTGTGTCACAGTAACACAGCTTATAAAATATTAACAGTCAGCGTGGCTTCTGTTTTTCTGAAGCTTGTTTCCCTCACTCCCCAATGCCTTTAAAACAAAAGACAAATCTAAGCACCTTCATCCACTTTTCTCCCCCATAAACAATCGTCATCATTAGGTACAGCAAATAAAGCAAGTCATATTCAGAGGGAGAAAAGGAAATACTAAGGTGGAGTCAAGACATCGCTGCAACTTTCATTCCTTTTGTCATTAATGACTTCAGACTACTAAATCTGATATTCGTATTTCAGAGGCAATGTGAAACCCTGAGCAAGCAAGGGAATTCCAATGTGCTACAAAGAAGGAAGCATCTTTCCGAAAGAGCTTTCAATATAAATAATGCGGTCATAGCATAGTTAAAAATAATTACTGTTATTCAGACTTTATATATAGACAAAAAAATAAGCACAAATATCCTCCTTCTTTTCTTTTAAAAGAAAAAGAGCAGTTAAAGAAAAGCAAGTAGTTGTGTCCTAATCACTCTGTTTAACATAGTCCTGACAACCCATTTTTATTTGGCTTCCATCAGTGCTGCTGTTCACTTTCTCCCCATGACTCAGCATCCTTTTTCAACCATCCTCAGGTCCCTGCACCGGGGTAAAACTTAAGCCTGTCACCCAGCTATACAAAACCTCCTGCCATGACTGAAAGTTGGACTCAATAATTGACTCTGATACCACAGCTGGTCATTTGACTGCTTTAGTGACCATCCTATTTTCCTCCCATATATTGTGTGCACAGTAAAAGACTTCCACAACTGCTACATCCATGAAAGAATGATGAAAGAAATCAGTTTCCCCACATAAAGCTATTTACTGCATCAAATAAATATGTCAGGATCAATTAGGAAATCCAAATTGAAAAAATGTGATGTGACAGGTCAGTAAAATCTTGATTCATCTGACCTGAACTCTACCAGCTTTTCTCCTGTATCTCCTATACCACTTGACTCTAAATCCAAGGCCACCTTGCCCACTAGAAGAGCTAAACAAAGGGACTAAGGGCAGGCTCATTTTGACCTTAATCACTTGGTTTAAATCAAAGTTCAGAACTTGGTAAGAGGTGGTGGAAGCTATGAATAAAGATTTACAGCAAGCAAAAGATCTCCTCTGATTCAAGGGCAAAGTCTGTCAAGTAAAAACGAAGGATGAACTTACCTCAGGACTCAGACACATGATCAAATTATTGCTGCTTAACAAGTTAGAAGATACCAGCTGAGCCAAAGTAACAGCCCTTGTGCTGCTCTTAGGCTACAGCAAGTGTAAGGTAATACAGCATAGCCCTAAAGAAAGCAAGTTAAGCCAAGCAGAATCATCCACATTTACCACAAAGAATACAAACATTAATCACAACTCAGCTAAACATCTTAACCTGCATATAGTCATTAAAGACTTCACAAAACAAATGCTGACCTAAATGGAATTGGAGACATTAAAAAAAACCAAAGAGGTTCCCATGCAAAAGCTGGGAACACTGATTGCAGTTTTAAAAAGCCTGGCATTGCCACTACTAGGGAAAGAAAGAAGTCAAAATCACTCATATTTCCTTAGCACTCACACCTTCTCACAAGTGACTCTGCCAACTTAAGAGAAGCTGATGGAGAACAAGATTGAGACAATGTGCTGAGCACTGCTGGTTAAAGTCCTTCCTCATTCACTAAAGTTACTGAAATCAACAGCAAATGTTGGTGTTCATGAAACTAAACACCCCAGATCTGAATGGCCATAAGGAATCTCAAACCCGTGCAGATGCAAAGAAAACCTACATGCCAGTCTCACAGGATACCTAAATCCAACTGATTTCCATCTATATAGATTTCTGGGTTCCCATAGGCACCCCTGCCTCCATGCAAGACTTGAAAGAAGTCAGTAAGTCAAAACCAAAAAGAAAACAACACTTCATTAATACAAGGAACCATTTTCTAAACAGCTTGAGATCTCTCCCTAAGGCAAGACTGGCTGGCACAGCAATTCTGTACATCTGTGACCCTGAAAGATCACTGCAATGATAATTCAAATGGACAAATTGGATAGGAGCTTCTTCCCCCTTACATTGATTTGTCTACCCTGTAGAAAGCTACTTTCCTTCCTATATAACATTTATTCTTTATTCCTGAATTGCAAGCTGTAAAGTGTGGCCCACATAAAGGCTCAGCTCCTAGAAACAAGCTGGCCCCTTTTCAGTAGGCTGCTCATGATGTAAATGCAGAAGTCATCAGGAGAACCACTGACTTCATTACACAACTGTGTTTCTGCTTTGTTAAATACTGTGTCAAATAGTTACAAAAATTGTAAAGAAAAGCATGTTAAGATGAACATTTCCTACTCTTATTTTGGTTATAGGATATACAATTCACCTTAAAGCTTAAACTCATTAACCTTAAAACTTACAAGGATTTTTATTTACTACTTGCCTGAAACACAGATTACATAACACAGCCAAAATCTATGTAACCAGAGCTTAGTATGATACTTGATGTACACAACCTGAGTTAAAGTTTTGGGAGGTGAAAACAGGCTCTAGAAAGGGCCCAAGCACAGCTAAAGTTTATATAACACACAGGGAAGGTGAGACAGGGAATAGAGAAGGCAAGACAGAAATTACTGCAAAACACATAACAGGAGTCCACAAGCTGTGTGCTTTGTGAGCCATCCTGGGAACTGGCACATATGTTTGTCAGATCAAATCATATCATGCTCAAAAAGCAAGAGTCAGGCATCCCTTTCAGTCCAGCAATTCAGTTAAATACTTCCTAGTGACTGAAGTCATGATTCTTTATTCTCCACTATTATGAAGTCACTCCACACAGTTTGATGTTGAAAGTAAAAAATCACTAAAACCTTGTCATACCCAGGAGATAATTTAAACATCTAATACTGCCACTAACAACGCCTTCTTGGCTGGTGTTTTGTAAGTTGCTAGACACAAGTCAAAAGCCTAGCATAACTATCTAGGGTGAATCAAGGACGACCAATTTAGACCTTCTTCCTGTTCAGACATGTTACGGCATGTACTGTAATGCATGAAGATTTTTTGGACAGGCCTCCAAAACTTCAGGTTCCCCTACTCTCTGGAACTTACAAGGCAGACAAATCAAGATAAAATGGATCCACAATATTGTAGTGTCCTACTAGCTAGGGATAGAATAGAGCACATGAGCAACAAACTGCAAAAACAAGTAGCACAACATTTGAGCATAAATCCTAATCAGAAGTAACAACAGAAACTAACAGATTGCTTTAATCCTAGACAGGCTTCTTTCAAGGCTGTTCAGCAAAATAAACTCAATAGGGTTGAAGTCTGAGACACTTCTATCTTGGAAACTCCGTAACAGCCTCCCAGGTTGAGATAATGGTCTTCAACTACTTACTGGGCCTTTCTCAGTGCAATAACACTGATGAAATCTTTCCCTGAACCCAGGTTTGCCATAAGTGATGACTGGAGAGATTTGTTTTCTAAGTTTGCTATAAAGATAATTACCCAATGGTAAAGGTTTGCAGCCATCAGGTCACAGAGATGTGAGGGAAAGAAAGATCTTTGAAGCACCTTGGAAATCAGGACTGCTGCTTCCTCACGTTTGCATGATTTCCTATAGCCCCATTTTTATTAAGTCTTTATTTTTAGATCATTTTGTTGTCATCTTTCACTTCACATTCTTGAACAGGACAAAAGACTCAGAGCAGAGGAGCACCATTTCTGTTTCACAAGAGGTAAAACACCCTGCAGGTCCTCACTCAAATACCTGATGTTCTGTAATACATCTGTGTACTGCATAACAAAAAAAGCCGAAGTTCAAGGTTATTAAAGGCACTCTGTGTCTCATCTGCTGTAAGGTGTCCAGACACACCTAGAATTTACATTTCAGAGCAGGAACCAGAGAATAACACATTTCAAAGAATTAAAATATTTGATTTTAAACGCATTTCATTTCAGATACAGGAGCATGCCTTAAGTCAGAGGTACAAGCATTACAAGGACGTACCAAGACTAAGATGGCATGGTTCTGCTTTCTAGCATTAACATTGAAAATTTCATGTGAAAGACCTTTTGAAATATGACTGCTCCTTTTACACGTATCAAAAAGGAGTACGTGAGTTGAGGAATGTTAAAAAAATGGGAGTAAGTTGTTCAAAATTAAATATGTGTTAAAGGGTAAAATCTAACTAGGAAAATAACAGTCCTTCCATACCATTTATTTCACAGTAGCATGTGAAAAGCTATACACTTGTGTATATATACAAGTATATATATCTGGGCTTTCACAATGACTCAGAGCTCTGCAAATACATCTGTCCCAAACCAGTTGTAAAAACTGTTTGAGAGCAGAGATTCACTATTTCTGTTTACTCATTCACCAAGTAAAAGGATCTTGACAAGCAAGTAACTTCCTTTAAAATTGTAACACTGCTTAGGATCAACAGCCAGATTCCAGACTCTTATGCATTTGTTTTACATTTTCACAAATCGGAAGCAGGAGTGGCCATGTCAGTGTTATGCTCTGTGTAACTAAGTATTAATACTCACTTTGACAGGCAGGATTACTATCTGTTGACACACTGAAAAATGCTCACAAACTCCATGACTCAAACATTATCAGATATGGAAGTGGTAATAGCACAGAGGAGGTGTGAAAGTGGAGGCAGATATGAGCACCAAATTAGCAAGTTTTTATTATTAGCAGCTGTCTCCAGGCATTGCTTAGACTATCTGAAGAATCAGTATGAAGAACTAACATTAAAAAATGTGCATGAACAATTGACTGTAAAGATGTGAACTGAAGGAACACAGAAAAGCGTATCAGTAGTAGCATATCAAAAAATGTCAGAAAACTGGGTTGCAAAAGAAAAAACCACATAAATCGTTCTCCACCCAATTCAGTAATTTTTAGCAGACAATACAGGCTGCTGGTACCTTGTTTAACACAAATAACAGGGAATGCTCATAGGGCACTGCCATCTGCCAGCAGCTGTCACTGAAAACCGAACACAGGGAGCAAGGAGCAGTTAGTAGCACCCTGCCTCCAGAAGCAAACAAAATTCAGAAGAAATAGGAATAAAGTGTGGGGGGAAATAATGTCTTATCAAATCCCTAAACCCAAATTCTATGCTCAATGTGTAGATAAATCTTCAGCATTTCTGGAGTAGGTAAGTACCAGTTAGAGCTTGAAGGTCTGCTGGATCACTTCATTCCTTTCATAAGCAGGAGTGCTGAAGTCCTGTATACTTGCAGGTACCACAGAAGTAAGAGACTTCTGCCTAGGGATGATCTTCAGATGTGGCCAACTGCTTTACCAGGTATCAGTTTATTCAGAGAGAAAAAGGTTTGGGGCCTCCCAAAACACGACAGCATGATCAGCCTGGTTCATCTGAAGCTCACACATCAACCACTTACATCACCTGAGCCACCTGAATCGCTCACCTCCATTACAGAGCACTTACTTTAATTTCAAATGGCAAGAATTAGACTGGAACCAAATGGCTCGGTTATACAATGGCTATTTACTGTTTGTACTGCTGTGGCAGCCTGCAGCAATGAATGACCAGCAGCATTCCGGTTCACTGGATATAGTGCATATCCTATCAGTTCCCTGGATGTTGCCAAACACTGAATCCTTGCTTAGGAGACACAAGCTAGCTAGGGAAGCAAGCGTTGAGCCATTAACCTGCATGTTAACCAGCACCCAGGGGGCTTTCAGTCCAGCTAAACTAAGTCAGTTGAGCTAAAAAGATGAAACTACACTCACACTGCCCCTCTGGTGAGGGTCTATTCTTGGCATGATTTATTTTGAAGAGTCTGCGAAGGGATGAGAACAACTTTTTCTCCTGGCACTATGGAGAGGAATCCTAAGTCTCTTATGAAATTAAGGCATGTCCTACACATGAACTTCTCCTTACATGTCCCATTCTCATTTAGGCACCACAGATAATTAGCATAGCTCCTTAATAACAAATGACTGAAAGTTCGACAAGCATCTTGGTAGAATAAAAAAACCCATAAATTAATCACAAACTAAAAAAGGGGACAGAACTTAGGAATTTAAACTTTCTAAATGAAAACTTTGAACTCAAAGCAATGACAATAAAGCAGCCTTAAGCCTGTTCAAGTCTCACTCCTGCAAATGCACCACCATGCTGGTAAATCATCTGGTTCTCTTTGGGAACCATCTGTGCTTGCCTTCACTTATAGAAGAATTAGCAAACTGAGGAACCGGCACATGTGAAGCACAGCACGTAACAGACAACTACAGACTCACTTTTAGCTTCACTCAGAGATTGAAAGCAAGTAAGATAGGTTTTTGCACTGGGAAACGTGAATTTCAATGCCACCTTTACCTACTGGCATCCATAAGAAGTGAATGCTCCAATTAGTGTCATTTTGACCTGTCTGCCTTGCCTTTTTTCCCATGAAAAGCTTCAAGGGCCCCTACTATGCTTTTCCTCCACTTTACAAATTGGAGACCGAATTGATGAAGTCTCCAATGAAAAGCAGAACAGAGGAAATACATCAGAGAACTTCCAGTCCCTCTTTTTTTTTAAATAGTAATTTTGTGGTTAAATATTAGAACCAGGGTCCTACTAATTCATCTGGAAATCCTCTCCCACTGACACAAAGAACCACTCATAATTCCTGCCTGGAATATGGGTGGGTTTGTTGATTTGAGGGTTGGTTCTTAGCCCCCTAGATTACACTTAAACCAGGCTTACTTAGCTTATTTTTGCAAATATATGAGGAAAGAAGGTCAAAAACTTTACTGAGATGAAGAAAATGCATTCAAACATCCTGAGTTACAAGAAATATTTAGGCTGTCTAAATAGAGAACAGGAATACAGAGCTCTGTCTGCAAAATAAAGCTTAATATTACAAGTAAAGGTTCAGGAGACTTCTAAAAATAGTATTTTGAAGAATAGCACAAAGATTAAATGGAACAAAATACAGCTCACCTACTAATTTGTAGCAAGCTGTTCCTCAGATAAACAATTAGAATATATCCACATTTAAATATCAAGCTTTAAGCTCTTAATATTAAAATCAAAGAGCAATCTGCACCTTAATGCTTCACTGAAAATGATCCTGTGCAACTTGACACTCACACTGATGACAGACCAATAAAACTAGAGTGAAGTATTCTCACCGGTTCTAGTATAACACCAAATCAGCAGAAGATGTGCACTAAATGATACAGGCTACCATTTATAGAAGTGCCTCTGTTGTGCCTTGCAGCCTTTTCATGCTGACATCAGGTTGTGTTGTTAGCTGAGGTCACATTTTCTTCTGCCTTTAGCCCTGTTACCACTCTTGATAAACTGAAGTGCTCAGTAACAGACAAACACACCATCTCAAATGACACCGGCAATCTGTGTCTTCAGCTTACTGACACACACAGCTATAAAATACTGAGTAAAAGAAACACTGAATGAATTTGGAGGTCTTCAATACCTACTGCCTCCTATAGAAGGAAAAATAAAATAATGGCATAATTTAGGTTGAAAGGGGCCTCTGGATGTCAAGTGATCCAATTTCCTTCCGAAAGCAGGGCTGACAAAGTTGTATTGCTCAAGGCCTCATCCAGACTAATTTTTAAAGTCTCCATGGATGGGGATCCTCTGGGCAATCTGTTCCAGTGTTTCATTCACTATCTTCAAAGTGAAAAAAACATCAGCTCATAGGAAAAAAACCACAAGCATTGGGCCATCCCCTCAGTTCCTGTAGTATATGGACTACTGGAACTTGCATAAAACTAACTGATAATCTCTTGATGAAAAGGATCTTATTTCTAATTCAGAGGTTTTCTGAAATTAGTGGCCTTACAGGTACAGAAAAGTCAGGATTCTAGCCCAAAAATTAAAAGATGAGCTGTTGATCACAGTTTTTTCCTGGTCTCCGTAGTGTGTGTTGTTTCACAGAAACTACTTCCATGCCAAACCCAGCTGGTCAGACCATCGCTGGCCAAGGCTGCAGAGCACAGTCAAACACAGCCCAGGTGCATTCTCACCTCTTAACTGGTACCATGCACCATGTTTTAGGGCATGTAAAACATGCTGGTTTAGATGGCTCTGTGATCCAGCCTTCCTGGGAAGAAGTTGGTGGAAAGGACCAAACCACTTCCCCCATAGACACACTGGAGGCCCTGAAGGAACGTCCCACTGCAGCTGATTGAGCACCTGGCCTGGTTTTTACAAAAGACACAGTATTTTGCACAGTCTGTCTCTGTCACAAAGCTCCCACTGCCCCAGTATCCTACTGCATCTCTCACATTCTCAGGCAGAGTGAACAGAGATCCTTATACCATGCTTCAATAAACAAGATATAGTTTGGACAAAAATAGGGACAAGACTGCTTTAGAGCCCTTGATAATAAATAAGCTTCAGGGAGCAACATGAAAGGAAGCAGCAAGCAAGAAGCACAATGTGCATACAAAGACACAGTACAGAATCTCTGGAGAAATCCCACTACAGTGAGAAGATCCAGCACATCAAAAAAACAGAAAAAAAAAAGACATCTAAGGAAAGCACTAGAGACAAGTATGGAGCTTCTTAAGGGAGAGGGGACAAAGAATAAGTTTCAGTGAGCTGGTGCATAAATATTTTGCCTGTGGAAGCTTGGGATCAGATCTTATTTAAGTCTCCAGTGAAAAGGAGCGTGATTGTCTCTCCACATCATAGAAGCTCCATGTGATTAGACGTCTCTGCAGATTCAGCTCCTGCCCAGCACAGAGCTCAAACAGCAGGAGTATAAATCGGAGGTGAAGTGCACTGGCAGAGCTGTAGCAGGAAGAAGTGTGCCCGGCCCTGCCTCTTCAGACTGGCTCCAGGACTGTCCCTGATCCCCAGAAAGAGCTGGGGGGAGGTCAGGGGGAGAAATATAAATGATAGAAAACAGAGTCAGGCCCATTCTTCATAAAGCAGACCTAATTAGAAATGTCAGGTCTCATTATGAACCAGCACTCCATTAGACAGGAGCCCCATTACTCGGGAGAGATGTATGTGGAAGACATGCATTTCTTAAAGATGTACTCACACCACAGTCAAAGGGAACAGTCTCATTACATGGGGGTAAAGGCAGCCCCAATGCTGCCAATTGCATAAAAAAACACTAGCAGAAGCAGTGCCAGCACTGTTTCATACCTAAAACTTCTATTTGCCCCTTCCTTCTGGAAGACTAGGAGCACTCATGCCTCAAACACTCACACAAGGCTATTTATAACATAGTCTACCAGCAATTTACAAAGGGTCCAGTTTATTTCTCATTGAAATCATTAGAAAGAGTCCATTAATATCAAAGGGACCAGATCTGGAGCAAAAAAAAATTAGTGTAAACCTCTGCATTTAAGCATCCAAAACTCTCTTATCAAACCACTGTCCATCCTGGTCTCCAGTGAAGTCCAGATATGTTTCATATTCCTTAGACGTCAGTATCTGCATATAACACCAGACACTTCCGTGTCAAGTATCTAAAGGACAGGTATTTATCTCTTCCTCTTTAGTGCATTGTTTGTGCCAAAATTCACCTGGCTTCACTCTGAAGGCCAACTGCAAAGCAGCAACCATTAGCAGCTTTCCTCATGGAGATTTGTCTGCAGTAAGATCCCTGCAGGCTACACGCAGGGTGTAAACCAAGCCAGGATTATTCAGAGCTGTCTGCAGTTTTGGGGCTTCAGGGGAATAAACAAAAAAGAGACTCAAACTGCTTTTCACAATGCAACAAACGATTCCTTTGACAGAGCAGCAGGGCAGAATTAATTCCTTCAGCAAGCAGAAGAAACCCAGCCATTATACAGTATTTGCTGTCTTAATACTACAAAAATAGGATGTTTTTACTTATTATAGCTTGGTTTTGTTCTATTTCACATCGCTATATCTGAGCTACAAACAAAATACTTCAGCCAAACATAATGGAGGAGGAAGGCAGCATAATGCCAGACCAGGGCCAAGTACAGACAATGCATTAACTGTACTTCTCTCTGGAGTAACAAATCAGCACTTGTCTGCTACTGCATTTGGAAAAGGTCCTCTTCATGCCCCAAACTCACATGGCCATAACTGCAGTTTTTGTTCTACCACTGTATGTTAAAACTGGATACACCATCTGTTTTAGTATGTCTTTCTCAGAAATGGACTCGACAGTTTAATCTCATCCAGCCTCAGGTCAATGATCTGAAAATGAAAAGAGACTAGGTACAAGAAGATCTTCAAGCTCCCAGGCATTTGATCTTAGGCTCTTTAGAAATCAACAAGGTGCTCTTCAGTCTAGACACCTGAATAAAATCTCATGGTTATGGAAGCTGCAACCACTGTGGTTACAGTATACAAGGGCAGGGATGTTCTTTGTCACTGGCAGGAGAAAACACGTCTCACGTACTGTTATTGCCCCTAAAAGCCTATCCTGTATTTCACCAACTACCTTGGGGTGAGTGCTGTCCTCAGAGGCTGCTAATTACAGCAGCTAAACTCAGTTCATTTGTTACATGCTCAACCCGAAAACAAATCTCATCAAATAAATGAGAGCAGCAGCACAAGAATTCATCAAAGTGCTCCACCAGAGGTGCAAGAAATTTCATCTCTCCCCCAAGCAGTCTTTGGCCACTGCTGAGGCTGCTGATTAAGGACAGCAATTGAATTCTAACTGGGACAGTGATTCTATATAAACACAGCCCAGAGCATTCATTTAAAAGTAGTACCAGGAGACTACTCTCAAGAACCCAGCACCCAGCCAGCATACAGAAAGGAGAAAGACCCCCACTTCTCTGCCACTTTTTGTGGAGACTGAAGTATTTGTGAGCCTCAGGCAAAAATTCCTATGTCAAGAACAATTTTGTAATTCTTTCCATAACAGCAGAAAGCATGTGATACCTTCACTTGTACTCACTGAAGCACTTTCCTGTGCTCGCCCAACAAATGTTGAAGTCAGAATGTGTGAAACACAAACATGACCCAAATAAGCTTCATGACTCTGCAGAGTATACAGCTATGGGATACTTTTTACTCACACCAGGCTGCCCTTTAGTGTGCCAGTCAGCCTTCCTTTAGGATAGTCGAATAACTCGTACTCCCATCTCTCTCAGGGAACTGTTGAGTATTAAAAGGCTGACCTAAAATCACTGCTATGTTCACAGTGATCAATATGTGTTTGCATGGGCATGTGTATGAACCATCCTATTGATAAACTTGCCCCTGGACTATGTGTACAATAAATGACAAAGCTAAGCGATCAAAACTATGATATTTAGAGTTAGTCCTTTCATGGGAAAATGTCACTGGATTTAATATTGTTCCGGCTTTGATCCCTAAACTCTTTCTAACAGAAGATCTACAAAGGAGAGCCAGCTGGGCAAAGCAGCACAGAAGATACCAGGAAACTGGTCCTGAGATTTTAAAGACAATGACCACTGCAGATTTGAAGCTTTGTTTCACAAGTGAAAACAACCTGACACCAAAACACATGAAAGAAATGGGAGGAAAAGACCATAGCAGAGAAAACAGCAACTACGAAGGATTCCTGAACTGTGATCACCTCTGCAGCTGTACCAGATGTTACTGCAGTTTCCATGGGAAGTGTGTAGGATTTTTTTCATTCCAATTCTTTGTGAACACTGGACTGGAGATTCATCCTTGCAATGTGTTCCAACTTGCATGTATTCTCTAAGACAACCTCTGAGGTCACTCAGATCCACACGGTACTTTTACCAAAGAGGAAGAAGAGATCAGGCCCCGCATGAAAAATTTCATTCCAGATGTGCAGGATATTCATGCATTTAACTTCCATTAAGTGTTAATGGAATGGTGCACGTTAATCTTTTGCTCACAATGCCCACACTGAACAGCAGCATCTTGTCCTTAAGCTGCCCACTCCTTTAGCCTGTATTTTATGCACATCTGTTAGCGATGTTAGTAGCAACATGATTCTGCTTAGTTACATCAAAGCTTTGCCAAAATAGCATTTGTGTGTTCATATAAAACCATCAGGCTTAGGGAAGTGATGAGACACACACAACCAAAGTAACTCTGGTCTAGCACTTCTTTGCAAGGAAGTGCTGCAGTCAAGGTACTTTGGATTCAATCCAGAACACACAATAGCACTAACAACTTACACACTTGCTTTTCTTCTGACATTTGCAACTACCACAGTTCAGCAGTGGTGACCTGGAGGTCAGACATTTCCCAACAGATAAGACCAGCTGGACTACTACCCCACACTCTTCATTCCACCAGCTGATCCTATAAATCTGAGAAGTTCCCAGCATGATGAAATCATCATGCTTCATTGACAACAACAAATACATGCTTGTTTTCTTTAATAAGCAATTAAATACATTAATTATTCAACACAATTCCAACTTTATTAAAATAATGGATTATTCTCAGCTTCCCCTTTTGACCTGGACAGGAGGAGTCAGAATGAAAAGGTCTCTCAGCTGTAGATGGTGACACTATCCACTGACAGGTGATGCAGTTCAGAGAAGGAGGACCAGCCTAGATGGTTTCTGTGTTTATTTCCTGGAGTTGGGAGGCACTGACTGACAGTGAAAAAGGAACGCTTCACACGTGCATCCACTGCCTCCTCTGAAAATACATGCAACATAATATTCCAAAAGGATCCAAGCCCCTAAAATGAAGAACTGTGCATAGAAATGACATGTACTGTAACATGTGGTATCCATTCCACAGCATTCAATTTACCCAGGTGATTTCCACCTTCTGTTACATAAAAAGCTGCCAGTTAACTCGCACCTTGACACTGTAAATATCAATACAAAACCAAGGTCTACAAAATTCAGATACCGACAATCTCAGACTTCCTAAATTTAGTCTACTACATCGACACTGTAGTGAGGATTTCAACACGACAACAGGTACAGTGAATGGAGAGAAAAGGGGAAAGAAAAATGATGCAGCTTTTGCAAAGATGGCTAACAAAAATCACCTCCTCTGAAAGCTAAGATAAAAAGCACAGGCTCCTTACGTATCAAAAATAAATGCAATATATGCCTCTACTCTGTAAATTATTCTTCACAGGTGAATAGATACAGATGTCCTCTGCCTTTCCATTTCACCTAGTCTCCTCCAGCCTCACTGACTACCACAGAAATCCTCTGTTACAGAAATGCAGTTAAAACACAAAAATGCAGGGGAAAACACTGATTCTCTATATGGCACATTCTTGGAACTGTGGTTCCAATTCATAAGTACTCATAACCAATTTAAATAATCTTCCCAACTAATGTTGCAAAAGGCAACAGCTAAGAAATTAAAGTCTCAGTGATCACTCAAAAACATCACAGACCAGGAAGGGTTTCTGAGAATACCCGTCCTTCACCTCTCACAACCTGTTCCGTTCCCTTATATATGCTCACATCCTCTTCCTTCACCCCATCAAACAGATCATTTATCATATTTTATAGAACTTAAACCAAGCTTGATGCCACCAGGCTATAGATGCTTGCAGGTTGTTTTTTTTAAAGTTCCACTTTTACTGCAAGATTGCTTCAGCCTCTTCACAGGGTTAAAAAGAAACAGAACAGTCAGATATTCAGACACTAACAAATAAACACATCCATCCCAGTGGCACATTCATTAACACCTACCTTTCCCTGTAGTCATTCTCTGCAGTGCCGGTGAGATCCTGGGGAAGGGCACTGTGCTCCGGGAGCAGCCCCACAGTACATGTCTCTCAGCAACTTAACCAGCAGCAAACTCACCACCCTCCTACACCACTTCGCTGTGTGACCTAGCAGGCGATTGCCACCTCTCCTCCAAAATAAAAGCCTGCTCAGCATTCAGCTGAGCTCCATGTGTCCTCCTGTGCCTGCTTGCTCACATCCCTCCCTTCTACATTTCAGAGTTTAAGATCCAGAAGGCAGCAATATACTTATTTACAAAGCTGCTAGAAAGGGAGCAGAGCTCATCTTGTCCATTTATACCGTCCATAAGGATGTACTCTCAGTTAATGGTGCTCACTCAAATAATCAGACATTACTGCTCTCTCAGGTCCCACACAGATGAAGGGGTATTTACTTGCTTTTTTCATGCCATAAGAATGCTGACTCAATGAAATGAATTTTCTTTTTCTTGAAGACTGAAAACTGTATTCAGAGAACAAGCCATAATGGAATTTAAATTGCACAAGGAAGAATGAATGTAGAAAAGCACAATGCAGCATTTGGTGATTCAAAATCTCTCTGTGTTACCACAGACAGTTGTCCCTCCTTCCAGTTTGCAATTCTGCTGCTTGGATGTGTGTTGACAAATAAACAATATCCCACCCTCAGACGCATGGCAATACTTGGCAAATGTGGGTGATTTTCCTTCCTATAATAAATATCAAAATAGCATTCAATTACTCAACTTTATTACTAGCAAAACACAGGAATCTAAAATAGTTCTAGTTTCCATCTAACTGACTCCAAGTTCTCAACTGCCTAAACAGAATTCACTTAGTAAATAGCATATTTATCTTATACGTTGTCTCAAATACAGATGTAGTTCTATTGAAAAGTAGCACTGCTCCTACTTCATAGGTTTTCAGTAACTGAAATTATCACATCTTCTATTTTAGCACTATTCTAATTAACTTGCTCACTCTTAGAACACACATTCATACAGTCAGCTACCAAAATTGCATCCTCCTCTCACCTTACTCCGTGCAAGCATCCGCGGAGGAGAGATCTCAACTCTAGAATTCTGACTATAAGTTCTCCTGTTTTGATTCCCTTGCAGCCCAAGACCACTACCACCTCCACTGTCCCTAAATCTTGCTCTCCCAAGTCAAAATTCATCACCAACAAGAAAGTTCGATCCCCTCCCTTCCCACAGGCACACCACTGCAGTATCCCTGCACACATAAATATAGAAGTATCTCCCAAAAGTGTGTGACCTATATAAAAAAAAAAGGTTTACATCAAAGAACATCATATTAAGATATCACAATGATCAAAAGCATAAAAAACACCCCAAAACATTTTGGCTACTGAAAGCTTTGGTTTGGGTCATCGATTGCTATCAGCCTGTATCTCTCAGCAGATCATTTATTTTATTATTAATTTGTATTGAAACTTGATTATAAAG
Source organism: Neopelma chrysocephalum (assembly GCF_003984885.1). Lineage (NCBI taxonomy): Eukaryota > Metazoa > Chordata > Aves > Passeriformes > Pipridae > Neopelma > Neopelma chrysocephalum. The sequence goes on from NW_020897703.1 coordinate 23,301,501, forward strand.
CTTTCTGGAGTCCTGGTCTGATCCAAAGTCAACTCAAATCCACAGAAAACCTGTACACTTTATGTTAAGGTCCTTCCAGATAATACCAAGGAAATTCATGCAGCATGAATTTCTTGGAGTCTGTGTCCAATAGCCATTCTCTCTGCATCACATCCAACTCAAGATCATCACACAGCGCCACATGAAGACAGCAGCTGACTAGCTGGCAATTATTGGCTCTTTCATGCTGAAAATGTATTTGTCCCAGGGGAATAAGGCATCTGCATAATTAGCAAAAGCAGTTACACAGAAAATAATTAGCTTGCTGAAAGCCCAAAGGGGGAAAAACTATAATTTTTGCTTCAAGAGGCTGACTAATTATATGCCAAATAACAAAACAGAGATGCATTGAGAATCATCGAGAAATCCAGCATGGATTTTAACTTCATATTCTAGCTATAAGGGCTGCTGGTAGCCTAGCAACAAGCAGCATACTTGGGCATGCCAAAACCTCCCTCTGTCTTAATGAAACACCTCAGATTACTATGCAAACCTCCCCCACCCTACTATGCATTTAATTCTTGTATTACTAAATGATAAAAACAAGCCTAGCCAAAAAAATAAACAATTCAAAATACACTCAAAGAAGCATTCATGGACCACAACATAGAAAAATAAATAAATACAAATATGAATTGTTTTCAGAGACTTGAAATTTACAATCTGATTAGAGTTCATTTATTACATTTATTCTTTGGTTTATGAAAGTGTCCTATTATTTTAAGCACCTTTTCTGGTAGTGTAAGTAAGATTTCTGTTTGTTTGTGTCTTGGGAACCATCAGATAGGAACTCTTTAACAACTTACAGCAACTCCCTTATCTTCAAAACACTCCTGATATACAAACAGTGCTGCTGCAATTGCTTTCTTTTATTTGAATCCTCAGTGAACCAGTAGAGGTTCACTGTTCTCCCAAACTGTAGTCTCGTCTCAGAGCCAAGAGACCAGTTTTCACTATATTCCACCATTCCAGAAGCCACGTTTGCTTTCCCACCTGTCCAGTTCTGCAATAAGACAGGTTGGACACCTTTCAAGTCTCATTGTAGTTAGCACAACTCCACTGCTCAATTATGAGTGACCCTTCAGCCAACACCTTGTTCTTGGCTACCCACCAGAAAAGCACAGACTCACTCACCCATATGATCACTCTGCCAGACTCAAAGGGTTAACAAACCTAAGAGCTATTTCCACTATTTCCTGGGAAAGGCAAATCTTTTGGTTGTGCAATATTTATCATCACCTTCCCTGGTGACTCTGACAACTGCTGAAAGTGTCACCCTTGTTCAAAAGCTGCAGAAGGTGTCAGGGACACAAGAAACCTGACAAACTTAGCTTGTCTTTAGGCCATAATAAACTTGTGACCACGGGTGAAGATAAGCGTCCTTCGCTGGCTTTACACAACCTAACCAAGGTAAACTGAAAGTTGCACAGAGCTGTTGACACATTAGATATGAGGAGCATGTGTGCTGTGTTTGTGCTATGCTTGGAGGGCAAGGAAGAAACAAACCAGCCTATGGCACTACAGGAAACTGAACCCTCCCCTCAAACACGCACACAAAATATATTAATAAGTAATGGTGTCAAATGAGAACTGCTTTAACTCTGCAACTACAGACTTTTTCATTGTTAGGGAAGATGAAAAGGTTCTGGAAGAGCAATAGGAGATCCTATCCTTTGCTCTCTTTGACCCCTTAACACTCCTCCACTCTCACCACCTCCTTTTTCCCCAGGTTACTTTTTGGTCTCAATGTCCACACAGGAGATTCAATGGAGGAGAAATGCTAACACACACAGAGACTCCAAGGATTGCATCCAGCCACAGCACAAGCAAGAACAGAGAGACACCAGAGTATCAGGTTTAGCAGGGTGAGGAAGACTGAAGTACTTGTGTCTGGAAGTACTAAAAGCCTGTCAATGGAGTCAAGGACATGAGATGGGGATCATACGGTCTCAGGCACTCGATGCGCAAAAAAGTTAAATCTTCAAATTCACCAAAACAGTTACAAAGGGGTATAAAAGAAAAAACAGTTTCCAATGAAGTCTAAAAGTAGAAGTTCTGATACACAGATGCTTTAGATGAAGCAATATGTCTTACCACAGATCACAAGTCTGTCTCATCGAACTCCAAACAACAGCAACATACAATGACGCATCAAATTGCCTTTTTTTTTTTTGAAAGCCCCTTCTGTTTCACTGCCAGCAAAAAATTCTGCCTTGGCCTAGCCAAGTGGAAAGCAGAGAAGCTGAATCAGCAGTAAGCTTGTTTCAGTTAGGATTTCAGAGCAATCATCTGGAGGTTGTGAACCTTAAGAAGTTTGCTAAGGGATTAAATATTTACTTCCCCCCCCTTTAAACAAGTACAAGAACACTTGTTTCTCAACTGCCCTTTTTTACCCCTGTAAGTCTCATCTACCTGTACAGACAAAATTTTCCCACATTACGCAAAGCCATAATTTTAACCCATTCCATTTGAGGAACCCACACTAGGTCTTCATTGTTCACAAACATACAAGAGAATATCACATCTCATTTCTGAATAATCCAAATTATAACTTCAGGATTTTCAAATAAGTTGATTTTATTATTTCCTGCAGGGATGAAGAGTACTGTATTTAAAAATGGATATGGAAAGAAGAATCGTGCCTAGAAGTGAAAAAGATATTTTTTCCAATTTAAAGGAGCAAAGACCTCTCTGCTCTCTTGGCTTCTGACAGCATGGTGGGAATGAGCAGGGACATCACCTCTCCTGCTCTTGGCCTTGCAGAGGGTGTGAGCTTGATAGGAACCTGTAGTTCTGAACTCAGGTTCTTCATCTCTGCTCTACTCAGCTGTTGGTAGAAGGATGAATTTCCTCACCAAGAATTCTCTCAAAAATCTATTCCTAAACAAGGAGTGATACCTATTAAGATTACTTCCTAACTCATAAGCTTATCAATACCAGAAACAGTAATAAACACTTGTTACTAAAGTAAGCAAAATACTAGCGAAAATTGCTAAAAACACCAGAAGAGAAGTACTTCTACTCACCACCTGAACTCTGGATCATGTTTCCAGATTTTTGGACCTCATCGAATTTTGTAAAAATTACATTCAACCTGTTTGAAAGTTAAAGGAATACACAATTAACAACTGAATTTAATTTTTAGGAATATTAGAATCATAGAATCACTAAGGTTGGAAGAGACCTCTAAGATCATCGAGTCCAACCTTTAAGCCAGCACCACCGTGTTCACTACTAAACCATATCCTGAAGTGCCACATCCACACACTTCCAGGGACGGTGATTCCACCACTTCCCTGGGCAGCTATCTTCTAACATCTCAAGATATTATCGGACAAATTTGGCTTCATTCAGTTCAGTGGGAGCACAGTCAAAAATATCATTGTGGAAAGAAGTTATTTTAAAATTAAAAAAAAAGTCAACATGCAACGGATTAGAAAAACTGAGAAACAATTGATACTACAAAGGTGTAAGAGATATAACTGGAAATACTACATTACTGAAGATGCGACATGGCTAATTGTAAATGCATTTCCAGTTCATCACCACTTTGCCTATCTTAACCATTTGCAGAAATACCACAAGACACACCCCTAAAAAACAACTTCACACAACATTTGTCTTTGGCCCTGACACTTTCCCATTTATGTGACAGGCCTGGTGGAGCAGAAGATCCCTATCATCTCTCATTATCCCTTCCCAGAGAGTTTATTACTTTGAGCCACATTATGGAAGCAGATGTTTTCACTGGAGAACAAGAGGCAACAGTGCTGCCTCCATCTGCATGCACCCCACCTCCAAAACCACCTCTTCCCTCCTCCCCCTGTGCCCTGACAAGCTGCCATCTCCCCATCTCCTCCAGCCTCAGGTCTAACCATGCTCCACCCTGCACTGGAGGTAAGATGCAGAGCAGCTTTCTTAGCTGAAATAGCAGAGCAGAGGGACATGGCTTTGGTTTTGATGTAGGGTTGGCTGGGTTTCGTTTGGGTTTTTTAGGGACTCTTTTTTGGTGGGTTTTTGTTGTTTTTTTGTTTTGGTTTGGTTTTTTGGGGTTTTTTTTTTAATAAAATCTTAAAACTGATTATTTTGACTGGGTTTTTTTGCATAAACACAGGCTACTTTTAAGCATCTTCTCTATACATGCAGAACATATAGGAAAAATCTTGGGTAATTTAATTGTAAATCATTTAACTAAACACCTGTAATAATTTTACTGGTTTTCCAGATGTGGTGACATACTTGGGCAAAGGTACAGGATCCACGTTAAGTGAAATCTGAGTGTTTCTGAGATGAAGAAATATCAAACCCTGATCCCAGGAAAAGGTTCAATCACGCAGCTCCCGAAGCCTTCTAAAGGCAGGACGGAAGGTAATAAAAAGAAGGCCAAAAACAGTGAAGAGTTAAGGTCATTCTCAACTTACCGAGATTGTGGTAATCCTTTTTTACTGAGATCAGCCCTTACACGTTCACCAACATGTCTGTAAATTTCCACAAGGCTGTTTATTGCTGCATCTCGAACCTGAATGTGAGAGATGAGAGAAATCAATCATCTTTACAATTTAAATATCTAAATCCCTGCCCTACCATGGAGAACTAAATTTGCATATTTCTCAGTAACAACAGTTGCCACTATACATGTTACCACAGGGTTCATGAAGGAGCTTCCAACCCTGCATTTCACATATTAGCAGTATCAGCAGGTCTAATTTAATTGAAAAGGCAGTGAAGGCATAAGATGAAAGGTTTCATACACTGGGAGCTTGGCTGCCTTTGCCAAACTCCACCCACTGTGTGCAAGAGGTACATATACTGGATGAAAAAAGGAGAGAGACACGAATAGACCTCGTATTACTTGGACATTATAAAACAAACTGAATTTTAAATCTGTTTTACAAACTTATGTTCCTATGTTGATAACAAAACATGGAGAAAGGGAGGAGTAATCAATCACCTGAGTCACCATTAATTTTGCATGTTTTCCATACTGATTTGCAAGAAACTGCTGAGCACATCCTTCCCACCAGACAACAGAAGAGACATAAATCTGATTAAAGTGTCACCTTTCTGTCCTTAACCCCTTTCCTCCACCACACACCGCAGGCAGAGAAGGTAAACTATCTGCTCTGCCTGCAGAAACACCTACAAAGCTGTGCACTTCTGCTTCTCAAAAGATGGTCTGGCAGCTACCCACACACCTGTACACCTTGTGACTAGACATGGAATATCTTGTAGACACAAGCTAGAATTGCCTATAGGTGAGATTCAAAGGGCAAGCACATGTGCCCTGCTTCCTAGTCAAAAAAACCCTAAACACTTGACTCAATCTCAATTTTATTTTTGAGAAAATAATCAGAGTTTAAATACTGTTGTCACACCAGATGCACACTGGGTTACGTAACTGCATTAGTTAAAACCAACAAAAGCACTCTTTCTGAAAAGAGCTGTAATGGAACAGCTCCCACATGCACAATAAAGGACTTGACCTGGATGTGTTTCTCTGTCCTCTCTCTCCAAGAGAGGGCAGCAGTGACCGGGCAGCAGGTCTCTCAGTGCTCAGAAGGCACCAGCAGGCAGCAGCCCTACAGGAGGCCAGGACCAGCCCCTGCGCCCAGACAGGCGCTGTTCCACCAGGAGCCACTTTGACAGCGACTGGTGTCTGATCAGTTCAGGCATGGGCTTTCTGGGGACAAGGAACCAGATCCAGCAGAAAGGGAGAGATCAGATCCATAATTTACCCCTGCAGCTGGATATGGGATAATAAGCTGTGCCAGGTACAAGGAAGAGGCAGTGCAGAGGGAAAACACGAACTTCCCAGTTCATTCAACAGCTCACCAATGGCAGGATCAAGGCATCTGGTTGTTCAACACATCCAAGCCCTAAATCCAGTATCCCCTTGAAGGGTAACAGCTTGCTTAGTCTCAGCTCAGAACCTGAGGACCCTGAATATTAAACTTCCTCAGAAACTTCTCGGAGTAATGGGTTTATCCTCTTGCACTGGCACAAGCAGCAAGGGAAGGCTGTTTCACACTCAGTCCTCCTCTTCAGCAAGGGGTGGCCCTGACAGCCAGGGGAATATGGCCAACTCACCAGAGCCAAGGAAAACCAATTCCCCAGTTTGACAGCCCACACCTCCTTCCAACTGAACACCCGCTCCAGACCTGGATCCCATTATGTGTCACTCATGCTGGCAGGGGAACCAACAGGGCTACTGAAAAACTGCTAGTACACACTACATGATATGGGTTTGAACCCTGCCCCTTTTCTCACTAACCTCACATAATTCCATCTAATTTTAAGTAGGACAAAAGGCACATAGAAGGAACAAATTTTATTCAGCTTGTATTTTCATTTGGGTTGCACTGCTGATTTAAGGTCTCTATACCACTTGTCTTCACTCCCTGTTGAGAACATTCCTGCACAGTTTCTGGCAGCACACACGGCCAGGCTGTCCAACTGGTCCCATTTGCCCTCCCCATCCAGAGTAGTTGTTCTCTGAAGGTGAGGGGTGCTGCACCAAGCCCAGAGGGATCCCTACAGCCTCCCCTGTATTCAAGGCTGTAAGGCACAGGAGTTCCTTTCCCACAAAGGCTTCCTGCTCTGTTCAATCTCGCCTGCAGATTCATGTTGTTCTGTTGAACTCTTGGAGTAATTGATATGCTGGTTTGGACATACTTCAAATCATACCTCTTCAAAACCAGCAAAGGGCTCTTCATGCACAGCATTGTTCAGAGCTCACCACCAGCACAATGAACTGATTTACCAGCCAGAACACACAGCCCTGCTTACCAACAAGGCAACCAGCACAACCTTTAGACACGACTCACAGCAAAAGCTTACCTGGCTGTTTGGATCTCCAAGTAAGTTACATATATGTGGCACTATCTTACTCAGTGTTAAACTCTGAGCTCCAGATCTGGGAATAAAGAACAAAAGAGCACCACTGTGAATCACAGAGCAGGCTTGTGTACACAACACCAGTTTGCAGAAGGTTCTGACTTACGCATTGAGTGTTGCAATAAGGCAGAGGCAAATCCCTTCTCTTGTCCGAAAATTCTTGTGTTTGAATCCTCCCAGCATCCTGTCCCACACGTACTGTGGAAAACAGAAGAGAGAATGAGACAGGAAAAACAGACAGTGGGGGAAAAAACAGATTCTCTCTTCCAGCAGACATACACCACGCCATCTCTGAAGCTTAAATATAAGATTTAGGCCCATCCAAGAAGAACAAGACAAGAAGTAATAAGACACTTTTAGCTCTGACTAATTCTTTGTTCTACGCTGACTTGACAGTAACTCCCCACTACCTAAAACAATATTCATAGTTACAGAAAGCAAGTACCTTCCAAAGACCCAAAACAACAACTCTGACATCTACCCAACACACCCCATTCCTGGGAAATCCACCGACACTCACACTCTCATGTGTATCCTGTCATGCAACAGCATTCTCAAGTGAAGCAAATATCTCATAACAAGGCGTAGGGAGATGAAGCCATTTCAGACAGAGTCACAGGCGAAAACCCTCTGACAGAAAAGTTTTCCTTTTTACACAGCCAGTCACTCATGCTATAGAGGGCTGTCAAACATACCTGAGGGTTAGCAGCTTGTTCCATGATTTTCAGCAGCAAGGTCTGATCCTGCTCCCTCACAGAGTCCTTAGAATCTCCCAGCCTATCAAGTAAACTTGGCAGCACTGAGGAAGGAAAATAGCAACATCCAAATCCCTCAGGAAAAAACTGACACAGTGGCACAGCCCCTCTGCTCTCCCCCCACCCAATGGAGGAATCGGACCTGCTGCCCTTCAGCTGAGCCTGAAACCACCCAGAGCCTCCTGAGTGCTCTCCTGGGGAGAAACCAAGCTTTGTGTACAGCAGCCAGAGGGGATGCCAGCAGAGCGCTGGGGACATTCACACACCCTCACCTGTGCCAATCTGGGCCTTGAAACGATCTTGTAAGCGGGACACTAGCGCGGAAATGATGTCAATGCCCAGGAGAACCACCTGCAGGGACAGGACAGATGGTGTTTTAGTGTGCATTACAGCTGTAATTGCTGCTCAATGCTAAATTCATACATATACATGTCCAGTGTACGCAAATCATATACATAACTCTGCAGTATTTTCTGTAATTAACATTTGTAATTAATTGCAATTATTACAATTATAGTTAGAAAATGGTGTGCACTAAGAGCTGTTTAATTATTCACCGGCAGAAATTAAACCCAAAGCTTTTATAACATAACTGAAACCCAGGGGAAGACACCTTGTTTGAGAGAAGCTTCAGGACAGGCTTCAGATCAGAAAACCCACTCTGATTAACTACATGTACTAGCTAAAAAAGATACATTACATACTGAATATACTGTGTAGCCTGTATATGAAACACATGACAAGCCCCTATAGACCATGATCGTGCTGGTATGAGACATTTCTCTCTAAGTTTCTGGACAAGCACTGAGGTTAGTCATGCCTGGAAGTGTTAGGTACAGCCAGGATTCTGAGGTGGTGCCACCGGGGCTGTCCCAGCACAGCCCAGCTCCCTATACGTACACCTAAGTGTACATATATACACATATACATACACGTCTATGCTGTCTGTACATACGTACAATTGTGCACATATACACATTTTTTTACTTTTAGATTTTAAATTTTAAACTTTTTGCTGAGTTGGAAGGGACCCATCAGGATCATCGAGTCCAACCCCTGGCCCTGCACAGGACACCCCAAGAATCACACCACGTGCCTGACAGTGTTGTCCAAATGCTTCCTGAACTCCCGTCAGGCTTGGTGCTGTGACCACTTCCCGGGGGAGCCTGTTCCAGTGCCCAAGCACCCTGCAGGTGCTTTTCCTGATATCTAACCTAAACCTCCAAATATATTAGCCGATCTACACTCCCTGTACATACACACAAGTGTGCGTACAATCGCACACGTACATATCCACACTCTCTGCACATACCCAGGCCGTGTGCAGGCACAGGGAGCACAGGCACACCCGCACCGCACAGATAATGCCCATTATCCACACGCACATTATCCACACGCACACCCGGGCCCGGCCCGGCCACTGCCGCGGGTGCCCAGCAGGGGGCGCGCCCTGTCCCCGCTGCCGCCGCGCGGCTGCCCCGCCCCTATGCAAATGAGCGCCCGGCTGGCGCGGAGCACTCTGGGTAAGCGCTACAGCCGCCGACAAAAGGGCTCGAACCGGGCGCGGGGCCGCCCGAGCCGCCGCTCCCCGCGCGGCACCGCGCGGAGCGCGCCCCCGAGCCGGCCAGCGGGAGCGGGAGGGCCGGGGGCGCGCCGCCCCTCGCCGCGACCTGGGCCGCAGTTCGCCCTCCCCTACGGGCGGCGCGCCCTGAACAACCGCTCAACCGTCCTTATCTGGGGGTTGCGCGGCTGCTCAATGAGCGTGTAGCGAGAGCAGCCCTGCTAACGCCTAAAGCAACACAGCGGCGCCCGCTCCGTGCGCGGCGCAATTTTTGGAACCTCGCACCGCGGCGAGTGCCCGGCGCGTCCCAATGACACCCGCCCCGCGGCCGGGAAAGCCCGTTCGAACCGAGCCCGACCGGGCACCCGCGGCGGCGGCGTGTGTATGGAGACTACTGCGGTCCGACACACCCGGCTGACGCCGGCACCCCTCTCACTGCCCCCCTCCCATCAGCAACCAATGTCCCTAAGAAAGCCGCGTCCGGGACCCGCTGTCCACACTAAACCCCTCACGTTCCACGCTCGGGTCACGCTGTTTTAACTCCTGCTGGAGTCGCCACGGCTGCTCTGCATGCCAGCGGTCAGTCCACAACAACCCTCTGTCTGTCCCATGGATTCAGCTCCGGAGCAGCCAGGGAGCTATGCATGGTGCGTACAGGAAACAGCCTACAACTCCAAGTCTGCTAAAAAAAAATTCCTAAATACAAGCCCCTGGACCCTAACTTCTCCCAACACATGTTCTCCAAACAGCTCCTGCAGTTTTCCCCCTCAGAGTAACAGATCCTTCAACCGTGTAATTTTTTTTAATTCAACATCATTTGCAGCATGCCGACAAGATCTAGAATCTATTTGTACGCCAAAGGAGAATTTTCCTCGTGCTTCTGTTAAGCCGTGTTTCGTTTTCACATTCATCTTGCACACTGGATTTAATCTACCATTGACAAATGCTCAGCCAGCTGCCCTAAGCCCCATGGCTGCCCGCTTGTCTGCCAGCTCACCCGGAGCCTCCCGGCTGGGGTCCGGCAGCAGAGCCCCAGCAAGAGAGTGGGCTCCGGATCCTCATTAGTGGAACGATGCTTTTAGGGAAAATCAATGGGATTCTGAGTGCCAGTCACCATTCACAGCTGCCTGATTAGAGTCCCATCACAGAAGCATCCTGCACAGAGATAAGTGTGCTGCCTGCAATTACAGAGATGTGCCCCAGGGGTAAATTCGATCCCGGGAGAGGAAGGGATCCATCTCTTCTTCAAACTGCCTGCAAGCCAGAAAGAGTGAGGGGAACTCATCGCTCAAACATGAAAGGAAACACATGCACAGTGCAAACATACCCTGCAGTTCACCCCCAGGATGAGGCTGGGAGGACAAGCTGAGCTTCCCAAGACTTTTTGCTGTAGTGCTTATAAAAATGGGGATTTATTGAGCACAATGATTACAGTGGCACTTGGACAGCTACTGAGGAAACAGACACTGGGGTGAGCAGATGTTATTCTCGACCATGCTGAACTCATTTATCAACCCAAACGTGCCACCTGCCTCAAACTCCTGAAGGTCAGAGGTAAAAAGTTGAAATCATGTACGGATTGAGAGACCCAGCAGATCCACTACAGTCAGATAATAGACAACCCAGGACATGGCTGGCAAACAAATGAATCGAATGAATCGAATTCCAGCCCAATTGTTGCATTGGACTGCCTGTACTGAAGAGCCCACCTGTTCACCACTGAAGTAGTTAGTCAGCTCTGCCTGAATTAACACACCTATGACCAGGAAGAACCTCAGGAAAGGGGAGACTCTCAGGGCCAGAGCAGGGATGGGCCCCGTTAGCAGCCACTCCACTCCCTGATCCCACAGCAGGGCCTCTCTCCAGGGAAGCCAGCTGGCCAGCACAGCTCCACACCAAGGCACAGGAAGGGCAGCTCTCCATCCAAAATTCCAGATAATGCTGCAGCGCTGATAACTACAGAGTTATTCCAGGCCTTTACATCAGCACAGGTCTTTTAGCCACTACTTTATACAGGCCCCCAAAAGAGCGATCTCAGAATCAGAAATACACAGTATTGTGTGCTCCATCTGAGGCTCTGCTGCTCTGCTTATTTGACTCCTGAGTTCCCCAATATAGTCAGTAATAGTCTGGGTGGCAAGTTATGCCACCGAGAATTCAGATCCACTGGCATCTGCTGCTGCTTTGTCATGTCTTGGAGTACTTCCTGTAGGTGCCAAGGGCTGTCAGCAAGCCCTTCTCCTGCCTCTCTCTGACTGCCAGGTCAGTAAAGAATTAGTTCCCAGGATGCCACACAGCCTTTCCCAATACAGACAATACTTTTTTTTTTTTTAAAAGAGGTCAACAAAAAGTTACTTCAAAGAACTCAAAGCATCTGTTCTTTAATACCTGGGTATTACACACCTAAATATGCTCCCATAAAAGGCCAAGAAAGCTGCACAATCCAGCAGCAGCTGATCCAGCACCAAGTGACCAGAGTGAATCTCAGCCTCGGGCTACCCTGACAGCCTGCACAAACTGTGGTGGGGAGAGGCAAACCCTTTCCTCCACTCTGCATCATGCTAGAAGCAGCAGAGATGTGATGGCTGCTGCACAAACCTTTATCCCATGTCTCTTGCAGGGAAGCATCAATGGGCTGAGCAGCACATCCCCATGGAGTGGTTTCGCTCTGCTGGCCTCCTGCTGGACCTTCCACACCTGGCTTGGGAATCAAATGGAAATGCTGGAGAGAGCTCCTACCCCAGCTGTGTCACCAGCTTGCTTCATGCTGTTTCAACATGCTCATCTCCACCACTGGTGACACAGCTTGGCTATTTCACTTTGAAGTCTCTGCCTAGGATGTTTTTCTTGGAGGAGGGAAGGGAGATGGAAGAAAAGACTTCTAAGTCTCACCATGAAGAAAAAGATTTGTAAGAGAATTCGACCAGGTTTTTTTGAACACTTGCTTAGATTGTCGTCTGGATTCATAAACAAAGACATGAAGACGCACTTGCATACTTTAAGTATGCAAATTTATTATATTTCTGAAAACAGGAGAACACTTCAGATACAGTTTTCATCTCTGTATCCCTTTTCCCAGTCTCTCCTACTATGTCATGCTTAAAGACCTTTTCTCTTCTCTTGGCAATACATCCAGAGATGTGTCTCTTTCTGAGGACAGCCTATGACAACAGCCTTCTCTACAGGCAGTGAATCCCAGGTTGCTCATGCTGTCTGTGCTGTGGCACTACCTCAAAGGAAAATCCAAAAGGTACTGACTGCCCTGTGCTTCTCCATACAGACAGGTTCCCAAAGCTCCACTACTTGTGGTCTCCCCTCAGTCCTTGGCTCTGTCCAACATCATCTTGCAAGTTTATTTTCCCTAGGTCTCCATACCAACACGACTGAGCTCCTCTGACCCTTGCAGGCCAACTGAATCACCTTTCCTCACTGTGATGACAGCCAGTAGTATCCCAGCAGTCCCCACACTACAGTCCCATCCATCTGAGCTTCCAGCAAATGCCTCACTTAGACAACACAAGGAACAACACAACTTCTCACTGTTCCCTCCAGTCCTCTGAGACTGGAGAGAGGGAGAACTGCAATTAGCCCATCTCATTAACCCCCCGCTGCTCCAACGCAACAGAGCTCAGAGCACAGCTCAGCACTCCTAAACTACTGCTTGTAAAAAGCTATCACGAAATCTGTGAATTGAGGTTCACTGCTCACACCAAAATTCTGGGGACCAGTTTACTTGATGCCAACTCACAGAGCCTACAACGGTGCAGCACTGTGGGACAGTGACCAAGGAGAGTAAAGCCCATGTGACAAGCGACAGGCTGCCAGGGTTCATTGCTGGACTGGAAGCAGGTGAACTAAAACACCCAATGAAACCACCAAGCAAAAACCTGGTTATTAAAAGTTCTCCTTCACTTACAAACCTGGGAACAGATGAGTAACTTAGTAAATATTGCCTAGATCTAGAGTGAATAAATCCCAGAAGGACTAAAGTAATTTAAATGTTGGGAGGTATTAAGAAAAAGTTGTCAGAAATTATTAATATATAGATGTATTTTTACTGCTACTGTTAGGACACAAGGGTAGATTTCTGATGCAAAAGCAAAAAATCCCAAGAACTACTTTCTGGATCCAGAAAAAAAAGCCAACAAAAACCCCTCAGTTGTCTCTTGATCTCAGAGCTACACATCTGGTATAACACGAGTAATTAAAAGCAATTTAAGGAAATGTACCACAGAGCAAGAAGTTATCACTACAAAAACTCCACAAAGACAAATAGAGTGATGCTTAAAATAACATGATCACTCTGAAATGTGGTCATCCACTTGCAGGAGAGCTGACAAATATGTCCTAAGTGAAAGAGCTGGAACGAGTCAGCCCTCAGCCACACTGCTCCCTGCCCTGCCTCTGCTCAAGGAAACTGAAGGGATGAGTTCCAAAGAATAACTAATTCACCCTCTTTTGCAAAGATTCTGAACTGGTCCTTGAATTGTTGCACATGATGAGAAGAAGAGCAGCCACTGGGCTCTGTCCAAAGGACACAGAGGGAATCACACGTTGCAGAGTCACCGCTGTGGAGCACATCAGGTGGCTTTTCTACCTCGAGCAAGGTCAAAACACCAGACAGCACAGCAGGTAAATCACCACTGACATAAACGCCAGTTGTGCTCCATCTCCAGGGAAGCAGCACTCATGGTAATACAACAGGAGGCTTTGCAGTTGAAAGCAGAGTCCCAGCTTATTTCACACTTCCGCATCTCAATTACTCCAAACACTGCTGAAAACCAGGAGCATTGTTTCAGAAAGGTGGCCCTGTTTATGCAGCACCTGACAGGTATGGATACCTGCACGGCATAACTCAGTGCTTAGTGTCTTCATATGAAACAACATCAAAATGAAACACCTGCACTACCAACTGCTATTACCTTTGGTTCCTCACCACAAAGCAGTTATATATCTTAGTCACAAACACTGCCACTATTCCATACGTTTCTGTTGCCTCCAGCTGAGCACTTACAGCCAGTTTCTCAGCCAATAAGGAAAAATGAATGTAGCTCTGTGACCAAGGATGAGATCATGCCCCAGCATCAGCTTAGGATCAGGACCACCACATACTTGTAGCTTTGGTGACCAGCTGCATCTCAGAAGTTCAAGGCATAATGAAGCATCAGACAATGAGTGCTACAGAAAAGCAACTAGAATATGTCAGAGGAAGGAAAAAAGCCATTGCATTGCCCTGCTTTGTTTTTCATAGGAAAACTGAAAGCCTTTCTTATGAGAACTAATAAATTGCTAGCACAGCACAATGTGCCTTATTAAAAGACCAGGTTGGTTCACCTAATAACATTGCTTGCCCCTCCATTACAGGCAAAAGGCTGCTACAGTGCAAAGAGCAAGTGAGAAATCACACTGGTAATTTGCCTTTAGGCAGAACCTTATTAGCTGGAGCACCTCAAAGCTTCTAGCACAGAAGCACTGACCCCAGCTCCATGTCTAACACTGACAGGAATAGAAAAGCTCAGAATATTCTAATATTGAAATAGAAGTGCTTCCAAGGGTTTAGACAGCATCTGATAAAAAACAAGGCAAGCACACAACCTAGCAGAAAATCAGCAACAGTCCTCTTTGCTCCTTTAGGACTCACAAAGACTAGAAAGAACTGTGAGGATGCTCAAATATCCAGATATTCCCCTTGATCACCAGTTCTCAAGCTTCTGAACATCTGCACTTCCAGACTACACCATTCAGTACACCCTTTTATGAGCAACAGCAATCCTGTGATGACAGGCTGCATGGACAGCCTCATGAGGAGGGCACCAAATAGGTGCAGAAACAGCCAAGTCCCACCAGCTGCTGGAATGTGAAAAAAGCTGGGGATCAATCTGGAAGGCTGAGCAGCCACTGCGGTGAGGAGTAGGCAGCAGCTGACTTGAGCAGGGTAGTTACTAGGTGCTGGCATCTCTTGCTGGATCACAGTTCATGAGGCTTTGTTCTTGCCTTGTTTGGGAAGAAAGGAATACATGCAGCCAAGAATGCAATAGCATTTTCAGTAGCCACAGCCTTTGTAAAACTCTAGAAACACGTTAACCTAAAGCTTTCACTGCACCTCCCAGCCCTGCACAGACAGACTGCTCAGCTTGTACCACAATGTCCTACCCCCTTGAGAAGAGCCCCCAGGCATCCCACTCATACCCCTTCTGACCCATTCAGGAGAAAGCCCTGAGGAAGACCCTTAAAAGGTATGGGTTAAACCACTTCTCTCCTACACCAGTGAGGGGTGCACCTGAGCTAGATCTAACCCAGCATCTAGAGCAGCCATAAGATCTAGCACGACCTATACAGCAGATGTGGTGCTTCCCACAGCTTACTGCTCAGTAAGACGGGTGAGTGAAGACTGAGGCTTCTGGTTTAAGCTGTTGGCTACATCAGTTTCCTCTTTTACCACTCTCTCTTAGTCCCTCCAAGGTACAGTTAGTTTCTGTTCTTCAATTCATGTCAAACAACTTAAAGGGAAAACTTGCAAAGGTTTGCCCTCAGTGACTCCAGCTACAACCAGGACCCCAGAAAAAACAATGCCACAAGAACACAGAAGGGCACAGTCCCAGCCCAGCCCACGGGCGCTCACCTGAGTGTGCCCGTGCAGGTAGAACCAGACCTCACATCAGCAGACGTACCAGTGCCCACTTGCAAGCTGGGCACTGCCACCATGCTCTCTCTGCTTAAGCCACTGCGTGATCCTGAAAGGGGACAGGGACATTCCACTGAAGTGACACAACTGGCCCAGGCCTAGCACCCTGCAGACCTTCTTACACAGCTTCTGGCTCAGCAGCTCCAACTCATGCAAGATTCTTGCAACTGTGTCTCTTACACTCAGCTCTTAGCACAGTTCTTGATCTATTCAGGCATCGCTTTTTAATATCTTTTAACTTTTGGCAATTAGGTCTCTTCCAAGACTTTAATCTGTCTGGTCTAGGAAACAGAAATCAATTAAAAAGATTGTGCCCCTGCTCATGTAAAAGGCAATGCTAACTTAAAGGCTAATTCTTTCCACATGCTTCAGAACTAAACCCCACGTCACATAACACACAGGAAACAAAAATTATTTAATGTTCCTCTCCTCAACTCCTTTTGACCTCTGTGTCTTTTCCTTTGCCTTTTTAGCTGTCATCATCGAGATCTGGAGCAACAGCTGATGCATCACTCTACCGAGCTCTCACGAGAGAATAAAACATCTGTTTTCGTCCCTCAGACTGAAAACAGACGCCTTTTTAGTTGTGTCCAACAGATACTCAATTATATGACAGCACAGGGAAGCACAATGCATCTAAATGAGGGCACACCCTTGGGCCACATGGGTGCCTGGCATGTGGTCAGGAACCCGAAGAGGTTTTGCAGTCTCAGGCAAGCTACTCATCCACAGGCATCTGGGGTCCGAGACACCTGCACACGGGCAAGGGTAGATTTCTTGCCTTGGCACTTGGAGGCTGCAATGTCTGCAGAACTGCTCTGGAGCCAACACCACGTGCACCAAGCCCAGCAGCTCAGCTGGGTACTTGTGGCTTTTCTAACAAGCTGTCTGGAAAACCCAATTCCATACAAAAACCACTCCTCATCATCCTACTCACCTGATATTCCAGATATAAAACAGGTGACAGTTGTTTGACTCTGGGATAACTGTTCAACAAAATCTGCCTGGAAAGATTTTATTTGCTATTGTTGTCCTGCTGGAAACCCACTGTTACAAAAGAACTCCTGCAGCCGGCATCTGTGGAAGCCTAGCCACAGCAGATCAAGGTGACCAGCCTGCCAATCACCGATTCAAGATCCAACTTGGGACACAAGGGTGGGCTGACACTGGTAAGGCAGCTCAAGCAGTACCCATGGCCAAAGTGCTCCAGTTTCCAGAACTGTTCAACTGGAGAGACATTTTACAGATTTAAAAAAAACAACAAAACACACACACACCCTCACCCCCAAAGAAAAGCCAAACCAAAACAGAAAAACAACAACAACAAAAACCCAACCACAAACACCTCAAGGGAAGAGGAAGGAATTCTACATCCTGCATTGCTTGAAGGAGCCAGCACTTTGTTAAGGGAAAAGAATAAGCCATCTGAGCAGCTGACAGCACAAGTGGAAAACCAACTGGAAAATTATAGGGACAAACCACATACATTTTGGCTTCTATATCCAGCTCTAGAAACACATTTAAACAAGTCAGGCAAATAGCTCCTATCAATGCTCTGGTGCCGCAGCTACACAAACAAACATCCCTCACGCTGGAGGTTTCCGCAAATTCTTGTGGAGTAATACAAGAAAGGTATTAATTAAATGTTCAACTAAATCATTAGCTCTTGGATTAACTATCTTAGATGGAACACTAAAGAAACTGAAATACATCAGAGGAACAGAAGCTATAAATGTAACCCAAGAAGCCACTCAGGGTTCAGCGCAAGGCACACAAAGAGCTGACACCTCACATGCACCTCCTGGACAAGCTCTACTCACCTTTCACAATGCTTTTACTATACTTTTCTCTCCTTCACAATTCTCATCATTACTTTCAACACAAAAAAGGGTAAGCTGAATCAAGTGTTTAAATAACCATTTTGATTGTGATTTTAGAAGATTGATGCCTTGTTTTGTAATTTTGTTATTTTCTCAGAGGTTTGTTCTCCCTGGACACTTGTTAACAAGAACAGCCCAGTAGCTTCCTGCTCAACAGGATACACTGTATATTTATGCAAGCAGTTAACAGCACAGCATATCTTTATAAAAATGCAGAAATTTAATTTAATATAGCTTAGTAAAAGAGATTGTGTCATGTTTCAGGGGGAGGGAGGTGGGGTTTTTGCCCCAACATTGCAGAAACTTATAGCAACACTGAAGAAGAATAAATGTATTTGAAGAATAAATGTATTTGAAGAAGAATAAATGTAACTGGCAGAATTCGAGTCACATTTCACCTCAGAGAAGAAAGGGAAGAACAATTTTCTAAATATTTCATTCTTGTTCAAATCAACAGGTTTTATGAAAGAAGCATAGAAATAGTTGTAATTTGTGGAGGAAGAGACTTCTTAAAAGACTCTGTCTCTTAAGCTGACCCCGTGGTCATCACAAGCACATTCAAAGGGGGGTTTACTTATTTACTTTTGTCTCCAAAAGATTTTAAGGGAGGCTTGGTGGAAATTTCTAAAGCACAAATTAAATGCCAGCTTGAACTGAAATATGCAACACCCAGAGGGACCGATAATTCTAAAAATGTGCCCTTCACAACTTTGAAACCTCTTCATTCTACACCATCTTATCTCTTTTTATTCATACTGCTTGGAAGTGATGCAAGCCTTCCTGCTCCTCTAACTTCAAAAGCAGGTTCTTCCCTTTGAGACACCTATTCCAAACTGAAGTGTCCCATTAGTATTACTTTTTGTCTCAAATACAGTAACCTCTTTTACACAGAAGGGAAAAGCATGGTCACTCTGAGAGCTCCAAGAGCCAAAAATCTGATGCCTTGTGAATTCTGAAACAAGACAAACAGAGTGCTGGATGTGATAGTGTGCCACTGTTAACCTGACATGAAAAGGATGCCAGATTGCTTCCTCCCATCCCATCCCGCCCTACTGCACATTTCATACAGAATTAAATGACACAATAGCTCTTTACCTTTAGCATAAGAATAGGACTCACCAATAAAATCAGGTTAGAAGATGTCTTCAAAGACCAATTAGTTCAATACCATCCCCACCCCACTGCTCAAATTAGATCAGGCAGGTCACATTATTACAAAGCTTTTTTTTTTATTTGATTCTTAACATATAGGTCTTCAGCTGGAACTGATTTCAAATGTTCATTAAAACCTGAAACAGTTTTATATATTCTAGCTAGAAGCAGCCCTGCCAATTCAAAAACATGTTTAATGAGCTTCTGTGTCACCACATGCAAGACCTTGCTGACAGACTGTGAAACAGCAAAACTGGTTTTTTTAATCCTTCTCTAGGTACAGTACTATAAGCCAGGCAACAATTTGTAGCCCCCAAAGACTACAGCTACATGATCTGATCCATAACAATCTTGGAATTCAATAGGGTTTCATGCAGGTATAAAGCATCTGCAACATAGATCAGGCAGCAAGATACACACATGCATCAAGTTCAAATACTGCCAGTCATATCAGGAATTGGTACATTCTTTTCAGCAAAGAAATGGCATCGGGCTTTTGGTTCCTTTATCTAGGTTTTGTTTAACTTGACATCATCTGATAAAAGTAAAAACTTCAAAGTCACACAGAACTATAGGCTTCAATTACTATTTCTCTATTAGTCTGTCAATGGCAATGTGGTTCTGGAAGGAGGAGGGATTGCTGCTGGCAAGTCTCTTGCAGTCTACGGCACAGAGGATATTTCAGCTGAAATGGAGATTGAGTTTCACAAATAGTAACTATGTCAGACTAGAAAACATCATTTACGGGACTTAAAGTATGACAATGCCCAAGGATAAAACCAAGAAACATAACATTCTTTCCTGATAACACTACTTGTAGTGTTAGAGATCAAGTGGCTGCTTTTTCTTAAGCACAGACATAGTAAGGGAAGTCAAGCAGATAGTTGCTAAATCTTCCACAAAATGAACATCACGAACCACTTCAGAAGCAGATTCAGATACAGTTATGTCTCTTCTTGCCCTTCATCCTTTTCCTCCTGTAGGTTAATAGCACTTTCCTGCACCCTTGCAAGACAGGAAATACAAGGTAGGGTTTTTCATGAGTTTTCATATCCTCATCTGGAACTACAAAGCATTATTACTATCATAAACTTGTCACACTGAGGTCTAGCAGTACTGTATGTTGGGAAGTTGTAATATCTGGCTACTTCAACTACATCTGCCTGCAGTGTTGGGACTGTGCCAGCATGCAGTTCAGTAACAAATGAAGTTCAGTCTAAGATCTATACATGCAGGAAAAAAATACCCAGGCAGAACTACTTGTACACTCACATCACCATTTAAAGAGATTTCTCCCCATCCTTCAAAGGACTTGGAATTTGAGTATGCACATATACATTCTGTTCCTTGTCTCCGAATTCATACATCAAAGAAAATGCCACAAACACAAAGCAACACAGAAGCTAAGCGCAGATTCTTCATTAACTCTTTATTTGAAGAAGAGAACTGCAAGAGAGGTGCAGGCCCTTCACTGTTTTTTGATGTATCTTGACATTTTCATCAACCAAAAGTAAGGAATTTGGATTTGCTGCTACCGGCCAGATTCTGACCAACAGACCAGCACAAACCCAGAGTCTGAAGCCAGCTATCTGCACTAACACTCTCCCCAGAAACGGAACAGGGAAATCAGCAGTCACCTTCTGATGACATATATTTCTCACCTTTTGATTACTTAATTCAGACCTTTACAAATCACCTAAATTTTTTAGAAACAGATTTTTAGCTACTAAGAATTCAGAATTTTTAGCTACTAAGTTCATTCAGTCTACTAGGGAGATCACTTGCTTTTTAAAGAGTACTCCAATTATGTGCTGACCTTACACGTGATTTGACGGTTTCTTTAAGTCACTCATTAAATAACTCAAGGTAGTGAAAGCTTTATTTTGCAAGACTAATTCGGTAGCATTATTTTTCCACAAAATTCTTCTTGATCACTGGATAATTAGGACTAGAAGTCAGGATATGCCAACATCAACACCTCCCTTGTATCACTTCTCCCCAGCAAGAAATACAAGGTCTCAGGCAAAATACCCATGGAAAGCAATCCAAAATCCCTCCTTATGAGGATTTGAGAAGGGATACAACACCAATCAACTAGCACCGATTTTATTCTCACTTGTGTAAAGCAGCATGCAGGCAAATAGCACCCTTCCAGCCTACACTGTCTCTGCAAGAACTTGAAGACATTTTCTGATTTTACAGAAAGGAACTGGTGTGCTCCCAGCTGACTCTGGGCACCACGAAACAGACTTGCAGCAGAGCCAGGATCAGGCTCCCAAGTCTGCTTCCCAAGGCTTTGGTCAGGTCCTCTTCCCACACACAGGAGATAGGGGTCTCGATATAGTTGCCCTACAACCACACTGAGCAAAGAGCAAGCCCAGCACCTGCCACACGCAGCAGGGAGCTGACAGACATATATAGTTCTCCTTCCTCACTAAGTTTGATGAGAAGAGCAGCACAAGTCAAACCAGTTTTCTGCTCACATAATAACAGTTCAAGAACTTCTTTTGAGGCAGGCCTAAAAGAAAGCCTAAAAGTCATTGCTTGGTTCTTTCAAGCTCTCAGTGCACTCATTTGGCCTCTCCCACTACAGCAGCTGCAGTCCAGCCCCAGTGCACATGCAAGGTGCACTCTTCCCCAGGCTGCAAAGCTAATCCAGAATACTAAAAAGGTATCTCCGACAAGGAACGGGCAGGAAAGACGATGCCCATAGACAGTCACAAACCAAAGCACTGTCAACACCACCCCTCACTTCTGCCATGTACATCAGATGACTGTGAGACACTCTGTAAGCACACTGACCACCAAGGTAAACAGCCCACCTGACTTGTGCAGGACAATTCTGCTGCAGCCAAGAGAACAAGCCTCCAAGACCATTTCTCTTCTCCACTGCTGCATTCCAGGCTGTACATGCAAGAAGTTCACTCAGAGGAGAGTGGCTCGAGCCCTGTCTCCAAGGGCAAAATTCTCCATGTACACAGATCAATCCTACCATCTTCTACTGGTGCCCTCCTCAGAAATGCCTTGATTCCTATCACCACACTCTTGATCACAGCAAAAGCTCCTAGTCAGGGTGACATATCAACATGGTGACCCACTTGTCTGCCACGGCATGAAAGCTTCACAACAGCATCCCCTTGGTATGACTGTAGCTGCACTCACCCCATCTGCCAGCGTGCTCTTTTCCCTGCCACATGCTGTGTCTTTCTAGAGATTACAAAAACTATTTCTGCCCACGACAATGCCTTTAAAGTTTCATCCCACATCTTCCCCCACCTCTTTATTAATGACACTGCTACAGAACTGGAGCGGGAAACCAGAGCAGCTACCATAAAATGGCTATTCTTTATATATTCATTAAATTATGAAGATGTTACACCTCCAAGGGCAGATAATCCCTGAGTGAAAAGGAGGCATAAGCAAGGCCTCTGCCTTTGAGCAGATTAACCTACAGGCCAGTGAGGTTTTGTTCTTCTCTACCCTTCAATTACTCATCACCTTTCTGGGATGAAAAGGGCAGTGTGCCCTCATCCCAGAATCCCACCAGATCTATCAGCAATTAGAGGATGCCTCAGCACAGACAAAGGTCTGCCAACACTGCAGAATAAGGCACAAACTACCAGCCTCATTTGGTACAGGTAAACAATTGTAGTGGAAATCACACTGAAGAGATTTTGCTAGCAGGGACCTGAACAAGAGTGGTGATTGACTTTTCCCATATCCTCCAAGAGAAGGATAAAGAGAAATCCTCTTAGATTAGCTATAAAGAAAATTAAACATGAAGAGCAGAGTGGCACTGGAACAGACAAATTCAGGAGGCTGTGAAATCTTCAAAGGATGTATTTTAAGCACAGGTCTGACAGAATACAGCCAAGTAAATTCATTTGTCTTCTGTGAACAAACAATAAACTGGATTTCACTATTTCCCGAAGTCCTTTACATTACAATACCTATAAAGCCTCAAAGTTTCCTCTTTGCCATTAAAAATACATTATCAGCAATATAAGTTATTAGTTAGTAAGCATCCTTTATGAACAATGAAAGGCACAGTGATAGACTCTTACTGGCAATCTACTGAAGAAATACATTACACTGGCTAATAGAAGTTACTCCCCAGGGTAAGGTTGACACCCTCCTTAACAAACTTTCCAATACGGCTTAAATCAAGATTAACGTCCAACCATGATGTATATAAAGGCTATGGGTTAACCTTAGACTTTCTCTTCCACATCTGAAACTCAAACCACATCCATCTTTTCTTTCCCTGAAGGATCCTCAGCTAATTCTACACCAGTGACCCCAACTTAAACACAAGCACAAACAGAATTTTCTTCTCAACAAAACTTACTTTGGGCCCAGCTTTGAGAAGTCTAGAGTGTGTACATAATGAGATTTATTGGAATTACAAGTTAGGGAAGCACTCAGAACATGAAAGAGCTTTCTCCTTGTAGCAAGCAAGATGCAAGGAGACATTTACGTTCTATCAGGCTGAGATGCTCCAAGACCAATAAAACTCCTCACACTTGTAACATTCATTATTCAACAGCAAACAATAGGTCTTTACAAACTTCTGGCTGGCTATTCAGAACAACTTTCTAATCACCCATACTAACTTCACAAACCACACATGCCGGACCCTGCATGAAACGGAAATGATGTTAGCATATTCAGCATACCCTGTCTTGGCTTCCTTCTCAGTGTGACTCAGTTGTGCTGCACTGCCACAGGAGACCAGCTACTAAAGCCCAATTAACACATAGACCAGTCCTTTCCCAATTAAATCAAATGGATTTATGCCACACTAAGTGAGATAGACCTTGTAAAAAAGTCCCCAGGCCACTCAAATCAATATAAAATTCACTTTAGGCTTGTAGTATTTTAGCTCATTAGGGACAAGTTCAAATTGCATGAAAGGGTGTCAAAAAGGAAATTTGCATAATTTTCCAAACCTTCAGATATGTGAAGTGTCTTCCCCCCATGTAGTTAAGATCCACCACTGAATCAAACCCCAGAGTGAGGTCTATGGTACAATGTATTCCTTAGCTGTTGGCTCTGGAGGGAGCAAGAAACAAGCTGATCATAAGTTAGACATCCTTCCCCAACTACAGGTCTTGACATCAGCCCTCATTTTCAAATCCCTACAATGGGCTTATACGGTCAGTACTCTCAATTTAATAAGCACAAATATTTTCCCAAAAGAACAGAAAAGTGACTCAGGAGAAGGGAAAGACATTATGTACTTGGATACTGCATACTGTCAGTCAGTGGCAGAGCTGCCAACTGAACCCGAGTCCATAACAGCCTGGTTCCTGCACGAAGAACCAGCCTTGCACCTCTGCTGACTCAAGCTGTGACTGACGTTCACAACTTGTGCTCCCACGCTTGCAAACACTCACTGCTCCTCATACAAGAGAGGATATTAAATAGCCCAGGTTACCTGGAAATAGAAACTTTACTTGAAAACCTTCTCTCAGGAGATTTTTCCTTCTATGGATAGCCTAAATACTATAAAGGTAGAGCCCACCAAAACACATTAGTTCCCACAGGTTAGTCATACACGTTAACCTGTAGTACTCTTACCACATTATTGCAATGCCTATTCATCTTAAAACCACAGGAAAAAAAAAAGTCTAGGTTAGGGTTTCCTAAAAATTCATATGCAGCCTCTGAACCGCTGAACAGATTTTCTACCGAGCTTTCCTCTGAACACAGATGAACAAAATGGCCAACAAACCTCCAAGCAGGACACTCTGCACCACTGCTGCAACTGTGTCCCCTCTTGCAGCCTTAAATGCAGAACACAACCTCCTACACGCATCTTTCTGCCTGCAAACACCACAAGCAGGACAGAAACAAGCCCAAAAAGTCTGCTAGTGTCTGCAAGGTATCTAAAGCGTCATCTCATGAGCCACCCAGCAAGTACACTGGACTGCTGTTCTGACTACCTACACACAAGAGCTTGGTTGTGGTACAAATCTGTGGTTTGCAAAGCTGGATTTTGTCACTACCACCTCTCTTTTACCACCTCAGCAACCAGTGGAGGGAGAAAGGTTTGTACAAACCAAGTCAATAGTAGGCTCTTCACTATTAACCACTCTTCACTATCGCTCTCCTCTTATTCACATGAAATAAAATCCACACAGCTCCTTCACAGGCCAGACTGGGGAGCAGTAATCCTGACAAGGATCTGCAAGAGAACTTTCCTTTTTTCAAATCTAGAGTGTGCAATATGCTTGGGAAGGGGAGAATGGCAAGGCTCTGCCTCTAGTAATTTCCCAAGAGCCCAAAATACTGGAGGCACAATTGCAATTACCTGCTGCTAAGGCTGCCAGCTCAGCATCAACTAAGCCCTTCCCATGGCTCTGGAGTGAATTCACTGTGGTGGTTTTAGGAACTGGGCAAACAGACCAGGCCCAGCAACTGGATCCTGTCAATACACTTCTCCCTCCTTTAAACAACCTCCTTGAGACCTGGGGGAAGAAGGCATCATTAATCTGGAACGAGAAGCATCTGCATGTGGCATTAGCTAGAGCACCTGTATATACAAGCAAGAGGGAAGACACCTTTTCCCCTGGAGCTAATCCCTGCAAGGGCACCTGCTTTCCCAGCAAAACTTTACACCAGCAGAAACGCAGTACCCACTCAGTTGTTCACAGTTCAGCAACCCAGACAGATGGTCTCTAACTTGTAATTGTAATTTTCTGACACACACAAAACCCACCTGCAGTAGTTTAATCATCTTTTTATACCTAAAGGGCCAAGGCTAGCAAGCAACCCATCTAGCTTCTCTTCCACACAATGAGGAATCCTTCTCAACAGGAATTTGTGGAGCAGCCTCCATACTTTGGGGAGTTACTTACAGCTTCATAGAAACATAAGGCAGAACATTATGAGTGTGAAAAATAACCAGGGATTTCCTCTCCACGATGGAGTCACCTTGCCTGCCAGCCTATTTCAGTCACACAGACAGAGGAGGGCTCCCTCCCACCATGTCTGGTTTTCCTAACACTGGTTCTGTACCTTTCCCTCCAAACAGAGGTGGCAACTCTGCACACCAGTCTCTTGTGCTCAGTCACACTGGAGCAGACCAAGGAAGCTCTAAACCAGCCTGGCAAGCAAAAGCTTCAGACTGCCAGAGCTCCGGAGGGCAGAGCACCAACATGCCCCAGGTGCCAAGTCACCTAATGCAACTGCTGGTGCAGCAAAGAAGGGAGGAGGAACTGCTCCTCCACATGAAGCAGGAGAGAAAGAACCTTTACCAGTGTTTCAGCAAGTATGCTTATATCTTCAGGGCAGTTTCTTTTCCATTCAGAGGGCAGAAGGGAGGCAGGATGCACTGCAACTATTCTGCACCACTTTTAATCCAAGTCTCACAAGGTCCTATTTCTGTAGCTCCAGAAAGATGGAGGGGGAAAGAAAATTTAGAAAGGTAAGTCAGAAGAAGGAGAAAGAGTTAAGTCAAGTCAGGAGAGAGGAATAGTCTTACCTCCTGTCTAGCCTTGGGTTGTTTGCTTTAAGTTGAAGAATTTTTTTTAATTGAACCACTAACACATTGTATCTTTGAGCAAAAGTTACCAGCGAGAATCAGAACAGGCTCTTGCTTGTAAATGAAGGATATCAGGCAGCAACCTGGCTCCCTTGGGCTTGTGGCACCTGCCTGCCACAGGGACATGTGGCCACCAGGACCAACACAGTTGAAACAGGGACACAGCACAGGGGGGCTCAGCAGGGCCCACCCTGGGCACAGCCACAAGCCGAGAGCTGTCACCAAGGAAAGCTGTTCTCCCATTCCTCCTTTGGAAGCTCTGTTCAATGTGCTGTGAGATGAGCTTCCAGACCACCTCCACACACTAGTTCGGAGCTCAAAGCATACTAAAATTCACTAGCCCATTGCCAAATTTTCCCTGTAGTACTGCCTTGCTACTTTATCTGTGAACTAGCAACTAAATACAATATCTGCCTAAATGCCTGGTGACTAAAGAACATAGAACATCAATATTTAAACCAGTCCAATGCGCCTGACAGAAAGCAACACATTTGTACCAAGTCAATTGTTCAGCCAGGTAAGAGCAGCAGGCTTCAGTGATGGGTTTAGCCATTTTGTTGGTCTGAAAAGTAATTCCAGATCCTTCTAGATGAAACACACTACAGAATTTAAAAATTGATATTAATCTCATCCTTCCAAAATCATTTTATTTTCTTTTGATCCAGCATCAAAGACCTTCAGGATATGTGTATCATTAACTATGCCAATCAGAAGAGTAGTGAATCTCCAAACCAACTATTTACACTATATGTAGCAAAAAAACGTGCATTAAAAATTTCTAAATCAGATCTTGCAAGATCAGGGGAGAAGCAGGGGGTTCCTCCTAACAAGCAGGACTCACACTAAGTTTTATACACAGATTAGTTCTAGTGAAAGATTTAGCCATCAGGCAC
Source organism: Neopelma chrysocephalum (assembly GCF_003984885.1). Classification (NCBI taxonomy): domain Eukaryota; kingdom Metazoa; phylum Chordata; class Aves; order Passeriformes; family Pipridae; genus Neopelma; species Neopelma chrysocephalum. The sequence continues at coordinate 23,328,906 of NW_020897703.1, forward strand.
CAAACAGCATTATGTGTACTAGAGTCCGTTAAATGCTCCAACCCAAATACTCTGGACAAATAGGGTCTCTATTGAAAGACAACACTACACAAGGCATGGGCCACCACCAGTCTGAGACTAACCAGGTCTAGAAAACTACATAAAGACTGACATGTGAGGCTCAGCTGCCCACAGTGCAGACAGATCACTTATTGCTCATTACCAACAATAGAGGATCAGGAAATAGGAAATCTACAGCTCTCTGGAATGGAACATTTATCTCCCTGCGACTCTCCCCTTGCAGACTCCTGGTGCATGTGCACAAACTTGCTTTCAGCAGCAACTTGAAGCTCACTGCATTAAGGAGAAAATTAGCTGTGCAAGTCAAATGAAGAGCAAATGCTTCTTTTCAAGTTTCCTTTTAATCTTTTGATGCTAGATAAAAGGAAAAAATAAGATCCATCTCACAGGTATGCAACTGTTCCAAAAATGAGCACTGAACAGCAGAGATTCTAAACAGGCACAAATATGAAAACAGTATCCATATGCAGCTTAAGCATGTCATCCACAAACACTGAACCTGCCAGCAAGAAAGAAAACGTTTTGTGGCAAAGGACCCCTACCAGCCTTACCTGGGTTCAATCCTCATCTCCCTCCCTGCCAAGTCTCAGGCCTCAAAGGAGCAGGACGCACCTCGAGTTACTGCAAGAATGTGGACACTACTACAGGTCCTGAGACAATCAAGTACCTGCTGATCAGCTTTTCCAAACACCTCATTCTCAATTCTTCTATTTGCTACAGAATGGTAACCCTTTCAAATACAGTGGCACAACCCTGGAGTGATCACTCAGCATCAACCCAAGCAAATAACCTTCTGCACAAGGACACCCCTTCATGACTAAAACCTTAATTCCACATCACAAGCCAGCCTGTAGTGTTGGTTAGTCAGCTGCTCTGCCCAGACACTGATACCTATAATGATTCTATTCAAGTCAAATGAGATAGCAGATTTCCTCTGAAAGACCCAAGAGCAGAATACAGGATGTCAAAACAAGCATTGTCTGGAAGCAGAGGGAACATCCTTCTCACACCACTGATCTAGGAAGGGCAAAGGAAACAGCAAGGACAAGAGAAGAAAAAAAATTACCAAAAACAGCATCATCTGTCTAGCATCAAGCTACATTATTTTAAAGAACACAGGCAGCAAAGACAATGTCTCTTTATCCTACATTATTTGCACCAATAACAGATTTTTAGAGGCAGAAGGGGCTCATTAGGTCAGTTAATCTGATATTCCATGTAGTACAGTTCATGAAATCCCAAGCAGTTCCTCCTGCACTGAAACCAATTATTTTTTATGAATAAAGTATTTCTTCTGCAAGAGCATTAGGGCTTAACCTGATTTAAGGTCTTCAAATCAAATAAAGGAAGAAAATCAGAACTACGAATTCTGAGCAACAATTTAGTTTTTGTTACAGATACAGATATTGCATACACCACAGTAAAATGCAGAAGCGTTTTTATCATCTGCCAAAAAGTACATCCCATCTAATTCACACGCAATAGTTTTCAGCTTTCTGAAATGTACAGTGATCTACATACTTTCTAGTAAGGATATGTTTCTCTACAGAGCAAATGTAAGCCCACAGGTGACAGCCTCACTTCTTTCAAGCTATCTTTTATAGCTCCCTAAACAATAAACCAAGCTTCACATGGCCAAGAGATCACAGGTTGGAAACTGTTGTGCTCCAGCCAAAGTGCAAACCAGCAGAGAGGGCTGGGGTTGTTCTCATATTCATTCCTAGGGCAGTACAAAAAACAGTAACAGCCTAAGATTTTTTACCCTATTTTCTACTGTGTAAAAGCTTTATACAAAACAGCATCTTTGAAGATGCCACATTCACGCAATATCAAAGTAAGTAGCACAGAAACGAGAAATTCTCATATAAATTCACATATCATTGACTACAAAAAACTATCCGTGTGCTTTTACTTTAAAATCACCAAAACTATTACAAGAAAATACAGATTTAAAAGCTTCAAATAGGGGGAGTGGAAAATCATAAATTTCAATCACACACTCTGACTCCTGTAACAAAAGAGAAAACAAGATTAGTTATCCCCCGCTCACCCATTATTAAAGGTTAGCCTCAAAGGAATGTCTCCCAGAAAAAAATTTCCATAAGAAACAAAATTCAAATGTGAATTAATCCTTATTAACATGCACACAAGTAACACGGGCATGTTATTAAAAGCAGCTGAAGAGCTAAAACTAAAAATAAACTGACATATCTTCCCCGCATTAGCTGTGGTGTTCATCCAAAATTATGTCCCATCTCCGGAGAGCCCACACATGGCACATTGCAGCAGCTGGGGTCAAGCTGAGTTTCTCCAACTTCAATGGCAGCAGGATTTAGCTGTTAATTAAGTACCAGACTTCCCATTGTCCCAACCCTACCACACCTTTCCTGATTAAAAAAGGCAGGTTTTAGGGCATTTTTGTTTTGTTGTTGCTCGGCCAAGTTTGGCTGTAGAGCCATTTTCTAGCACACATTTGCTTATCGGAATTGCTGCTCTCATTTATCACAAGTGCCCTTCTGATCCCCGGAAAACAACCCCCAGCAACACATTTCATTTCCATCCTCCCAGTTTGAAGATGCCAAACACCTACAACTGCTGATAGCGTGAAGTAAACAGAAGGAAAATAAATAGGCTCAAGGCATCTCCTTGACGTCCCAGAAGTTTTTCCTGGCTCACCTCCCGTCCTGATGAACACCATTTAAGAGTCCTGCCCTTGGCCTCTTTTCTTTGCCTGCACTTACCTCACCCTTATTTAAGAGGGCACACCAGAACCTGTCCTCCTGCCCTGTTCCTCTCAGACTGCCACCTGAGAGTCACCACTGGTTATTTTCCCACAGGGAAAGCAGAGTTTATCCCACCCTCATCCTTCCCCTAAGCTCCATCTTTTCCCAGATCAGCAGCTTCTTTCTCCTCCAAGCTCCTGGCTCATACACACCTGCTCAGATTCCCCAGAGGGCTTTATCCAGGCCTTCTGAACTCCCAGCATCAACCTGTCTGCACAACAACCGGTTCTTTGAGACATGGCCACTTACACAGCTCCCCACACTTTCTCACTCCATGTCTCACCCAACCCAAGCACAGCCTTTGCTCAGCAGTGTCCAAGGGCTGCAGCTGCACAAAATGAGCCCCTTTGGCTGGGAACATAAAAACAGCAGGACCACCCCGGCCACCCCTTTGTGCTTAGTCCAACAAAACTATATTCATGTTGGACCAGCAATCTTGGAGTCATCATAAAACACGCTCCTGCAAAACAATTGTGATAAATTTGGATTTTAGGTAAAACACAGAAAACACATAGCCCAAGGAAGCCTGAAGCACCCACAAAGAGCATAAAAGTATGTATTCCAGCAATTCATCCTGGCTCTCCTGTCTAAATCAACTTTACCTTCATTTTATTTCCCTCCCTTATGTTAGCTGAAAGAACTCCAGAGCCCATGAGATCCACGTGACCTAAATGATGTTCACTACTACGTCATGAGAAACCTGCCTTCCTTTGATGAAAAAGCCAGCAAGCCACCCTCACACCACCTTCCACGTGACTTAGCTTTGTAACAGAGCTACCACCCAGGAAAGTCACCAACTCTTGTTCTTAAGTGTTTGTCCAGCACACTCTGCTACAATTCTCACGCACTACTTCCTCCTGAAAATGGCCACCAGAAAACTCTCTGAAAGATGCCTGAGAGCTGTCAATTACCATCAGCCTCAAATACCTCAGTGATAACACAAAAAAGGATAAAGAACTGGGAAAAGACCATGTTAGTACCTAATGCTCAGTTAAGATATCTCCTTGACTGGGAACCTGAAAGATACTTTCCAAGTTTATTGAGTCTCAAAACTTGCAGTATTTAATTCAGATCTGAAATCCAGCCTATCTCAACTGTCTTAAACAGCTAGAAGTTCTCATGTGGTTCTCAGCAGTTCACCTTTCTGCTATTACATAGCCTCTCCCTTCCAGCTTTCCCAAACATTCCAGCTCTGACCCATTTATTATCACTACTGCCTTAGAGGGAATTGTCTTACCCTGATACCTTGCCTAGGATGATCCTTCTTTTCACACACCCATCCCTCTCCAGCAGTTCTGCACACTGAGGTTTCCTATCTCCACTTTCAAAGCACTGTCATTTGGCCTGAGATGTCAGTTCCTGCCTTCCCATCCACCTGTACTGCCAATTCCCATCACACCACCTCTAGGTGCAACTTTTCAAACAAGAACCACTGCACTTTTCTCCACACATGCCCTCCTGCCTGGGAAACCTCATTAACTGTAAGCAGGCTTACTAGAACAGGAAATTCCAGAAGGAAACAGATGAAATTGCATGGAGAGAATGGGACCTGAGCAACACAAAGAAAGCAGCAGAGCTCTTTGAAGGCAACCAGAAAGCTCAGATCTCGATGGGGACTGGAGCTAGTAGAGTCTTCCACAAGCAGACCTACTCACATAACTTATTCACAGCAACATTATACAGGTAGACCTGTAGGTCTCAAAGACTTAAAGGGGCAAAAGGTAGAAGAGGTGGACAGTAGACTACCACGAAAGCTACCTATGCAGGCATGGAAGAAAGCTCTACCCAGACAGACAAAAGAAAACCAAATATTCCAGTCTGTTAGAGCACATACCTACTAAAACCTGCGTGCAGTTCCAGCTTTCCATACAGCACCCAATCATTGCAAGAGAAATTCCTTATGGAGGTCAAGCAGTTCAGCCATGCACACAACAGCAGTACATCAGTGGCACCCTTCATGCCTCGAGATACAACACTGCAGTGCTCCTCTGAATGTCTTGGAGTTAATCAAGGTACACAATTATCTTCTCCATGGGCCTAGTTTACAAAGCTAGGAGTTGATCTGCCCAAGGATCATTCTGTCCACAGCACTCTAAATGGGTAAGAGCATGCACAAATGCATTTATTGAGGAGTACTGGTTTAAGTAATTTGGTGCAACAGGATTCCATCAGCTATGAGCAAAGAAAATTCCCTCCAAAACTCAGGTACGCTGTTTTTATTCCTATGTGAAAGCTAGAGCTGTCTGTATTTATAAAGTTATTACAGAAATTGGGGCATTAACAGGTCTGGCTCCATCACACAGCATTGGTGACGAGTGTACGTCAGTAAACGCCTGTAACTTTCAGCTTCACACGGCACTGTGTGAAGTGGTGACCCCTTTATTTAAGCTCCCAACAGTGAGACATGGAGTCCTCCTAAACTGTTAAAAGCAGATATTTGTTCCACATCACTGCACAAGCACTGATGCCTCCATTTGCAGTGGGATTTCCAATTAGACTCAACAGGGCTATGTCACTTGATATTAGTCAAATGGAGAGTCATGGCAATACATGACAAAATCACTTTTAATGGAACATAGTTCTAAGAGACACACAAAGAACTACGACAATTAGCAGAAAGAGCTGATTTCTAACATACAATTCACAGTAAATGCAGATATTACTCAAAACAATACAATTTCAAAATGCACTGAGCAGAAGCAACTGTAGGTTTCCCATTTACTACTACCAGGTTCTCAACCACCAGCTGACTGGCACGAACATTCCTAGCCCTGGCAAGGTTGTACCACCACAGTTCACCTCACAACACTTCCACATCCCAGAGATCCTGCCAGCCTTCGTGCTCCCGTGCATGTCCTACCCATAGGAGCAGCCACAAGAAGTGTATGGCCAGGCTGGATGAGGCTTTGAGCACCCTGGTCTAGTGGAAGGTGTCCCTGCCAGCGGCAGGGGGGGGCTGGAACTAGATGACGTTTAACGTCCCTTCCAACCCAAGCTGTTTATGGGTCTATGGCAGAATGGGGCTCTACTATGTAATATTTCATGATTTCTGCAAACTTCTCTCCACAAAGATACTTTTGGAGATGAAAAAGCATTAATAGCCACAAAAATTTTCTTTCTCACACTTAATGCAAGATCCAATCCTACACATTCTTTTCTCTGGCTAAAATCCCAGCTACTCTATAAAAAATTATCTTTCTTTCCATGCTCTGATAACTGGGAGTCTTTGCTCTGATTCTTGAATACTCAAATGTTGCTTTGTTTTAAAGTTTCATGTTTGGCACAAAAGCAATACCAAATGAGGAACACAGCAGGTTTTGCCTAGTTTAAAAAAAAGGAGATCTCATCTAGAAAGAAAGTAATGAATGATTTGTGGGAGGCAACACTCATTTGGACAAAATCAGAGACTACATGTCTCCACTGTGTTCCCACACCTTCCCTCCTGCATTTAATGATATGGCCACAGACCAGACAACACATGGTATACAAATACATGAGGTAGCTTCATACAAACTCACACACAGCACACTTCCAGCCACCAGAAATCTGGAGCTCTGAGCGAGTCAAGCACAAAGATAAAACTGTGTTAAGCTCTCAGATAAATTGTCACTAGTACCCTGGGTGACTCCTCTGAGAGTCAACACATATATCTTTGAGACAAACCCAAACTGCTGTCATCACTGGCACCCCAAAAACATTTATATGGTAGTCAATTCATACAGGCACTTCTGACACTGGGACAGTTACCACTTATGTGCTAATCCATTTTGTTAGAAAACAAGTTTTAGGGCCTCAACTGTTAACAATGATATGGTGGATGAAACTAGATGATGAGCCCAAAGGCCCCTGCAACCTGAGTTACCCTGTGATCCCATGAGCTGATCCTACTGCCACACAGGAAATGTTACCTTTCACTCCCAAAATGCAACTGCTGCAGAAGGAGGGCTGTCAGAGCCAGAATCAGGTATATGAAACAGCAAGGTAACCCTGCACCAGACTGCCTTGTCTAGTGGGCTGTTCCTCCAAAAATAGGTGCACTTAATGCTAAGAACACACTGGAAGGCTTAAAAAAAAAAAAAAAGGTATTATCGGGTATTTTTCAGTCTTATTTTTAAGGAAGAGATCATTTAACCGGTCATCTAACATTCATATATTCTTTCCTGTCCCATAACTTCTGAATTCTTTGGCCACTTTTAGCAAACTTCAACCTAACATGGTAGGGAAAACAGAGATACCAAAGATGATATGCTCTTACAAACACAGTAACCAAAAAAGGTTTCATTAAAAGACTTCTGCGTGATGAAAAACACAGCGTTAGACACCAGCAAATCTACATAGAAAAAGTCAAAGGAAATGAGGCTTCATAAAAATTCCCTGCTTACAAAATTACTTAATTACAACTAGACAAAGTCAGAAGCAACTAGATCCCACTGACAGTGGGACTGTCAGTAGGCAATATTTTCATGTTGAAGTTCAAAAGGCGAGACAAGAATGGCTTTTAAGACAACTTAAAGGAATATCCCACAAAGAAGAGATGGAAGAGTGTGCATACTTTTAGTGGAGAAGCTAACAGGATGGTGTTGGTGGGAGGACCCCAGGGGCTGATGAATATTTCTTTCAGCATCAAGAGGACAACAGAACTCCAGTGAACAATCTAGAGACTAGCAAAAAAATCAAGGTACATGTAAATCCACCACTGGCACTAACCTTCCATTCAAGCCATGACAGAGAAAGTGAGGACTGTCCTATACTCACCCTGCTACCTACTGAACACGAAGGGACATGGATCACACATGCATGTAAGTGACTGCTAATTCTAATCCAAAGGTAACAAGCACAGCATGAAAAGTCTCTGTAAGTCACTTTGGGATTTCTGAGGACCAAAACCAGTACACTGTTCAAAATATTTGTGTCTATCCAAAGTGTTCAAGCAATTTCAGGCATAGTATCATACCTGTTCTACCACACAGACTGGACTGAAATGAACCTTCCCTATCACTGTGCATAATCCCTGTTACTCTATACTGTACATAAACTATTCAAAATCATCACAAGGTCTATTCCAAAACCAAATGCCTTGTCCTTATCTATTCATCTCCAAGAGTTTTCCAACGTTCTTGCTGCAGGCAACTTTCATCTCACATGCAGACTAAATTTACTCACAGCCAGTTTATACCCTTCGTTCTTGTGCTAACCTTGCCCTTTAGATCTAATAGTTCTTTCTCCTCCCTGAGGTTCACCCCTCTGATGTATTTATAGATAGCAGTCATATTCCCTGTCAGCCTTCATACTGTAAAATAAACAAGCCAAACTTTTAGTCTCCTCTGGTTAGGCAGGCTCTCCAGTCCCCTGAACACTCCACTAGCCCTTCCCTGCACCTGTTCCAGCTGGAATTCCTTCCTTGCAGACAGGCAACTAGAACTGTACAGCACATGCCAGAGAGAGTCCAACAAGGCACTGTACAATAGCATTAGTACACCCTTATCCCCACGAAAATAAATCCCCAATAATCTGCCTTTTCCACCGATGCATCAGCTGTGACCCTCAGCCTGCAGTCAAGCAACGCACACCAAGGTTTCCTGAGAGCTGGGTGACTGTGTTAGACCTCTGAATAAATCCTGGTGACAAGCACTGAAGTGCTGCAACTGAAACACTACACCAGCATTAAAGGAATAGCTTTATCCTCTCAATTTAGTAACCACAATGGTTCAGTCTGTTGTGTGTTGACTGGTCCCAAATGAGAGCCTGTTTGGCCTTGCCAATGCTGAGGCAGCCACTCTACCAAACAACCAAGAGAAAATAGATCTAACGCAACAAAACAAACAAACAAACAAAAAGGCAGTAACAGATGACACTTGCTAGTCCCAGGGTTAAAATCCTACGGGAACTTAGTTTGGTCAGAAAATTAAATCAGAGGCTGAAACCTCTACAAGCCAGAAGGAAATGCAAGGGAAACTTTTACTTTATATCCCATTTTTCTACTCATCTCTCACCATCCACTAAAGGCCACCAAGGATATCAAGTCAGCCAGACCTTGAATGTGCCACAATTTTGTAAACAAACTTCTGTCCCCTTTATTTCAACACTGTGTCTCCACTCTTCACACTCTCTTGGGATCCTGTAGGTTCTCACTATTTATATTGGATTTGGTAATACCTTGGCAAACAACTGAAAGACACTGTTGTCTGGTACACTAAGGCTCACAAGCTTTTTGTTTTATGCAACCAGTAGCACATCCACATTGTGCATAAAACAACCAGAAAGTATTACTACTCCACTACAGTTCTTCCCACCCAGCCAGAAAAGGACAACCCTTCCTGCTACAATCAGTCATTATTACCTTTCAAGTGTGAAGAAAAAGCCACAGGGAAATTCTAAATGCTGACTTGCTACAGCAGTTAATTTTTTCCCTGCCCTGAATACAAAGGACTGGAGCTAGTACTGCATTTGATCTATCCCAGCTGCTCCCATCTCCTATTCTGCACTGCACCCTCCGTGGCACTCCCCACACTACTGATACCATACAGGTAAGAGCTACATCATAATCCCATCAAATTACCACACAGTGAGTGTTGAAAGGCAGGTCCAGCTTCTAGAGCCAGGGAAAAACCAAGCGATCAGCTGGACTGGGAATTAACATCAATGCTTACAAGAAACTGGATATCCTGGAGCCAAAACTCTGCTCTTTCATAAGTTTAGGGCAGGAAAATCCAGTTATTAGGAGTATGCCAGCACAAAAGCCTAAAAATAAGGATTGGACACGCTCCATAAATGTAGTTCAAACCCAACGAGTCTTTAGTCCTTCCTAAGGTAACTCTTCTCCCCACAAGAGGAGACATCAAAAACAGTTTTTGCCAAGATACCTTTTGCAATATGGACATATACAAGGAATAGCCTCTACTTGCAAGTCCAGATCTCAAAGTCACTCTTCCTTCATAGTCCACTTATCATATCAAAACTAATTTAATTAATTTTTATTTGCAATTTCAGCCTCTGGTAAAGAGGTTTTAAGGGATCAAAGTACTAAATGAATGTATACATTACTGATCTTCATGTCCCCCCAGCATCCCAAAACTCACCAGCTAACAGCAGCTGCTGTAAAGGAAACCCTTTACAAGTTCCTTTTTCTTCCCCAGATGGTGACGTCCTTTTCCCCCATGCATTAAATACCCAACAAAACACACTTACCAAATTATCATATCAACCCATAACCATGCATGATAATTATTTCTTAAATCAGGACTTCTTCCACTGAATTTCAACCAAAATAAACATGGTATAGAGAACAAATGTATGCTTACAGTGAACAACCATTCATCAGCTTAAGTAACTCTAATGGATGTCACTTCAAACTAAGCCTGCACCATCTGTTCTACCCCTCAATTAGCAAAGCAAAAAAAAAATTATTCAATACACAGTTTAAGAAAGCCAGCTAATTTATGTATGTAAGTTTTATTTCTCTTCAGTTCAGTGAGGCGTGCTCTTGTAATGCTTGATATTCAGAAACAGATCAGAATGGACGGCTGCTTTCTCTAACACTATTAGGAATTCTGTCAGGGGAAATAAAATTTCTCTGCAGTATTTCACCACACCAAAAAATTTCTCTGTAACATCTCACCATATATTTTATTTTTAAGAGCATAATGTCTCTGTAAGTAACAACATCAGCTAAACAAATCACATCTGAAGTCCTGCATACATGAACACAAAGCAAGCTCAAGGACACAGCCCAGCCTGACAGACTGGGTCTACCAGAACAGCAGGAGGCTGTGGATGTGGAAGTGTCCTCAGACGTGGGGGGGTCTGTTAACCATGTCAGTCCCTAAGTCCCCACTCAGAGCCAAAACCCAGTCCTGCAGGCTGCTGGGCACAGAGCCTCACACAGATCAGCTGCACTGGGTCAAAGGGATCGTCCCATGCAAGGGTGAGATACTCTCCCTGGAAAGCAAACCCTGTCCAGTGAGAGCAGTGCAGACCCAAAAAAATCACCAAAGTGCATGGGGAAAAAAAAAAAAAGTTTCATCCAATTCCTTACTGCAAACCTCCACCCAGTTTCACTTCAAACTGGCCTCTCCTACCACTCTGCAACACAAGAAAACATTGACTAGAATCTCTCTTTAATATGCTGAATCCTGACTTGCTTGAAGGTTGTCACCACCAAATCTCTGTCTACTTCACTCCTGGGCATTTATGAAAAAGCAACTAGCAATAACAAGGGCTATCTCCCATGTAAACCTCAACTCCAACAGCCCAGGCCACACATCCCAGGGAACAAAAACGAGCAAGAGACCTCATCAACATTGCTAGATGGGGGCAACAGTACAATACCGTTGTGGAGAAGCAGGTCACTGCCAAACACCCTCAGTTCACTTCTAGGAATATCAGGTTGGTAGAAAATCACTTTAAGATCCTGGACATATTACTTTACCCTACACCTCGAGAGGAAACATCAATGGCACATCCTAGTCTGGGTACAGAGAAAGGCACATCAGTCAGAGATGAGCCAGGAGATCCTGCACACTTAACAGCAACATTACTAAATAGTGCCACAAGCAGCTCAGAGAGAGATTGCTCACCAAGGGATTACTGACATTTCAGCCCTCTCCCTTGCTGCAGGATTGTGAAGCTGGGAGGACATGCTGAAGTCCCTGACACTGCTGTGCTGTTTCACTTCATATCTCAAGACAGACAGCTCTGCAGGCCTTAGTTATCGTTCAGAGACTCAAAGCTCAGCAAAATAACTCCCTTTTATGCTTAGCAAGGGAAGAAATGGAGTCAAGCAGAACCACCATCCCGAAACAGCACAGAGCAAGCAAACAAAACACATGAAGAAACAGAAGAGAGGGAGGATTCCTCCTTGGTCTGCAGCATCCTAAAATACCTTCCCAGCCCAACCTCGTTGGTGTAACACATGACTCCTACTGCCCACACAAACACAGGTTGTCTGCTCTAAGTAGCTGTGCTCCAAAGAGGAGAAAGAGCTCTCAAAGTGAATTCATCTCTCACTGTGCTCTGTTCTTCTGTCTTCCACACACCTATAAATACTGCTGGGAAAATGTAGGCCAGGCAGTGCCTGTTGGGTGCAGTTCAAGAGCGCTCCTGGCAAGCACAAACACTCAAATGGGTTTACATTGGACCTCAGCACCTTGCTTCATACAACCATTCTTAGGTTTCCTTGACTTGAAAAGCACCTTGAACTATCCAAGCACCTTCTGCACCTAAGGCAGCTGCCTGTTAGGAAGCAGGAATAAGTGATCAGGTCACAAGACCATTTATTACAAGAGTTTCAGAGGGCAGAGTGCTATCAGAAGCGTGTTAGGTCTCACTATGTTTCACGTGTGATGTTTTTATAGACTTGGACAGCAACATGGAAAGAGAAGCATCTCTACCCTTCATCACTCTTTTTCGCTGCATCACTTGAAAAAGAAGATTACATTGTCTCCACTCAGGGTGCTGAGGTCAAGGACTTCACAAAATATTGTCATGTTAAAACAGAAAAAACACAGAAAAACACCAAAGCCTAAAAACACCAAAGATGGTCATGACTTACACAGCTCAGAATTGCATGCCAATGAAACAGCTTGAGCCCTTCCTGTAAAGGTGTAATAATTTCATCATCAGCTCAAGCTCCTCCTAATCCAAACTGAACCGGTTTGCCTTAGAGATATCACTTCTCTTTAGTTCACTGATGATTCCTCGGTGATATCATGTAAGCACAAGTGTATAGTTAGATGAGTCCCAGACAAGCAGGGGCCATGAATCAACTGGATGCTGTCCCAAGACAATGGGTCTGTTACACAAACTCGGTCTAATTCTGAGACCACATGCTTTATCACTGAACTGTAGGGAAATTTCAAATCCTGAAGATGATCTCAATCTTTGTTTCAAGCTGATACTTTTTCAAACTAAGGGACTGAGATGAGAAGAGAAACAGACTACAAATGTAATGTCTTTTTCAGCTGTGACCAAACAACTGCAGTTTATCTCTCCAGATGGCTGTTCCAGGGCAGTGATGCTTGGGCTTTCAAGGTGGACACACTAACCCATGAACCGGATCAGATGACACCAGCCCCCTGTGCTCCCTTCACACCAGACAGAGCTGAGCATCTGAACCCCCACCCCACAAGCAGTCAAGAAGAAAGGGGACAAAAATGCAGATGCAGGCACTAAAACAAAAGGAAAGAACTGGCACATGATGGTGCACTAAGGCCTGGCTGGATCCTGAAGCAGATCTCACCACACCACTAACCTCCAGGTAGCCAGTTTGCCCCACGCAAAGGCTTCACATCCCCTATTATACTCATTCACTGAGAAAACACTCTCCAGATATCCGAGACATGTCTCTGTTATGCTTACTAGAACTTATTAATCACAGCAAATGCTATCTATGGAACACGTGCATTAACGAACAGCCAGCTCAGCAGCATGAGTTCTGGAACAGAGTCATTGCAGCACAAAAGTGTCACCAGTTTGCTACTGGAAAATGAATACCTCAGTGATCACTGTAAGCGTGCAGTTCAACAGACAAAAGACTGGGAAGGGGAGCAAGTTATCTGAAAAGAAATTCTGCAAACTAAGAGTGACTCTGGAATTGCAAAGCACTGCATAGCTCTGCGATCCATATCAGTTAATAAAAATCCATGCAAAAAGCACATTTTGTAACAATTTCAATTTTACTGTGATAGGGTTACCCTTCCACTGAGAATCATGGAAGTCTGTAAGAGAAAGACAGTAAGCAAGAAAAAGGGGAATAAGAATATGCAATTTCAGAAAATTCTATGTACAGTGTTTGTTCACAACAGCAAACTAAAAAGTTCTTCATGTGCTCCAGCAGAATGGATCCTCTATTGAGACTATACTGATTTCGGTGGTTGTGTTTTTAGTGTTTGAGGGGTTTTTTTCCCCAATATGTCAAACAGCTTCTACCACAGCTGCTTGTTGACAAAAACGTAGAGAAAAAAATGCAGCTGTGCAGAACACATTAACCAACACTCTGCAAACTCACACCACTTCTCAATCAAAATTTCTGTTAAAAATAACTTAAACTAATTTGAAGATGTTGAGCTCCAGAGCACTTGCAACCTATACAGTCACTCCCTCCTTCACTTCTCCAGGAGTTCACAAACTTCAGTACAACCCTCAGTTAAGTATCTTCAGGCTCAGCTCTGTAGGAACTTTCACTGTCAGATTTTCCTGGACTTAAGAGACAGGAACAAAGTCTCCTATTACATCCCATACAATATCTTAAGTACCCCTATTAGACTTGTCCAAGTGCCTCAAGAACAGACCAGGACAGGAGTTTTCCAAGCCACAGAGGAGAAGCCCTCCCCACTCTCACAGTACTTCCTGTGGTAGGACTTCCTCACTAAGACCTGCAGGGAGATGAAGCAACACAACAGGGATAACAAGGCAGTGGAGTTCCATGTCCTACCAAGTCATTTCTACACTATCACACTCAACAGAAGATACATACACACACATTACCTTTCTTGAGCTAAGTACAATTGATCTATTGTGTCTAAGTTGCCCAGAGAAAATAGGGGAAAAAAGTCTGGCAAGATTTAATGACAATGAAAAATACTGGTGTTTATATATGCTTTCTGTAGTTTTATAAACTTTGTTAATATCGCAGGAAATCAACGCTGCTAACTACTGGGATGATCTAAGCGTGCCACCACCTAACAAGGTATACAAAGAAACCAGGATATCACAAACTATGAACACCAAATATAAATCCACTTGTGCTTAATACACCATTTACTGAATTCTTACTGCCTTGAGTCCTCAATATCATAGCACCTACCAGCTACCAAGATATATATGGAACAGCAATGGTGGATTCAACATAATTACCAGCTTACAGAATAGTACAACAGCACGTCTACTATACAACTTTCACTTACATCAAGTAACACTTGACATCAAAACTTCTGACAGTAATCACATTCCATGTGACAATTCTTACCTTATAATTGCTGGAATTTACCCAAGAAGTGGCCAGTCCATCAACCATTTTATCCAGCATAGTCTGATCATGTTCAAGGTCAGCTGACTTTTGTTTATCTGAGAAGTAATCAATCAATTCCTGGCCAACCTGAAGTCTCTTTCCAACATCCTTCTGCAGCACCTGTGCCAAGCAGTACTCCATACTGGGCTCCATAGTGTCTCAAAAATACAGCACCAGCAAGAAAGCCAGAGGGCAGCAGGCCCAAAAAATCCCTCTATAAAAGTACGCAGGAGGTCGCCTCTTTCTTCGATGAAGGTTACTGAGGGTCTGGGTTTCAAAGATGCAATTCTGAGAATGGCAACAATGCACCATGTGTGTGTGGACAGCAGCTGGCAGGATATTAAAAGTCCAATTTAAATAACTAGTAATAGATGAAGCAACGAGCAGTGCTGAACTGTTGAGTCTGCAATAAATCCCAATTCAGCAGTCCATTCTGAAAGAAATGAAAAAGAACAGTATTATAGGTTAAATTAAAACTGGAGAAAAAAAAAAAGACAAGACTGAAAGCATGTCACAAAATAGGTTATTCATATACAGCTGCCAAGCTGTGGTAAGTCAGATATGAGCAGCATTGTTCTATTTTAAGGAATCAAACAAGGTAGGTCAGGACAAAAACCTTTGGTTATTCTTTACGACAGCAGTTACCCATCAGTTCCCTACAAGTTTTAGCGAGAGACAGTAAATTTGTGGCTTAAGTAGCAGCTGATTAGTAATCAATACTATTGCAACTGCCACCATCACCATCTACCCACAAAGGAGGAGACAAAATTCTTAAAGCAGATCACCAGGAAAACCCATCTACTTTAATGAGTGGTCTGGATCCTGTTTTGACTGTTGGCCTTCAGCAATCCACGTAATCAGCTGGTCAGCGAGACACAGCACTAACACTGGGCTCCAGGAATGTAAAACAATCAGTCTTAAAAAACTAAGTGCTCAAGCTGTTTCCAGGCTGAATCCTGTTACATCCCAACTACAGGTGTACAGGAAACAGCACTAGCACAGTCTAAATGCAGTTCAACCAACAGTGCCTGTGGTGTCCTGAGAACCAAGGCCACACACAAGGATCGTCAGGCCAAACTTTGCTGCCACTCATTCTGAGGTAATAATGGCCAGTCTTCGCGAACGAAGATTTTGGGAAAGGTCTTTTACCTTTCCAGCCTGCGCAATGGGTTTTTTAGGTGAGACACAGCATGCGCTGAACTGAGCCCACCCTTTAATCCTAAGGTTCATCTGCCGGGGCCAAGCAAGCTTGGACAATGGCAGTGAGGTCCTCAGGACGTAGGTTTGTTTAGAGTGACCTTCTCATAGATGGATGGCCTCACAGGGCTAATGAGCTCCATCTGCCCGGGGGACTGGGATTCGAACCTGGGTCGCAGCAGTGAGAGTCCTGCATGCTAACCACTAGGCCACCAGGGGTCCCAAACTTTTGGCTTATGCCTAAAAAAATTACTGTAAGTTTAGGGTTTGGTTATGTTCCTCAACTCTAGAAACTCTCCTGTCCAAGGACTTCATTAGGGAGGAACCCAGTTGCAGCCCTTTTACTGTCCCTCCATCTGCAGCCAAATGAGCCCCTCCAGGCAGCCAGGGAACAGACTGGGGGGCCTGATCTCCACCCTCCCACAGACCAGGGCTCTTGGCATCACCATACTGCTTCCTGAAGCACTCCCTCATCACAGGTTAGCTCTTTCAGGAGGGGGTGATAAAAACCCAGGGTGTCTTTTTGTTTCCTGGCTAATAATACCCAAAGCTAGAAATCTGCCCTACTTTTTCCGCCAGCATGAGGAAAGCAGGTCATGCTCAGAGCAAGGGAAGAGGCTGTGCAGCAGACACCTGGTTCAATAAACAACTGGAAGGAAGCTGGAGGCACAAGTTCACTAATTGGAAGCACCGGGGCAGCAAATCTAAATACCTTCTGTTTGAGCAAATAAGGCCTTCACTAAAGTCTTAATAAAAACAAAGTGGATCTGACACCAGATGAGATGCACACAAGAATCCCAGCCCGGAAACGAAAGCATCCCTCACACACAGAGTATTTCAGTTCATTATCTCACCTCCATCCTCCCTGGCCAGACTTACACACTGCCACATCTTACCACCACCAAGCACAGCATCTAGATTCAGCACTGAGGTCTTAAGCTTCCCTAACCCTACAAGTACGACCACACATGTCCCAGCTGCCCACACTGGCTACGCAGGAGTCACTGGAGAGCAGGTCTCTCCATTCCAGGCAGCCAGTTCAAATACCCGCTGGCTGATGGTGATCAAAACTGGTTCTGTACATCCAGGGATTCACCTCAGCCAACTGCCTGGAAAATCCCACCCTCAGCCAGAAGGGATTGCTTGTGTGTGTAGATTGAACTCTCTCCTCACCAGAAAACCTCACCCCCCAGAGCAGCAAGGAAGCATCAGCTGCAACTGCACACACAGCACCTTGAGCTTTGGGTTAGTGCTCTGATAGCTTATCTGTGACCACTACCCCAGCCCGAACCTTTTCAAGGACATGCAAAACTCTCGCCATTTTGTTTCAAGTCACTTCAAGAGTGATTTGACTTCAAACTCTAAATTGACAACATCCCACCCCCACCAATACTCTTAGAGCGATGCCTTTTTTCTTTCTAAGAGAAATATTGGTTCCAAACTAGAGGAAAAAGCATTGCCTTTTTTATTGCTGATGCCACAGTTTCTGACTTGATCAGTTTAGCATTAACTCTGAAAGAAGTGCTCTAAGCTTTCCCATCCTCAACCAAAATGACACAGCTCCGACTACCCATGGCAGCACAGGCACAAAAACAGGGCCACTTCAACCAGTTGTAGAAGTGCAGCAGACATTTCTGTCCAAGTCTCCCTGTCTGCAGCTCTGAATACTGGCCCCTGCCCTCGAGCACAGGCTGGTCTTGCTCCTTGCTGCAGGCACTCTAGTTATGTGAGGCAGTATTACTCACAGCAGTGTCAGAGTGCCCAACCAAAGGGTTTTCACACAGTAGGGCAGCATTTTACCAGACCCCTCACTAGCATGGAACTAAGGGAGAAGTGGCAGGGAAGCGGTGTTTAGCTGCTAACACGTTCTAGCTCAAGCCTTTCAAGTTAGCTGTGCAGTTTGCTTCTGGACTCCAGAAACTGCACACATGTTCAAAAGCAGACTCTTCTGTTAAACTGGATATCACATGGTGAAGAAAGTGTAATTGCTTTGAAAATGTAAATGTAGAACTTGCTTAAACTCGAAAATTCAGATTACAGAAGGGTGTGAATGAGTGTTAGTTACCACAGAATAGCCATTTTTTATTAACATCACACATAAACAAGTCTTGACACATCCAAGAAACCATTTGCTGGCCATAGTGCCATGAGAAAGGAGCATTGAAAGTTACAGGTCTTTCTTCTATGTGGTTTTCATTTGAGAGTTTGTAAGTCTCTGCCTACAAGCACAGAAACGACCTTTTAAGCAAACTAATGTAAACAAATTTCTCTCCAAGTTCTGGATTTTTAAACACATGAAGGAAGACATAGGATAAAAATCATGAGGCACTATAGCAGAACAGATGTGTGTCACAACCTTGAGCACTGTAGTCTAAAGAAGATCCACTATACATTATGGCACCACTATTAAATGCACACATGGGAAAAGAGCCAGAAACACCTTTGAATCCTGGGGAAAACAGTAATAGTAAGCCAAGAGGAAAGGCTGAAGCTAGCTTGCATCTACCAGCCAACAGGTTTTTAAATGGCAATTTTTACCTAAAAAAAAAAAAAAAGCTTTTCTACACATGTTAGGAAGTCTGTTGACTCCCCCTCTTCCTCACAGAAGGAAGTGGAAAAAATACCACCTGAGAAAAACAAGAGCCAAACTGACAAAAAAATTAACCTGCTAGGCAAGGAAGCATATGGCTGCTACATCCCATCAAGTTTGAAACCAACTGGGCAAATGCTTCCCACACAACAAGCTTTGAAAAAACACAAAGCCACAACCTGAGCCCCAGTGGTCCATTTCTGTTCCTGCACTTTTCAGATAAGCAATGTTACAAGATACAAACTTCCCACTGAAGAATAGTCATGCAGAACTCAAAACTAATAACTCAGTGGCACAGGTCCTGTGTTTGGAGCTCCTCCAAGTTTTGAGAAGGGCTGCAAATATAAGCTCCAGAGCAAGGGTTTTCTCCAATCCTCCTCCTAGACTTGAAGTTTACACTTGAAGGAACAGGCAAGGCTACATCTAACAATGTCCATATGTAGACAAAATAATCTAAGAGAAAAACATCTATTCTCTCATCCCTACTCTGTCACTGCAAAAGAAGTTCCCTGTTTCACTAATAAGACATCAAAATTATGTGCTTAGTCAAAGCCTCTGGCAGTAACACATGAACTTTCCATCAAGAGTTATCCAGTAGAAAGCCACTACAGAGAGGTTTAAGTTTAATACCACACTGGAGCTCAAAATGATGAATTTAAAGGAGTAAGCTGGTAAGGACTGAACAGCCCAAAGTTACTCAGCCTAGATACTACCCTCATAACACCATAAAAGCTGGTACAATTCAAAGCAAAGCAACTGGCTCAGCACTTAAAATAAGTCAATTCAAATAGTAATAAGGAAATACTTGTTAGCTAAGATGCTGTGGCAACATTAAACTGGATACATAAGCCAGTGAACATTTTTCAGCACCTAGGAGAAACCCCACTTAGCCCAGACTAAGTGAAAGTGCATTATTTGCAATTCTCAAGGAAGACTTTATCTTAGGGTAACTTCACAGGAAATTTTAAATCTTCTTCCTCTTGCAATAAGGAAGGAAACCTGAAGCACGTAAAAAATGCAATACTACTCTCCTGGGGGGTTGCCTGTACCGGGGAGCTCTTCCAATACAGCTGTTTGATTTTAAAATGATAGCCCACTCTCTTCTGCTCTAGTCATCAGGTTATCATCTCTGTCATGTTTTGCTGTCATCTTCAAGTGCCAAAAAGTCGGTGCAGTCCATAATCTCCCCAGACAACTGCTCTAACATGACTGCTCCAGACACAAGCCTGCAGAGACAAGTCTCTTGCTGCCACTCACTGAAGACAACAGCCAGTGCCACACAATAACCAGCCCTTTCTAGTCATCTTCCTGAAGGGATCTCTCTTCCAGCCAGTAAGCTTAATTTGTAAACAACTTCTAAACATGACCACACTTCTTTGGTGTCTTTTTTTGTGTGTGTATGTGGTTAGCTGTGGCCCAGCAGCTTTTGAAATAACACGGCAACACAATTGTACCAACAAGTCTTCTTTTTCACGGGTCTCAAGACCTAATTGCATAGTCACTTCACTTTAAATTTAGTTCAAGGTATATTAGACAGATATTTCCTTGAACCTTGACTTTCCACAACAAAGAACTCCTCCTCCAAGAGATCTCCACCCTAGCCAAACGCAGCAGATTTTTTCAAGTATAAAAACTACCAGGCATCAAAGCTGCAGTAGCTCACCACTACTGACAGGTGGGCAGTATAAATACATAACTAGTGCATTTGCCACCCAAGTCCCCTTGGGCAAGAAGTTCAGAGCTATCAGAACAGCACCTGGAAATCATATGCTGCAAAGACTAAGAGGAAATCTCATCAGCAAGGAAGTGTCAAACTGCAGCTCTGCAGGAAGGATGGAAGCTCTCTGCCCTCTCTACACTCCTCTATTTTTGCTTCAACTGGCACAGCTATCCCCTGCCCAGAGGGGATTTGGTGTCAGGGATTTACAAAGTATGAAAAATCACCAAGCACTCAATCAAACCTACTCTCCCCTCAGTGTGCAAGTAGCAGTGAACAAAGCAGCTGTATTGACAATTTCCAAGCTCAAAGTATTCTTACTTGTTCAAACCGTTGAGAGAACGAAGTGACAAGTACCACATCAAGTGTCCTACTTGAAGAAGAGAACAACCTTCTGGAGGAAGGGAGTTTGCAGGAAACACCCACCGACCAACTGACAGCTGGGCCCTCCCCATTGTTCACCTGTCCCCATAAGTAGGTAATAATGTTTCTTTAGTACCAGGGAATATTGCACAACCACTGTCATTGTTTTAAATCAGTAATTAGTGTTGCCTTGTACTTGAGCCTCCCCCTAATCCAAAGATGGTATCTTAGATTTCCAGACTGACAACTCATGCTTTCCTAATCAGCTGGCGGGACAGCCCCTTGCTTATCTCGATGTACCAAGTGTCTCTGCAGGCACTTGATGCAGAGACTCCTTCCACAGTAACTTTAACTGTCCTCAAAGTACCACAACTTCGCAGCACAACCTTGCTGATAAGCAAAGCACTGCCTATGTGAATGCAGTTTCTTTTCGGGAAGGTCTTGAAA
Organism: Neopelma chrysocephalum; assembly: GCF_003984885.1. NCBI lineage: Eukaryota > Metazoa > Chordata > Aves > Passeriformes > Pipridae > Neopelma > Neopelma chrysocephalum. The sequence continues at coordinate 23,350,070 of NW_020897703.1, forward strand.
GGAGGGTTTTTTCTCTTCCCACAGCACCAAGGCATCGTTTGCAAAACTCTCTACTGCTGCAGGCAGTTCATCCTCAGAAGAGCCACGTCTGGCTGAAGCCTTGCTAGGACTCTGCTAAATAATAGCTGGTCTTCAAACTTGCCTGGAGTCTATTAAGGGGTTCATGTGCACAAGTACAGACAGTAACCAAGCTACAACTCCATTGCCATCAGGAAAACTGAGGCAGATTTTCAGAATGACAGCTGAAAGATTTCCAGGGCTTAAGCTAACTGTGGCCTTCTAGCCCCCACACAATCCTTCTTGGCCAGATGCTAGCTGTGAAAGTTGCATTACCTACCCCGGGTAAGATGAGAGATAAGCTTCAGATAACTGGAATTCTTATGCCTCCACTAAAAGTTTACATTGCTGCCTCGGTAACTGAACACCTCACACAGAGATACCAATTTCAGAAAGGCAACAATCTTCAAAAAATCTCCTCAGTAATGAAGCTGCAGCAAATCAAAATGGCTTGCAGGTCACCTCAATGTGACTCCAATACCCCACATTAATGAAACCACTTTGCAGAGTAGGAGTGACCCTTCCAGAGTAGGGTGGAAAATTAGATGTGTTTTAGCATCTTTTGTTTCCTTAATACGACCCCTCTCTGAAATTAGTTTGGTTTTAACTTTGTCTGAGACCAAGGACAAGTCTAGAATGAGCTTTCAAGGGCTTCTTCCTTTTTAACAGCTTAAGTGCTGAAATGAGCTCAAAATCCTATAATGTCAGGAGCTGCTCTGTGTGGACTCCCTCTTGTAGGCATCTCAGTTCAGTGTTCCAAGATAACATACCACAAGCAATTAATTAGGGGCAATGGACCGGTGGCAGTGGGGCAACACACACACAACTATCATCATGACACTTGATTCTGTGATTCAAGTTTTGGGTTTATATGTACAAAAATATCCTACCTCTCCCTCACTCTAGAGAGATCTAACCTTATCTTAGAGCCTGCAGACTGCAGCTCTGACACTGAGGGCCCCTGGCCCACAAATTACACAGCACTGGCTCTCTACGACTTCCGACTTAGAGCTCAGCTCTGCAAGGTGTCCGAGCCAAGAGCGCACAAGGTTCCCCAAGGGGCTGTGGTGATGAATCCCACAAGAACGGAAAAGGCATCCAGCCCCCCTTTTACTGCAACTAGGAGTGCAGGACAAAATTTTCCAGAGTGACATCCTAACCCTCTCCTCCACAATCCAGCAGCAATATTGGCTCATCTGGGAAAATATGGGAAGGAAAGGAAGAGATTTTCACTTGTAGCCTCCTGTGGGTAAAATGCTTAGCAAGGTTTGGAAGTTAGAACACTACTGAGAACTAGAGCAGAGTGACCCATCACTTGCAAGTCTGCCAGCAGGACAAGGAGCTTCACAGCTCACATCTGAATCTTGTAATCTCTGTTTGCATTGCAATCGATGAAGTTCCTTAGGCTAAGATCACTAATTTAGCCAGTCCTGGGATAGAAAGCATCTCTTCCTGTACATCAGTTAAAGAGAAAAGTGGTAGAATACCAAGAAGCTCCTATTTTACAGGCAGGAATAGGGTAGAAATTCAGCACCTTCCCCAGAGCCACTGCAAAGCAAGTCTGCAGTGGGAACTGAGGGTGAGATAACACCTTGAGGAAAAAAAAAACAATACCACCACATGCTGGTAAAGATCAGGATAACTGAATTTTAAAGAGAGCAGTGAGTTCAATATAAACTCTTTACTCCAGTCCTCCAGGACCTTCTTTTCCCTACAGGTATATAACTGCCTGGTGACACAGAAGTAAGGTTTCACGTACAAGTCCAAGCCAGAATTACCCCGGAAGGAAGTACTTGAGAGACAAGTGCTAACAGTAAAATGACAGGTTGGAATGGCAAAATAATACACAAGATCATACCCTGGGTGCAAGCCCTCCAGGGACACTGACTGTGGGACGCAACAGCAGCAGTTTGCAAGCCAACAGTTTTGGAAAAAGTTCATTTTCTTTGTCTCTTTTCAGGCTTCCCAGCTAATGCCCATCTCTCTTCCATGACTCAAATTTGTTTGCATGGCAAAATAGGGGTCTTTGCCTACCCCTGTTCAGCAGGGCTGCCATGGAAACTCTTGGGCAAGGAGAGGAAAACTCTCAGCAGCAGCAGGATTTCAACTGCTGACTGGGGCCAGCAGAAAACAGAACCTAGAACCAGTTCAGCTCCAAGGAGGGGAAGGAGGGTTACTCTCTCAACAGAAGCTGCAAGGGAATGCAGAAAGCCACAACAACACTTTTAGATTTATAAAACAGGTGGAGGGAGCACAGGACAAGGAGGAGCAAAAGGGGTTTTTGTTTGACAATATCATGAATTGGGCTGAACCTCTACTGGCAGTGAAGAGACTTCTGGGCAACAAAACCACCTGCATGTAACAGGCAGAGACACACACCTGCAATTCTGCTCAGCATCATTTTGAAACATAGGTCAGAATCTGACCCTGTTTTGATCAGAACTCTGCCTCAAATCATTATTGGTTTCATTTGGCTTTCTGAAATACCTTGGAACCTAAAGCATCTATAAGCAAAGTGAAAATAAAGGGCATAGCTTAAACCTGAAGTACAGACACACTGCACCAGGGACTGGCCTGGTTAGGCTGTTTAGTCTATTAACTGGCTGGTGGTGGAAACAAATTAGAGAATTTTAAATCCGCCCACTCACTTCCAATAAACGAATGATGATGACGCTCTCCTAACAATTAATTTTGCGGCTTCTATTTGGTATCCTTGTTTTTAGATGCACAATGGACATCTCCCTCCTTGCAGAGCCAGACATGCAGAGATTTGGTTAAGGAACAGAACAGGAAACCAGGTGAACTCAAACACATGAGCTGAGATCAAATCTCTTGGGGAGCACCAACAGCCTCTCAGACCACAAAATCCATTTGTTGCCCTCCTGTAAGTTTAACAGTTACAACTCCGTGCAGTTTATTTGGGTTTTTGGTGTAAGAATGCTAGTGCTGCCAAAGAGAGGAGAAAGTGAGCTCTCACGTGCGTGACAGAGCCAGACACCAGTGCAGTGCAGAATGCCAAAGAGCGTGTATTTGTTTAGCTCCTCAGTATCCCACTGTGCAAAGCTCATAACTAGCTCACATCAGGCTTTCAGACAGCTTTGAGAACTGGTAACAGGTTGGTCCAATGGACAATATCCAAAGCACTGAGTGAGCTTGAAAGAAACACATAATGCAAACTTCAACACTGTACAGGGTGATGAAAATGAAGCAACTGAGCAAAGAGCAACATGAAATGGATGCCATTAAACAGTGGGGTAAAGCTAATGCTGTTCTGCACAACACTGACACAACACCAACCCTTCATCAAGGAAAGAAGCAAACACCTTCCCTCAGTCAGACTGCTTATAATTTACTAAAGTCACAGTCTGAAGAAATTAATAGACAAGAACAGTCTATTTTATTCAATCGGGTGAGGGACCTTTATATACTTGTCAGCATTTTCTCTTATGCACTGGCAAAGGCTGCTGGAAGGTGCGCTGGTACTGTCAGAATCCAGGAGGAAGCTTCAATCATAGTTGCCAGCCAAGGAGGTATTAACAGCAGCAAGCCCGATTCAGAGGCACACCAACAACATTTCCATCCCTAGTCTAGGCAAGGCCCGAGATAATGAGAGGCTCAGGGTGACACATGAGCCTGATCCAAAGTCATCTGAGGCCAGAAGGGACCTGTAATGGCAGTCCACACACTTCAAAGCCACCTCTCACAAAAACCTGCAGGAACATTGAAGTGAAGAGGTACGTGCGGTCATGTACCTAACTTTATCCATCTGAACGTTTCACGTCCAGCCTCTTGAAACTTCTTCTGACCTGCCTCGACACAAAGGTTGTTGAGGAGATCTTGTCCTCATCCTCCACTGTAATGTTGTAAATCATTTCACATGTGGCCAGACTTGCTGTCAGCTCTCATCCTCTAATAACCAACAGCCCTGAACAAACTGCCTGATGGACAGAGAAAGACTAACACATAGGAGAAACAGATAAATCGTTTGAGTTTTGCTGTTTAAATATACAATTTTCTCAACACTTAAGTTGTAGCACAAATTTAACATTCCTACAGAACTTCAAAGATGACTGGAGGACCAGCTCATTCTCTTGTCGGCATTCTCTGCAACTGTCCTTCTAGGGAATGTCACGTGAACTAGAGAAACATGTCCATCTCCCAAGCATGCTGCTCTCTCACTTTTAACACTTCATGTTATCAGCCAAGTGAAGCAAGGCCAAAGTCTATAACTTCATGGCATTTTTCTTCTTGAAACAGAAACTTTTGAAGCTGTTTGATCAATTCTAAGGACTTCACAGGAATGTTGCAGGCATCAGTGCAAGAAAAAACAACAAACCCATGTTGGCAGCAATTTAAAAAAAAATTAAGCAAATGAGACTATGAAATACAGAGAGGATTGCCCATGGTGACACGTCATTCCTCTGTCCCTCTCGTAACTTCCAGGCTTCAGTCCCACTGACAGGGTTCAACAGAGAAAACAAGCAAAGGCTGGACTTTGCCAAGCCCACGACCGCAGAACAAAGGCTTGTTCCACACAGTGAGCAATGTTGCCATGATAAGGAAGACCCTGAATATGACAGTACTGCAGTTCTATCCTGCACTTGAGTATAGTCCTTTGCTCTAGAGAAAGCTCACCTCTATTGCGAGTTCTCAAACATATCCCCTCTACAGCTACAAACCTCTTAAATCCAATTCAGAATCTCAGACAGAAGCAAACACCTGCACTTCCAACACCTTCCCAAGAACTAATGTGAGCACTGCTGAGCTAAATGGTGGATCTGTGTCTTGAGGTATCAAGAGAAAATAGTTTGGTTTGTCTTCAACAGCACCCAGGTGGCAACAAGAGGAGCGTGCGACAGAGATACAACTGCTCAAAAGATGCAGAGAAACGGGCTGCAGTGCTCAGCAGCAAACTGGGCTATGACAAATTTGCCTCTGATGTTGGCACAAGTACTGGGCTGGAGACCACATCCCTGCTTTATCAACACTGGCTTGGCACATACTTCTTTACTTAACCCTTGTCTCCTCTACTAAACACTGAACTTATGAAATAAGTCCACAAGGGACAGAGAATCCAGTGGTCAGAACAACCCTTACATCTGGGAAGCCTCTGCGCTACTCCAGCACAGGCTCCCCATACAACCCCGAGCTTGTCATTCTACCTCAGTTTCCCACATCCTTCTCAAGCGGTTGTGCAGGGGGTTGGGGAAGGGAGCAGCCTTCCCCTTCCTCACAGATATCTTTAGACATATAACATTAAAAATACCTTAATCAGAGCCCACACAGGCCTGCAACACGCATAACATTGTATTTACTCAGACCGAGTAGCTCTCTGAAGCGTTTCTGCAGGATCTGCCTAACGATGAAGCCACCTCTTCGCACACGCACAAACTCACAGTCCTCGCCCAACTCCCATTAAAAAACGCTTCCAGAAATGAACGAAGCAGAGCACGGCACGTGCACAAAGGGGCCAAGCTCCAGGGCCGAGCCCACCCAACCCACAGGATGCTGCTGGAGGCACAGCAGCCCCAAGCGTCGGCAGAGCCCGGCGCCGCTCGGCGAGATCAGCACGGCCGCGCCTCCCTCCCCTCGCCCAGCTGTCTGTTCCCGAGGGACCCTCCCCGGAGACCCCCGACCCTGCCGGTGCTGGGCGGCCCCGGGGCGGGGGGGCCGAGGGGCGGCCCCGCGCCAGGCCCGGCAGCCCCCGCACCGCCGGTCCCGCCGGACCGCCCTGCCCTGCCCTGCCCTCGCTGGGAGAGCCGGCCCCGCGCTGCTCCCGCACGGTGCCGCGGGCGGGCCGGCCCCGCCCCGCGCATCCCGCGG
>NW_020897703.1:23360949-23475611 GCF_003984885.1 Neopelma chrysocephalum
GCCGCGGTGAGGTCAGCGCGCGCCCTGCGCATGCGCGGGGATGGGCCGTTACCGCGCGCGCCCGGTCGCCATGGAGATACCGCCCGGCGGCAGCGCCGGGACCGAGGGGCGCGGGGACGTGTGGTCCCGGGAGTGCCAGAGCTCCGTCCCGCCTCATCGGCCCCCGAGGGCGGCTCCAGGCAGTGCCGTGCCCTTGGCTCCTGGGTCCGACCGCGGAGAAGCTCAAATGCTTTGCAAAGAATTGGCGATAGCGCGAGGGCTGAACGCTGCCGCGCGGCTGCGTGCCAGGGCACTGCCCTCCTCTAGTGATCTCCAGTGAGGGAAACTGTTCCACAGAATCACCGAATGCGGCGGGTTGGAAGGGACCACAGGGGGTCATCTGGCCCAACCTCCCTGCTCGAGCAGGGTGATCCCAGAGCACATGGGACAGGATTGCATCCAGACGGCTCTGGAATGTCTCCAGTGATGGAGACTCCACAGCCTCTCTGGGCAATCTGTACCAGTGCACAATCACTCACACGATAGAGAAGTTCTTCCTCACATTCAGGTGGAACTCGCTGTGCATCTTTCTCCCTGTTGCCTCTTGTCCTATTCCTCGGCCTCCCACTTTAGATACACATAGATGAGGTCCCCTCTCAGCCTTCTCAAGGCTGAAGAGGCCCAACTGTCAGCCTTTCCTCATAAGAGAGATGCTCTAGTCTCTTAATCACGTTTGTTGCTCTCCACTGGACCCGCTGGATGCTCCAGGAGCTCCACATGTCTCTGCTCTGTGCAGCCTTAGTTAAAAAGCTGCATTTAAAAGCAACTAAATCTTTCTCCTACATGGAATGAGTTGCAGTACCACCACTATGTAACTGAGGTGAGAATGGGAAACAAATGCCCTGTGCAGAGGCTCTTTGCCAAGACACGTTTGACAATCTTCCTGCCTGGGCTCATGACTGCTGCTTTCATGGTGTTGTAGGGAATTAACCTCCATCTCCCCTTGAACCACCACTGTGCTCGTCCTCTGCAGCTGACCTCCCCAGGTGACACTGTGGTTCCCAACAAGCCTGTAGTCTGAGCCATCAAAACAGTTCATAGGGGAGAGCTGTATGTGGAGCAAATGGTTCATTTTCATTCATAACTTCTTGAAATAATAATGCCCTTCTCCTTGGCTCACAGTTTTGGCACAGAAATTGCTTTTGGCAAGCCCTCTCCAAATAATCCTAGATTTTGTAATTTGTTCCTTTCCTCCCTCAGGTTCGAGAGCAATACATAAACCGCTGCTTTGAGTGAAGCCATCGGCACAGGCTGCACTTAAGTTCTGGAACAGGCTACACAGATGTCAAGAGAAAGCTGGGGATATTAGTGCTTAAAAGGATGCCAGCTCTGGGTAAACTGAAAGCAGGTGATTACAAACCAGCTTTAGAAATTACCATGGTTCTCACCCCCAGGCAGTAGCTAATCTCTTGAGAGCCCTAACTGGCTAAGCACTACCCACAGTAGAGACGCAATAGCTCTGCTTCACCTATTGTGGCCTCCCAGTCCCCATGTTACCATCGCTCTGTACCCAGAGGAGGCACAGTCCCTGTGCCGAGTGCTTTCCCTCCCTCGTTGGGTAGTTCTGCAACCAGGACTCCAGTTGTTTTCCCTGCTCTCATTTTGCAGTCTCCCAACTGCAGCTGATGACAGAGGTCACGGGTACATTAATGAAGGACCAATCCTTCCACTTCAGCTGAATCTGCTACAACTACAGGCAAAGATCTCTCAGACGCTAGATAGTTCCCTCTGTTCCCAAAATACCATCACAATCCATTTTGAGCAAGAAAATTAGATAAAGACTGAATACCTCTAAGATAGGTGAATTATAATAAGCAATATTTAATTTCATTTTAGTAAGAACTCAATAATTGTGTATCACATTTGCTGTGAATTCTTTCTCTTCAGTATTGCAATACAGAGGCATTTACTTTGGAAATTTCCTAATATTCCTTCTGATATAATTGTATGTTTGCCCTTTCTTCACAGATTCTTACTTTTGGTGATTTTACGGTCACTGTTTGGCAGTGACCAACAGCCTAAAGCTTCATAAAGAAATGCTGAGAAATACATCTGGCATAGTTTTTAAGTATTTTTTCCTCCCCTCCTAGATAACGCTGGCATAGAAAATATGTTTTTTATTTTCTTTTTTGTTGCAAGACTTAGGGACAACTGCACAAAACTTAAAAGCTTCCTCACTCTGCAATTAACAAAAAGATTGTGGACACAGTCTTTTTCTATGTGTTTTCTTCACATTTTTATTATAAAACAGGTAAAGTCTCTGCACAGAAATAAATTTGTCACCTAATCAGCTCTAATGTTTTTTTTTTCCTGTTATTATGTGACTGTTTCCTTGGCTCCCTGCAAAGACTTTTACAACAGTTTCTGCCTATATTTAAGATAACCAAATTGTTCCATGAGCAGCAGCACCAATGATGCTTAGTTTCCCACAGATCTGTGTTTTTTGTCCCTCTAATCTGCCCTGTTCTCTCAGCAGCCCTACCTTCCTGTGACAGTCCCCTCCAAGGGGACACAGGCAGCACAGTGTGTGGTTATCCAGGGCTGTGTACACATGCACGTCGAAGGGCAGCCTTCTGCCAAAGGGATCACACCATGCCTGAGCTCCCCTCCTGCCTCCCCCTGAGGCTGGCAATGATTATTTCTCTCTTCCAGTTCTCATGAAACTTGAGATTCTTTCCTCCCCCCTAAATGTTGAGAAGGAAAAAGGAGGAGGCTAGCCTAACAGCTGAATAGGAGCAGACGGACAGACTGATCACATAAGCCTCATTTTCATTGGAAAAAGAAGTCCAAAATACATTGTAACTTGAAAGCTTTCTTCAAATTTTTTAAAAAAGAGGTGAAGGCATTGTTCTGATTCTTGCCCTTCAGGTTACTTAACATTAATCTCAGTATTCTTCAGTTCTGCTCAGATGAGGTTCTTGATTACCCTGCACAGTCCATTGACTTTCCCAGGGATATCCATCTGCTTTAGTTCCAGCCCACCTATGATAGGTCTGCATCCATTGCCTGTAATGGCTCTCAGTGGAAACCCACCATGAAGGCACATCAGGATACCCCAAGGGCAACCAGATCTAAGCTTCAGATCTCCAGTCTGAGGGATAATTCAGCTTCCCCAAACTTATTGTTAGGTAACAACTATGTTATTGCTAACCAATCCTTGGGGATTTATCCTGGGGTGCAGAAAGGACTCTCTAAATGAAGAAAACAGCAGTAACCACTGGAAGAGCTGCTACCATCACACATGACTTCTTGACAAGGCCTTCACTACCAGTGGCTCAACAGCAGGCATTTGGCAGTACCCTTATACATAGCATCCCTAAAAAAGGATACTTTTTACTATACTCTCATTTCTGAAAGATATCCCTTTACTTACCTGTCTCACACACAGATCTCCAAAACACACAGACTAGTGCAACAGAAAGGTAGGAACATCTGTCTCCTGAGAGGATACTATTCCCAGTGAGGCAGCATGTATCTCTCTAATCAGTCCACCTGCAAAGTACTTTGTTCCCTGCTTGTTGAGCAGGTGTATGCCTATACACGTGCTAAACAAGTCCACCTGCAGGGTGAAACACAAGATGAACTTAGGGACATCTGCAGCAAGGGCACAGAAAGCTTTTAAGTAAGGGCAAAGCAAAGTCAGAAAGCTTTTTAAAATAAAGAAATGTAAGACTAGCTTTCAATTACCCACATTGCTCTTTCAAACAAAAACCCATCAATAAAACAGAACTAGTGGGAAGTAGCGGGATGGACTGGCTCTATTTTAGCAGAAACACTGACTGTGGCTGAGTGATCTGTCTTCCCCCTTCCTTCAGGGCCCTTTTGCACAAAATCTTCTCAGGAATCTGAGGGCTGAGTGCTCCAAGGAGAAATGTATTTAAGAATGACAATATGATGATGTAGCTGCCCATGACAGCAGAGGACAGCAGCATCAAAACCTGGCTGTCCCTGAGTTGCTTCTCTAGAGTTGAGCACACCGCCATGCAGACTTAGAAAGCCACATTTCCTTTATGTGCTGTCCCAACTTGACTACTGGCATGGCTGAGGGGGAGAACAGCTTCACTTGACTTGATGTAGCATTGCATCTCTCCCTTTGCCATCTCCTGGCACTTAAATCCCCCGAACACACCATCTGAACAGACTTGTGCAGTGCTAAGGAGAAGGCTGGACTGCTGCTAGCAGATAAATACCATGGGCCAACACAAGGAGAAGCCCAGGTACCCAGCTTCTGAGTGCTGTTGATCCCACTGGCACAGGCTCCTTGTGTGACTCACCTCTTCTACCGCTCACCTGTGAAACAAGGAACGAACTCCTCATCCATACTGTGTGAGAACAAACACTGGAAACAGGGAAACAGTACTTCAGATCAACATCAAATTTAGTAATTCCTCGTTCTTTCCTTTGCACATGACAGTTGTCACAGCCCCAGATTTGAGCACTTTCAGCTCACACAATGTGCTCCTCCACCGCTATCTTTAATTGGCACTTTCCTGCCAAGCCTCAGTGTTTTGCATCGGACTTTTTCCACGTGAGAGCTGCCACGAACAAAGCATCCCACTGACCCACTTAACTCCCACGTGAAGGCACATGAAGCTGCGCTTCAGTCACCAAACAGAAAAGAAAATGCAAAAGCAGAAGGTTTTGATTAAAGGGATGTGAGCAAATGGCTTCAAGGCTCATCGTGTGCACATGGGCACGTCTGTGTGTGTTCACTTCTTGCAGACATTTGGCCACCCAAGGAGAAACATCACGTACAAAGCAGATAGTCTTCACGAAGTGTGATTTGGGTTTGATTAGAGATTTCCCATTGGCATGAAGGTCCTGTGAGCCAGACGACATCCCCATGGGCCTCTTCCCCTGACCTGGAGTGACTGCCTCCAGGGAGGCAGGGAACAGTTCATTCTCCCTGACCAAAACATCAAGGAAGGTACCAATTAGTGTTAATTGTGGAATTCTTTGTTTTGTGACCAGAGCCTGAGCTTAAACCCCCCAAAACTGAACACAGGCTCCTGGCAACTATTTTCCACCATTTCTGAGCTGCATTAGAATTAATGCAGCAGCCTAGAAGATGATCTCTGGTCTTACCAAGGCATGGGCACTAGGTCTTGTATTTGTATCAGAGACTGTATTTTTCCTGGCTGCCCTCAGGCCCCTGGGAAGAGACGTTTACAGGTCAAACTTACAAGAGTCCTATTTTTGTCTTGCACTTAAATTTACATTAAACAACATTTCAGCCCCATTTCCTCTTCCCTCATAATTTCCCATTTACACTGTTTCAAATGGATTTACCTCTTCCTGTACTTGTTTTCCGTAGTCATCTGCTGATGTTATTATATCTTTTTTCCACCACCCAAACACAATTATGCTCATATCTTTTTTTTTTATACTTGCATATCACACGTGCACATACCTTAGCAGCATGGGTTCTTTTAATCTTTGAAAAACATTTCCTTTTTATCCTCACCCAAATATTAAGCCAACTGGAAAGTGACACATCAAGGTTAGGAATGCAGTCTGCTCCTGACAAGGAAAAAACGCTGAGCTTTGCAAGAAAGGCTAAGTGGATTAAGATCCTTTCTAAAGATTAGGTCACCCTTCACCCCAAATGCAGATTTCTACTGAAATTAATGGAAGCTCTTACAGAATGCAATGGGAGGGTTGACATTGAATGGCAACACAGCAAACATACACTGGCAGCTCACCCAAAACCAATTGTCCAAATCACCAACTCCAAATGAGTCTTAACAACCAACTGATTGATTCTATACTATATATTAACACGGTGGGATTTCATCTTGTAAAATTATGAGCTGATGGGGAAAAAAAGCTGAGCTAGTAGTTCTCAGGATAAAAACTTAGACTGTGATTCATCTGGTTGCACTGACATTACACCAACAGACAGGTTTGCCTTAGGAGAATCCGTAATGACTCTCAAACTAGTCCCTTGCACTTGCATAGCTCTGGCCAGACCAGTCACAAAGCTCCAGCAGCTCCAAACCTGGAATTTGTTTTTCAGGATACAATTCAATAGAATGCACTTTAAGCGATGTCCAGTTAATAAATTGCAAACACCACATCTTTGTGTGGGATAGCTGAGGGAAAAGCCTTATAGATTTGTCTTACATTTCCTCTGCCATTGTCTCTGGGCAGATGAACCCAGCCCTTGTAACAGGTAGACCTGCAAACATAGCCCAGCACCTGAAAAACACACCCAATCCCTTCCAGCTCTCACATCAACAGAAATAAAAATGCTACAGGCAACAAAGCAGCTGTGCTGCTGCTGCACAGCTGGCACAGACTCTGCTCACTCCCCACTGCAGACTGCCTTCTGTGAGAAACAGTAACTGAGTACAGGAGCGAGAGGCAAAGTACTGCCTTCACTCTCAAAATGGTGCAACGCTTTCAGCCTTGTGAAGCCACCCTGACAGAAGTAACTTACTTCCCTTCTTTTTTAAAAAAAAACAACACACATGCAAACTTGCTGGGTTTGTGCAAGCCCTTGTGGGAAACTGGCAGCAACGCCACACTGCGGAGCAAGCAGCCTGATTTCCAGGTCTGTACCTGCTCACCAAGCCTCCTCTCAGTCAGCACTGGAAAAATGCACAGAAAAAAAACAGGGCTTTCCAAAACCACGACCATAAAACCCAGATTTTTTTTTCTCCTTCCTGTTCATTAAAACAACAAGTTTCAAATCCAGGCCAAGCCCTAGACTTCATGTAATGGGTCAAGTGCAGGGTCAAATGTGCAACCAGGGAAAGGAAGTGACCCCAGTGCCTTACTGTCTCAAAGTCCTGCAGTGGTCATCCTCCCAATCCTTCCTGCTCTCTTCAGCAACAAATTTGATGACAATTATAAACCAGCATTTTCTTCCTCATTCAGAGCCAAGATTTATGTAGGAGCTTCTCTGTAGTTTATCCTTTGCCGGCACAGAAGAGCCACATGATTACTGGCCACAACTAGTCCAAGCCTCCCAGGACAGTCAAGATCTCTGCCCCTGCCATATGCTTAATTAATGCTGGGTGGGAGAAGTGATGAGAGGCCTTGCTGCACCCTGCATGGGAGAAAGTGTTTCACTTTAAGAATTCTCACTCACACCGTTAGCCATTTCTGCAGCCTGCTCTGACAGCTGCTGGCCTTTGGCAGGGAGGGATGTGCCTGCATTAGCCATGCCAGGCAGCAGCTCAGAATGGCCTCCTCACTGTTCCAGCAGCACCCTGGGGTGGTCCCCAACATATCTCTGGCTAAGAAGATGCAGATTATTGCTGCCTAGAGTTGAATGGTTCAAGAATTTGGGGGTTAGATTGTAAACTCAGGAAAACAGGATGTATTTGAACAGTGTCTTGGACAATGAAGGAGCCTGGTCCAAGAGGACTCATGGGTATTCCTGGAAAACACATAATGGAGATCACATTCACTCTACTCCTGTTACTTGCTTGTCCGGCTTTCACCTGCAACACCCTGACCAGGGCAGGGATGTGCACAGCACCTCACACAGAACAGCCCTACCCCAGGCAGCTGCATCCCACAGCAAAGTGAGAACCAAACACCCCAACATTCCGAAGGGAAAGCTGAGAGAGGGGGAATTTGCTAGAGCTACCCTCTGCCTCGCTGGTGCGTTACTTGAGAGGAGAGCGTGTCACCCCTCAGAGCCATGCCCAAGTCCTCCCTTGCACCATGAGCTATTTGCAGACAGGTTTTAGCCTTGTTCCTCAGGGCTGCAGCCTTTTGAAAAGCCAGGTATGCAAGCAAACAGGCTTGGTACTGGCAAGAGCAAGTGTCACTTGCCCAGCCTGCTCTGCTCCTCCACTCTGATCATGAGCAAGCACCAGCACTTGGACCGTGGTTGCAGCACACTCCTTACGCTCTGTGCAGCCTGGGCATCCCACAGCACATCTGACAGGCAAAACAAGTAACGAAACATAAAAGTGCACCTTTAATTTTGAGCAGTCTAACATTGCCAATGCACCAGTGCCTTTTTCTTGAGAGGTGAACATTGGCTTCATCATTCCTTTCTCCCCTCTATCTCGCAGCCAGTTCTGCTTTTCTCCCCCACCCTCCCCAACCCCCATATTTCTTATACTTCCAGTACTTCATGTGCTGGGAAATGCTAAGCACTCTTAAAAACAGCTCCCCCTCCTGCAAAACAGAAAAATTGTAATAAATGAGTGTAAATTAGCAGGCTTGGCTAGCACATAAGTGTTTTTGAAGCTTGAAAACAGTAATACATACGTAAGTGTTCAGCAAAACAGCTCCACAAAGTCATTCGTTACTGAAAGGCAGAGCACTTGCAAGTCATGCCTTGAACCCACAGCCCCAGCACTCCTAGCATTCCAGTAAAAACAACTCAGAGCCTGCCCTAAAATCAGTGGCCAGGAGGTTTGTGTTTGTCCAAGATGAATGATCAAACGACTGCAGAGATGAGAAAATAAAATCAGTGCAGGGACTGAGGCATAACTCATGACACAGCATGTCTGTCCACTTGCTATGGAAACTATGTTTGGCAAGTATCAGGTGTCTGAATTTCTGCTTACGTACATCTCCCTGGACAGCAGTATATTAATAACACAGGCAGCCTAAAAACAGAACCTATCACCAAGAAAAGCTGCCCTTCTGCCCAGAGTTCCTTGCTGTAGCTTGGGTATTGTTGTGCTTTACTCAAACAAAACAGAATTTTGTTTCCTTGCTTTTCAGAACTGCCATCTAAGCTGATCTCAATTGAAGGAAGATGAACAAACAAAAGGAAGGGAAAGGAAAATTACAGCAGGAAGCAACCTTATTGTAAGCACAGCTTTCTTGAATGTCTTCCCATCAAGGCTCACACTGCTATGTGAACACAGAGAGTCAGCAGCAGCCAGGGTATTGGCTTAAAGGAACAAACCTGTCCAAGAGACCTGCAGAAGCCAAATCCCCTGGAAGCTCATGCAGCCAGACAGGATAGCCCTGGCACTGCAAGCAGCATGAAAAGAATCCACTGAGTCAAACACAGAAGAGAGCCACAAGTGGACACAGCAGGGGCAGAACAGTGGGCACAGAGAGGAGAGCAGCAACAAAAGCAAAGTAGGAACAATGCAACTCTGGGTTCAAAATGCAGGCCAAAGGGTTGGAACGGGAAGCATACGAAGGAGGATGCTCAGGCTTTGGTGAACATGGAACTGCACTGGAGAAGTTACTCTAGATAAACTTAAGTTCTCTTAAGAGCAGCTTTAACTTAACAGCCTAGGAAAGGAGTAGCACCACAGAAATGGACATATTTGATTAAGATCCATACCAGGTTTCTCATATATTCTTAAACCTTGTTAGAGACACATGAGTCACACCAATGCAGCCAGTCACTCCAAACTGCCTGGACAAGACAGGTTTCTTCATACAGCCGGACGTCATTTCCCAGGAAACCTTGTCCTGCAGCATAAGTCCACAGCTGAGGCATGCTGCCCCCCGGTGTCAGGCTGTGTCCGAGAGATTCAGCTCCCCGCAGGAGTAAGTCCAGCCACATTTCTAGTTCTTCCTGACCCAACAGCCATCTTTATTTGCCCATCACAAAGTTAGGAACACGGATTTTGAAAGAAATTGCTTTTTTTTCTGCTGCTGTCAGCTGTATGATGTCAAGCTAGAAGTTCTTGCAGAGCTGCACGTCAGTTACGAACAGATAAGCAATTTCTGCCAATTATTCTGATCCTGTGTATCTCACATCTTAGCTGAGGATGTATTTTCCACAGATTTGAGGTGCAAGCACTGCCTGTTTCACATCAAACATCGCAGAGGGAAGAAAGCCTGTAGATGTACACAGCAACACTATTAAAAGGTAAGGAGTGTCCATGACCAGTGGGCTGGTGAACTGATTTCTCTGGCATGCCCAAGGTGACAAGTGTTTGAGATAAAGACACACTCACCCAAGTGGCTTCCTCGACAGTTTAGGGCGACAAAGGAGAATGGTCTAATTTGAGTCACCAAGAGAATGTCATTACAACCTCACAATTATTTAAGTGATCAGGCTGGATAGGTCAGGATTAGCCAGGCCAATGGTTTAGATTTGTTCTCCTCTGCCAGGACTCCAGTCTTAAAATAGCCAGGGAATTAGTGCCAGCCACCTACCTGAGCAGCCAGTTATTATCACCTGGGCTTTCCTCTGAAACCTTCTGCCAAACCTGACCTGCAGCCAACAGCAGCAGAGACTCTTTAATCATGGCTAAGTAGGTGCCACAGAACCCAAACTGGAATTTCTACAGGTCTCAGATTTGCAATAAAATCCAAATTCTAAGTTCACAGTCAAACTGCCTTTTCAAACAGGACTGGATGTCTGCCATCAGCTCTATGACAAGATAGCTGGAACAAAAATAAATCTTAATGCAGAACAAAAAGCTACACTCAGTTCTCTGAACTCATACAAAACCTGCCTTCCCACTCCTGGTTCACCCACCCAGATGTTTATTGCAATATTGCAATGTGCTTATTGTCCTCTGAAGCAGAAGATACCCTTGTTTCATGCAGGCAGTGAAACTAAAATGCAGGGACAAGGTGCTGCAGGGACAACAGCACTGCCAAGAGAACCCAGACTGCTCTGATTACTGATGCATCTTCTCAGAGCCCGGCTCACTCTAAGAACAGCTTTATCTAAGCTAGTTGTCACCGTTTGCTCCCCTCTACAGCTCAGCAAGAAGTCCTTCTAAAAGCAGCCACACTTTGCAGGTCCTTGAATATTTTCTGAACCAGGCAACAGCACATTTGTGGCACACGAAACCCCAGAGTTACCTTTGCCTGGCCATCCCTGAGGTAAAGCAGTACGTCAGCAGGTGCCACCTGGGACCTCTGCACAGTGAAATGCCTTTTACAGAAGTGGGTGAGAAATGAATGTGACTGGCTGAGCCACCAGCTCTGTCACCCTGTGTCCTCCGCAGCAGGGAACACTCAAACACAAATATTTGGCCTGCACAGTGAAAGGAATGGGAATCTTGAATGTGAGCGACTTGAGCCATCTGACTGTCTTTTCTCCCCATCTTCCTAATCCAAGGCCTTTCCAGGCTCTCTGCAACCACTCCATGTTCTGGCAAAGGCAGTTTCCCAGGCATTGCTGAAAGTAGGGCTGAAAGGCACTGGCTTGCTCAGGCAGTGTGGTATTCTACCTCTGCCCTGGACAGTACAGGCAGATCTTGACTAATCACAAACAGGAGATGAAATTCATAGAATGTCTTCCTTGAGGGGGAAAAAAAAATCTCTTGCCCTGTATTCGTCCAAAATGTGAGAACTCACATGAAACACAGACATTGGGTTAAACAGAAGAACCACTACCAGAGCCAACAAAGTTGAAAAATGGGGTTTTTTTTAATAACCTGTCATTAATTATAAATCTAAGATACATTTGCTTTCCTCAGCAAGCTCTGAATGGACAGTCTCACATTTTCTTTCCAAACAGTGAGCGCTAGAGTCAAGTTACAAAATTAACTGCAGGTTCCGGCACGACTGTAGCCATGTCACAGCACCGGGCACTTGTGAGCACAAAGTCAAGAAAATCTTCAAAGGCAGAGAAGGCCATAGGTCTTCTGATGGCTACAGCAGAGGGGGAGGATTTGTGAACAGTCCTTGCCTAGGAAAGACTGAAACAGTCTAGTCAGGACGAACAGAGCCAGGGCAGCAGAACCACTAGAAGGTCCACCTCAACAGTTTTTAAGTTGAGGGAAAACATGGCTATAGCCCCTAAAATTTTAAGTCTATTTCTGTATATTCAGGTTCGGTCTTTTCCTTGGCTGCTTCTTTGGCCTCTGCACAGCGTTCTTAACACTGGCAGGGGGCAGTCGGAGAGTTACTTCATCATCCTCTGCATCATCATCCACCTGAGCAGCTTTCCGGCGCTCGAGCACTGCAGGAGTACAGACTGGAGTAGGATCCTGAAGAGATCAGAAAAACATGATTCACTGCAAAGCCACCTGCCAGAGAAAGTTGTCACTGCTCCTGTGGTACCACAAGGCATCTCAGTCCACCTCTCCTTCAGAATTTCCACATGTTAAGGAAAATTATTTTTTTTTATAAACAGCTATTTTTTGAGATATTATTTCTTTGGACAAAAGTGTCACCTTCAAAAAAGTGTATGTAAAAGGCAAATGGAAATTAATTCACATTTTCTAGCAAGTCATTATGCACATTTGCTTTCTAAGCTTTGTATCTCCTGACTCAAAGCACCATGATAGCCAAGAGGAAAAGAATCAGGGTGACGGGGGAAAGTATATCTGAGACTGGCATACAGAAATTCCACAATCAAGCCCCCAGCAGAGCTGAAACATCCCAGCTTTGTTATCTCAGTAAGACCTCAGAACTCAGCTGACAGAATGTACAAGTTATTCCTCACAATCAGCCATCTCCCAATTATTACAAGTAAATTCAGCGACATTCAAAATAATAAAAAAAAAAAACCAAAACCAAAAGCAACTCACAACAGTGATGAAACAAAATCTTACAGACCTTTTTAGACTGTCAGTATCCCAAATCTCAGTCCTGATGACCTGAACTTCCCTTTCATCCTAATGCTGCTCTTAGCTGGCATTTGTTTCCAAAACACCAAATACCATGCCTGAAGAGCACGGGGTAGAAGGGACAGCACAGTATGTAAATGGGGACACACTGCACTAGACTGTGCTAACAATTCAACTTCCTTTTCACCAAAACAGGCTGGCACTGTAACGTAGGGCAGACCAACAGCAGGATACCAGCAAGAAGATCATTTCAAACCAGGTTAAAGCACAGGTGTAGGTGGTGTACAGGTGCCTGTCCCCAGCAGAGTGAGTGCTGAACAGCCAAGTTTGACAGCAGACCCACCACTACCTGGGGGCACCATGGGATGGGCATTGCTGGTTACAAGACACTGAGCAGAGCCCTTGCTGCTGAACACTCCCATGGGAGAAAGAACCGAGATGATTCAACCGCCCTTCCTTGTTCAAGAGTGTTAATACATCTCAAAGGAGCTACTGGCACAAAAATCTCTCAAGCAAACAATGTCAAGGTTTTTGATATCAAGATGAAGATGTCAGTTGCAGACTTGAAACATCTGCCCTGGTGTGAATGGCAGAGTGTGGTACTGGACATCACCAGGACTAGTCAGTCCATCTTACCTGGCTGGTCAAAGAAACGTTCAGTTTTGATTTCTTGGATGTTTTAACTTTTTTCCTCTCTTTGCAAAGGGCCTGTGTAGCCTAGGAAGTAAGATAAATCAGGTGGATCACTACAAACTTCCTTGTGTGAAGTTGCAAATAGTCACTTAACAGTCCACAGGTTTCTTTGTTACAGTAAATAGATTGACTGACACAGAGGTGATCTGGTTTGAACAAAAACACCCAAAGCAACACAAGAAAAGCTGCTCCTGTGCATTTTAAAAACACACCATGTTAAACAGCATTGCTTACAACTCAAGCACTTGACCCAAGCCCTCTGCAGAGGAGCGACATCCCGGTTAGTGTGGGCAGGGTCTGTGGATGGAAGCTCTGGGCTTGGGACCTGCCTTCAAACTCCACCCTGCCAAAACCTCCCACAGGGCTCAGGCAAAGCCCCTGCTGCTCTCCAGTGAACTGCACTCCAGTATTAAGCCACAGAATGTCTAACTGCTGGAACCTCCCCGAGGCTCCAGCACTTTTGCCAGTTCCACACAAGATAGGTGATTTTCTTGTATTTAGCACAGCCCTAGAAACACATTTTGCACAAAACACTCATGGAAATGGTGCCAAACTTACGAATCCTGGGAAGTCATAATCGAGCCCCTTTTCAGCCAGCTTCTTCCGTAAGAGCCTCTCCTTCCGCAGCAGGCGCTGTGTCATCCTGGCCTTCTCCACCAGGGAGCGGATTCTGTTGTACCGCCGGACCGCCGGCTGGGAAGGCTTCCGGAATATTTTGTCACAGCCTTTGAAGAGGTCCTCATGGACCCTTTCGGGAGGTAAGAACTGACCTGCACCACAAACACGGGACAGGAGGTCACGGCAGAGCTCCCCTTCTCCCCAGACACACCCACACAACGCCGCTCGCTCCTTGTGACAACACTGTCAATGGCACAGCATCTCATCAACACAGAACATGTAACTGTACACTCAGTCACTGGGAGAACTGATGAAGGATGGATGGAAAGAACACTTCTTCAGTTTCACCCAGAGAAATCACAGATAATTGTTTTACAACACATAGCTCATAATTCTTTACAAAGCAAATGTTACTGTCACCATGTCTGAGAAACTCGCTGATTTCATTAATCTTGTAATCAAAAAAGCCCCTTATGTCTGACCTTACAGACGACAGCTGCAACAGTTACAAACAACAAGGAGTTTCCACATTTGCTGCCTCCACAGCAAACCCAACCATTCCCTGAGATTTCACATTACACAATCACACCGTGAGCATTATCAGCCCGGAGGAAAAAACAGCAGTGGTGACCAAAGGGCTGCAGAGAATCTTCTTTATACATGAAGAAAAGGAAGGAAGGAAGGCTTAGGCCCACAGAAAATACTTTTGGGACAAAACTTCATAAAAAAACCCTAAGGTTCTATGAACAGTCTGAAAAAAAATAGCAGAAATACTTCTGAATTCCCTTTCCACATTAGAGGACTTACACTTCAGCTTATACTTACACTTGAGCAGTCTTTCAGAAAACAGGTAGTTGTTCATTGTGTCTGCAACAATCTTGGCCACATCATCGCACTCAAACTCTATAAATGCGTAACCTTTGCTGCCTCCAGTCTGTGAGTGATGACAGAGACAAACCTCAAACAATGCTTTGGTACCTGAAGAGCTCTATCAAAATTATTTTATTCTTCCAAAGTCATAACCTCTTACCAGCTAAACACAAGTGATTTCAAAAAGTTCAGTGAAATAATGAAAAGCACCAGGTTTAGGCCTAAATTAGTATTACATTATTTGTAAAATACATGTTTGTACGTGAAATAAACAGCTCACCAGCACATACTTGTTAAAAAACACAGCTGCCCCTCATGGCTGCTGTTCTGTGGTTGTTACCAAGCTTATACAGCAGCCTCATAACGTGATGGCAAATCCAGAAACGAAAAGAATAATTGAACACAAAGCAACAAGAAACCTAGAGCAGAATCGTGACGTTTCGCGTCATATCTCGAACTGGTGCGCTCTGGCAACATCCCCCATAGAAGAGAATTTACTTATGGAAAATGGGCCGCAGGAGTCGCGGCCG
This sequence comes from Neopelma chrysocephalum, assembly GCF_003984885.1. Taxonomy (NCBI): domain Eukaryota; kingdom Metazoa; phylum Chordata; class Aves; order Passeriformes; family Pipridae; genus Neopelma; species Neopelma chrysocephalum. Next base: position 23,376,164 of record NW_020897703.1, read on the forward strand.
AGCCGCCCGTGCACGGTCGGGGGCAGAGGCCGGCGCTGCCGGGAACGCCGCGGCCCACGTGGGACACGGGCGGAGGGGGCTGCGGAGGAGCCTCCGGGGGAGGCCGCCTCTGCTTCTGCCCCGGGGTGGCTGCTGGCGCAAGGAGGGAGCCCGGGTGTGACAGAGCCCGCCCGGCCCAGCCGCAGGCGGCCGGGTTTGAGGGCTCCGCCGCGCCCCGGCCCGGCTCGGGCGGCGGCCGCAGTTTCTCACTCACCTTCTTACTCCTGGAGAGCCGGAGCCGCGTCACCGTCCCGAACTGCCCGAAGTACTCGCGGAGCTGCGGCTCGCAGAGGCCCCGCGGGAGGTGCCCCACGAACACCACGCCGGGCGTCAGCTCCTCCTGCGGGCACAGCGCGGCCGCGTCAGACTGGGAACGGACCCGCCGCGCCACCCCCGCCCCGCTGCGCCGCGCCACTCACCTTGGCCGCCCGCTTGTTGCGGGACCGCTGCACCTTCTGCTGGAACTCGCGCTGCAGCCGCGGCTCCAGCGCCAGGAGCGGCAGGGCCTTCACGGCCTCAGCCTCCGTGGCCGCCATGGCCGCCATGCTGCCTCCGCCGGAAGGGCGTCACTGCCCTCGAGCCGGCGCCTCGCGACGAGACGCCGTCTCCCAGCAACGAGGCCCCCGCGCGGCCCCGCCGGGCCCGGCCCGGCCCCGCCGCTCCGGGACACGGACACGGGCACGGACACGGACACGGACACGATCACCGCCGGGGCCAGCGACTCCCTGGCCGGGGACACCAATTCTCTCCCTGGGTCGAGCAGCGCACCCGAGCCGCCCCTCCCGGCTGCTTGGGCCGCTCAGGCGGTGCGCGGGCAGCCCGTCGCGGGCGCTGAGGCGGCGCGCGGGGCGGCGGGAGGCCCCGCGGGCGGGAGAGGCGGTACCGCCATGTCGGTGAGCGACATGTTCGCGGCGCTGCAGGGAGCGCTCGGCCAGGACCAGGACATCCGAGAGGTGCCGGGGGGCACGGGAGAGGGCCGGGGCGGGCGCCGGGAGGGGCCGGGGCGGTGGCGCGGCTGACGGCGCGCTGTGCCCGCAGGAGATCCGGAAGGTGGTGCAGGCGCTGGAGCAGACGGCGCGGGAGATCCTGACGCTGCTGCAGGGCGTGCACCAGGGGCCCGGCTTCCAGCACAGTGAGTGCCGCTCCGCCTGCCCCGGGCCGCGGGGGGAGGGTTTCAAGCCAGACAAGTAGCAAAGCTGCCGTTCAGCCCTAGGGAGCACCGTTCTCTCTTTTTCTCTCCTCCCGTCCCAGTGCAGAGCAACGTGTTCTTTTCTAGGTGTTCACTTCCTGGGATGCTGAACTGGCTCTTGGGTATCCCTCTAAGTGATGTGTGCATGGATTGTTCTATCATCACTCGTTGGGCCTTTGTATCAGTGTCCTCTTCCCACCCGTTCACCCCACACCCCAAAAAGCTGCGGTCCTGAAAGCTCTGAGAGTGCTCAGGGTAGACTGGGAAGGGGCTAGGCTTTAATCTGATTTGTACAAAACAGATTGTGTGTGTGTGTGTGTAAAATCTACCTAATGTTGCAAAATACAAATGGAATTTCCAAAGGCTGAAAAAGCAGGAGCTGTCCTTGCTGCATGTTTGGGTGGCAGCAGGAATCGTTCTGCTGTTTTTGAAGTTTGGGTTGTGCCTAGCCTGGTTCTAGGCTCTCAGTCCAAATTTGTTTTAAGATGTTTGACAGAATGTTTCAGGGCCAGCCTATTTCCTCCAGGCCACTGACACTGCTGGTGTCAAATGTGCTCTTTTGGCTCCCCCATTTCTCAGCTTACTGGTGAAACTACTGGAATAAACTTACATATGTGACTTAGAAGCAGTTTTTTTCTAGTCAGCATTTACTGAGAAGAAGCAACTATTCTGACTTCACTGGAAACTCTTGAGAGGAATTTGGGCAGGCCACCCTCCGAAGGTGAATAGAACAAGCCTCCTCAGGTGCTGTTTTATTCACCTGCAGAGCTCACTGGTTGTTTTCAGCCTGATGTTCACCAGGACACTCCTGCTGGAGCTGGAGGCCTGGAATTCCTCTGGCCTCAGAGAGGGTCTGTGTTTAGCAACACCTGAGGTTTGACCTGTGCTGTCAAGTGCAAGTTCTACCTGCTTGGGAAATCTGGCAGTGCTGGAAGTCAGAACTGCTGATTGGTTATTTAGACAAGCAGACAGTTTTATAAGCTGTGAAAACCCATGGATGTTATGTGGGTGACAACTTCAGGGGCTGTTTTCCAGCATTTAATTTTAATTGCTGGACAGAGCTGGTCCTGGAACTTGCAGAGTCTGAGATTTGGAATAGTTGAAGAAAAAAAAAAGAACAAAACCAAAACCCTCCAACCCAACCAAAAACCCAAAGCCTCAGTTTATAGTTCTTGTAATATCAAAAATAATGAATTCATGCTTAATAGGTTAGGAGTTAACTCATGGTAACAGATCTGTCAGTTTGTCATCAGTTACCAGCGTAGTAAAGAAAGTTAATAAATGTTTAGATTGATAAAGGTTTACAGCAGAATAAGAGAATGCAAATTAACAGAAGCATTGTTGGGGGAGAATAGCACCTGTCAGATGTCACATGCTCAGACTGCAGTTTTATTTGATAGTGGCTGTAGTTCTGCAGTGTAAGTATCTTAAATGTCTGTTTGGCTTCCTACAGCATCTTGTTGTTTGAGTCAGTACTGTGTTTTTACTAAGAAACTAGAATGATTAGGAGATTAAAAAGGGATAAACAATGAGTCCTGTAACTATGAAAGACAGGGTTATTCTCATTGCAGCAGAGTTCTGGTTGTACTTTGTAACGTGAAGATTTTTTTAGCCTTACACTTATTTATTCCAAGATGTAAGGAAAACTATTAACACTATTAATAAACTATGTTGAACTAGAAAAATATTAAATTATAAATAAAATATACAAACTTATAATAAAAAGGTCAAAAATATTATTAATTGCTGCAAGTTCACAGGTGACAAGAGTTACTAATGCTGAGTAACTGCAGCTGTGTTGCTCTGAATTGCAGCTGCAGCTGGTGCAGCTCCAGCAGAAGCCGTTTTGCCAGTTGTTCCTTGTGCCAGTGTAAGTGGGAGAAGATTTACTTCCTCCTGCAGCCTCCTGGTTCCTTTGTTTATTTCTGCATCATCAACTGAGGAGGAGTGATGAAAACTGAGGGAAACAACAGAGAGCCAGTGAGAACAGGAAAGGGTTTGCACGAGTAATCTGTCCTAAGGGTAAGCGGTGGTGTGAGCTCTGTCAATAGAAACATGGCATAGTTGGAAGTTTGATGGAGGACAGTTCCCCATACCAGCCAGGGGCTTTTAAAAGGACATCTCGCATAAGCTTCCTTGGCTCCCTGTCCAAAATGGAGTTTGAGAACTGCTCAGAAAGTTGCCCAGAGCAGTGTGAGCCTGCTGGTAGCTGATGTCAGCCAGGATGACAGGCAGGGTCTCCAGAGCCTGAAAGCCACCTCAGTGTCTTTGCTCTCAAAACAGCAACATCAGGGGTGATACCTGTACAAAGATAGTTTGAATTTGGGGGGTTATGTGTCTGTCGTTGGGCACTTCTATCTAAACCTTTACAGTTAATTTTACAGTTAATTGTTGTTTATTTTCGTCACAGGTTTCCTGTGGTAGAAGCCAAAATGCAAATGTGTTCCTTACTCTGTCCCCCCTGGCTATGTGACAGCTCAGGACTGAGGCAGCCCTTAGCTCTCAGTGAGCTTCACATGGGTCTTTCATCCTGGCTGCCACACAGAGCACTCACACCTTCTGCTTCCTGAAGCTTTTATTTTTTTCCCCATGTTATTCTCCATCCCTTTTTTCTTTAAACAGAAATTATGTTTTATTAACTGAATGAAATTTTATAAACACACTTAAGTGACATCTACTAGGGCTTGTTTGATAAAAACCATCACAGCTTTCAGGTTTAGCTTCTGTGGATCTTGTGTGAGTAATCCTGGCTTTTACACGTGCAGGAGAGCCTGTCAGGTTGATCTTTGGCCTTCCTTGGTCCGTGGCCAGGATTCGTGAGAGGGCTGCAGTTAAGAAGTTCTGGTCTGACTCCTCCGGTTGGTCGCTGGTGCTGCGGGTGCAGCGTGGCTGTAACTCCTGCCGGCAAACGGGAGGTGGCAGTGGGTGGTATGGAAACGAGATCGTTGCTCCGCAGAGGGTAACACGCACTGGACAGACTGAAACGCAGTTTCTGCAAATACATCGTTAAAAAGCAAGAAATGCAGTTACCTGGAGGGATGTTGCACCTCACATAACCTAACTCTGATTGATAAGAAAAAAATAGGATAAGATTTTAATGTGGAGAAAGAAAAGTTGCTGTTCCACTGACTGTATGACTCAGAAGGCCCAGAGCAGATCAGACAGCCTGGAACTCAGGAGTCTTTCTCCCTGACCTCTGTGGTTCAAGGTGTGACAAGAAATACTTCCTAGATGGATTCCGAGGGTCAGTAGCCTGTCTTGGACAACGAAGAAGCGCAAATGGCACTGTCTGCACTAGAAAACTTTGCTTACAAACCCCTAGTCCCTGTCAAGTATCCATTTCCTGAATATACTCATTCCCTGAATGCTGTGCTGTTTCTTTTTCAGTCCCAAAGAAATGTCAGAAGGCTCGTGAGCACTTTAGTACAGTGAGGACACAGATGGAGTCTCTGAAGACCAAATTTCCTGCTGATCAGTATTACAGGTGCGCAGGATCACACCCAGCCAGACAGATATATATGGGAATTACCTGGGCATTTGGCATCATTGCTATGGAATAATGATTTAAAGGTGTATGGGCTGAATGCTTCTTTCTCTTTGAAAAGTAAATCATGATAGACAAGTGTGAGGTTTTTGTCAGCATATATAAAAAAATGCTTTTGCTCAAACACTATAACTTTTCACTAAGAATACTCAGTATTAAATTATTTTTCTAGAAACTTCCTTAAAAAAAAAAGAAAGCTTAAGAAATTGATTATCTGTTGGAGCGGCCCTTGTATCTGGGAGCTGGGCATTTGCTGCTCCCTTAATTTCAGTTAAGTTGTTCAGTTTGGGGCATTTCTGGAAGCAGAGCTCTAAATCTGTCATGAAATGGCTGTTTGGTTGTGCAGACACTAAATGAACTTGTCACCTGTGTGTTTTGTTGCTGCCAGAAGGGGACAGTGTCTGGCAAGAACATTTCAAAGAACAAGGATCTTGTCAGCTCAGATCTGCTGAGGGAAGGCGGGAGGGAAAGCCTTGACTGTCTGTGGGCGCCACAACCTGGAAAACTCTGGGAGCTGAGTTAGGTGTGTGAGAGGGACAAGAAAATGCAAGTGTCTGGCCGGTAACCTGGGGATGGAGTTCTGGGGTACCAAGGAGATGGTTTTCATCTGGTGTCATTTTGTTAAGCCTAGAATACTGCAAAATGCTGTGTAAAGGTAGAAAACACAATGCACACATAATGTGTGCCTGTTGCCTAATGCTCCAGTAACAGACATTACTTATTTATATCTTCACTTGGTGTTTCTTCTGCAGATTTCATGAGCACTGGAGGTTTGTGCTTCAGCGGTTGGTGTTTCTGGCAGCGTTCGTAGTCTACTTGGAGTCAGAAACATTAGTGACTCGAGAAGCTGTTGCAGAAATACTTGGGAGTAAGTTAATCTTGTAATTAATAAATTCTCCATCAATGAAGGCCATCCATTCAAACTGTGTGAATCTACCAAAAGAGTAACACAAAGATGTGAGCTTACTTATTTAACTTTTTGCTTTTAATGTTCAAAAAGGGTGGAAAACATTAAATTCTTTGCCATAAAAGAATTGTGTCCCCGCAGAGCAAAAGATATGAAAAAATGTAAGGAAAATACATCTTGTAATTGATGTAAATTCAGTTATTCTCTTGGATTGATTATAACCTCTTGCACTGCCACTTGAGGACGTACAAAATGCTGAATAAAAATGCCGAGGAGAGGCAGTAATTTCATCATACATACAGGAAAATGCTGACTTTTATTTTGTAATAATATTTCATAAATTTGATATTTCAAATTACCTCCAGTAAACAAATGCAATTTCAGCTGGCTGGGTTTTGGTCATGCTCAGCACCACCTGATCACCACTCTGTTTTTGTCTCAGTTGAAGCTGATCGAGAGCGAGGCTTTCACTTGGACATTGAAGATTATCTTTCTGGTGTATTAACTCTCGCCAGTGAGCTGGTAAGGAAGATATTCATGCACGTTTTTGGATTGAAACTGACGTAAAAACCCAAAGTAATGTATTTTTTAGCTTTCCCAAATTGTTCTGGAAGTTCTGATACACAACACCTTGATCTGAACTTCTAGCAAGATGCTTCTCTGCATGTTCCTCACTGATACTTCAAGATTTACACTAGTCATTTGATTGAAAATCCAGGGTTATGGTCAGCAGAAAGGTAGATCTAAGTATAAATAATCTGACTGCGTGAACACAGGTGCTTCATTTGGGGAAGCAGCTGATGGGGACAGTGATGTGATTTGGGTGGGTGCTCTGCCAACGTTCTGCGTGTCTCCTCTCGCAGGCCAGGCTGGCAGTGAACAGTGTCACAGCCGGTGACTATTCCCGCCCTCTCCGCATCTCAACCTTTATCAACGAGCTGGATTCTGGTTTCCGTCTCCTCAACCTGAAGAACGACTCCCTGAGGAAACGCTACGATGGCCTGAAATACGATGTCAAGAAGATTGAGGAAGTGGTTTATGACTTGTCGATCAGAGGACTCAATAAGGAGGCCACAGTTGGTGCAGGCGGAGAGAAATGAAGGATGCTCATTTGAAGAGCATCATCGATTACCTCAGATGGTTGCCAATTTAGGAAGTATCTAGTGAAGCCTTCCTACAGTAGTTTAGAAGAACTGCAGCTCAAAGCTGCTCTCTATTTTCTTACAAAAGGTGTGGTACAGGTGTTAGATGTTTTGTAAAATCATGTCTAGATTAGGGCAGGAGGCTCTCTGTTTCCAGTGGAATTCCCCTGTCAGACACACGGTGCTGTTCAGTGCACAGCAGCAATAGTCAGTAGCTCCCATGAGCTGATTCCCATTAGTTCTGTAGTGTAGCTTCCCTGCTCCAGCAGTGAGGTGCTGTGGCTGTGACTGCTCACACATCTTCAAAGACGTGTGCACAGCACACACCTCAGTGCAGATACACAGGATGTTTTAAAAAACACAGTGTGTAAATATCTACTTTTTTTTAAGACACTGATTTTTTTTTTCCTTTTTTGTTTCTTAAATTTTCACCTAGGTAGGTTGAACAGATTTGCATAACCGTTTACTAACCAGATTTTTTAAATGGTTTCTGTTAATGTATCCCCCTTAATTGAGAAATTAGTGAAAATATTCCTGAGAATTCCTCCATTGGAACTGGTGTCTGGCATATCTCTCTCTTTCTCTCTCTCTCATTTTTATCTTTCCTCCAAGATTTCAGTTACCATGGAGAGCAAGGTTTTCTCAAAGGCCTGCTTTCTCTATCTTTTTTTTACTGACATGAGTAAATGCTGAGTTTGAATATGATCATTTGCCTCAAGAACTCAGTCTAACCAATTTTTTTATGTTTTTTTTAACTTCCAAGATTTCTGAATAGAGAAGTATCTGAGTTGTAACAACCTGTACAGGACACAACTGTACCTGTGTCCTGGGATTAGAAAAAACCCAAAACTATAGTTTGTGTAGTAAAATGTTTGTATCTTGAGAAAAGGGGAAATTACTAGTTTCAGATAATTGCATGTAAGGTGTTTGCAAACACCAACAGCCTCTTTCACCTGTGTAAGTGGAAAGACTCATGGCTCCCAGTGTGCTTTTTCTCTTCTTCTGAATGAGTTTTTCCATTCTCCTACTTCTGGTGGTGCAGGAGGGTTAAGGAGAACAAATAACTTCTGTAGGAGGAGGAATACTTCCAGAGGATGAACATAAACAGTAAAGTTTATGTGGGGTTTGTTATTGTTTCAATTTGTTAGCAAAGATTTACCACCGTTTCAGTTAGGGGGGTTTATTTGTTTATTGGAAGAAAATGGTTTCTTGGTTATTTTGGCCAATAAAATGTGTTCTTTGATTTTGGCCATTTGGTACCTCTGTCTGTTGTCTGATCACCTGCTGTTGTTTGCTTCCCTTCCTGGGACCCTGTTCTGATACAGTGGCATTTAAGTTATACCCAGAGAGTAATATCCCTCTTTCACAACTGAAGAAAATGAGGGTGTAACTTCCTGAGTCCTATGGCAATGAGACCAGCTTTCAAAGTACTTCTTTGTTCTTGCCCTGTGCCACTGTTTGCACCTTTCTGGATTTAACTCTGTGGAGGTGGGAGGAAGGAAGGAGCTTAAGCCAATTTTACTGCCAAAACCAGAGACGTGGGGTGAAACAACACACTAAGGCTCTGAGACACAGCTGTGCAGATCAAGGTCACACAGGAAATGTGTGGGAGCAGGGGAATAAGAGAAAGGTTTCCTGAGCACCAGTTTGGAGTGTCTCGGGTTGGAGGACTCCTGGCATGTGGAACTGGGATGTGAGGCCACGTGGCAGGGCAGGTTTCTGGTTGCAGGGCCAGTGTTAAGGCTTTGTCATGGCTTATGTCCCAAGTACTCCAATTGCATTTAGTCATGCAGCAGGTCTGCTTCCTGACACAGGATCCCATGTGCCTAATGCAGCTTTTCAGTAGATCCCAGATCTGCCAGCTCTTGCCTCTCTCAGTGTTTTCCGAGAGCTGGGTGGACATAGAGCAGTGCTGTGTCACAGGTGCAGGGACCATGGGAGAGACAACTGGAAGAGCAAGTCTCTTACTTAGGGCTTAAGAGGTGCAAAGTGTGGGATCCTTCTGTCTAGGGCTCTGTGAAGAGCAAGTGGCTGAGAAAGAGACACTCCTGCGTTGTGTTCCTGGAGTGTGTTAGCAAACACCTCGATCTTTGCTGTTCCTAGGTTTTGAGAGCCTGGCATCTTCCTCTGAAAAAGCATCGTTTGCAAGAGCCAGGCTGTACAGTGCATTCCCAAGCTGGGTCTGGAGAAGGGAAAAGAAAACCATTTCTAGGCTGCAGCAAAGAGGTAGTCTGCAGGATCTTGTGGCCTTGACTGTAAATCTGCACAGAACCCTGATCCTAAATGATAAGTTGTGTTTCCATCCCAGAACTGGGAGCAGAGGGAAGAAGGAAAACCCAGAAGGATGGGGAGGTGTCTTTTTTTGACCCTTCCCTTTCCCAGGGGGAATGGGAGCAGGCTAGCCAGCAGGGAATGGCAGTGAGCTCCAAGGACTGCAGAGGCTTGATGGCTCATGATGAATCAGATGCACTTGAACTCTGAACAAGTAACTCCTGTTGGTACTGAATGGACTGCACAGCGCTGGCAGCTGGGAGGGGAGTGAGTCAGAGCAGGAGCACTGAGAGTGACTCAACAGCCAGCATGGCTGTTCCCTGAGCCACTTCAGCCTCAAGTGTATTCCCAGGAGCACTCTCTTGGATCATCTTTGTATTCACTCATTTGGTTTTTGTTTGCTTGTTGTTTTTTTTTTTGCATCTTGACGTAATTTCTACTTTTTTTTTAATTTTGGTAAAAAGGGCACTTAAGTAATTGATTAACTGCTCCTTATTTATAGCACTGCCTGTTCAAGCCCAATAGATCCATGGAAGTGCTGACCTGAAACGGTTTGGGAAGCAGGGGTGAGCAGAGCTCCATGGCACAGGATGCAGAGCAGACCTTGGGGCTGGCTGTTGAACTGGGTTCTGCCTGCTGGAATTCATTAACTGCAGCCAGGGTCCAGCCACCTGTTTAACCTGGCACTTGTTAAAGGACATGTTATCACCTCCAGGCTGCCCTTTTCTGGTCCCAGCAAACATCTTTGTGCAGTGAACTGGATCAAGGAACTGATCTTTAGTTTTCAGCCATGTTTGCTCCCAATCTGGTGCATCACACAGTCCCCCCACATGCTGTACCAGTGTGTGGAGGGAGGCTTCCTCCTCTCCCTGCAGTGTCAGCTTTAAGTATTCTTTGACCTGTAACACTATGTGGTAAACTTTGATTTTTCTTGCATTAATTTAACTGCTTTTTATTTTGTAAATAATTTGTCTTCTTTTCACTGTGGAAAGTGAGGACTTCTGTGCTATAGAGCCTCACTCAAGTTTTCAGCCAGTGAGTTCATTACACACTAAGGCAATTAAGGAGAGCAGGGGGTCTGTGACTCCAGGGGTCTGTGTGGATGCTGACCCGTTACTCACCAGCAGTCTATCTTCCCTCATTAAAGTGCTGCCTGTTGCTGGATGCTGCAGTGCAGCTCTACTGAAGAGTGTGTAGAGGCTGTTCAGAGCCTCCTCCCCCCTGAATTCATGGAATGTTGTGAAAGGAGTGTTTGATTTTGGGAGGAAGAGTCCTATCTGGTATATGTCTCTTGTCTGTGTGATGTGGGTCTGGCATGAGTTAGGTAAGATGGGTATCTCCTGTCAGGTGTCACTGCCTGTTTATTGTCACTTCAGCCTGAGATTTTAGCCCCTGTGAAATGGTCCAGGGCTATAAAGGCCTTGTGCTCTTTGCACAGTTGGGTTATCCCAGGCATCAGTCATGGGATCTGCTCTGTGACATTCTTGTGACCTCCAGGCTTGCCGCTCCCATCTGCCCAGCCCTCCACCCAGAGAGAAGTTTGATGTGGATCCTCCCAAGGATGTTACTGGCACTGCAAGGGAAGCTCCTGCACTAAGAGGGAAGGGTTCAAAACCACCGGGGCTCCACTGCCCCTGAAACAAAGGATTCCTTTGCCTGATTCTATGCAGAGAACCTTCCCAAGGTCTCTATCCAGTTTGCAGACTGGGTCTTCTCATTTGTAGCCAAGACAATTTCTCAGGGATGCAAAGCCTGCAGTAGTGGAGATCACACTGGGGCAGGATTTGAGCTGGAGAGTTGCAAATTATCGTTACATTAATCCCTGCTAATGGATCTAAAGCCTAATGCCAGCTTTTCAATGTTTTTCAGCTGTGTAACTGCTCAAGCCCGGGCAGAGATGGGTGCTGCAGGATGCTTTGCCTGTGTTGTGATTCCTCCAGAGTGTTCTTCCATCTCTGTTGAAGAACAGGAACTCTGTATTCCTATCACTCAACTTTTCCATCATGCTGTAGAAAGGTTTCCCTTAGTGGATCACCTTCAACTTCCTGAGGGAGATGTCTTATTTTGGACTGAACACTGGTATTGTCAAAACTTTTTTTTTTTAATAATGCTTGTACCTGTCTCCAGTTGTACTGATATTCTGCAGCAGCATGAGAGATATAAGGCAGTTCCTTTGCCTGCCTGATCAGTAAGACTTTTAGCTCCATCATACTCCACTGTAGTGACAGGTCACTCAACAATGACAGTGAGAGCTTTGAATATTTATTTGATCTCTGGGAGGACAGTTTCCTCCTTTGCTTTTGGTTTCAGGTTTTTTCCAATTTCAAGTCAGAGAATGTCAACCTAATTCCAGCTGAATCTCACCCAGTTCCCCAACATGCATTTAAGAGGAGACTCAGCTGACATCACAAAATGAGAGTTACTACAGCTGCCTCATCCATGAGCTCTGAAGGGATCTTTGATATAGTTCTCAAAGATTTAAATTATTTTCCCTTTAAACATGTCAGGGACAAGCAGGAGAGTGCAAGATTCACCAGAATCTCCTGCTGGAGATCTGCTTTCCTGGGATTTTTGCTGCTTTATAAATTCACATGCAGTGAAGGCAGGAGATCTGAGATGGTCTTGGAGCTCTTTTCAGACCTTGGGATGTGCTGAGGTCAATCTCTCAGTCCTCAGTGACAGCTACAGTAGCTTTGTGCTGCCAGACCAAAGCTGGTGCTCCATTTCAGATGTGTTCTTGATCATAGAGTGGAGACCCACACTGAATGCCCCTTCCCCATCCACACTTCTGTTAAGGACAACCAGGAATGTACAAGGACATCATAAAGGAGATCTCTGTTCACCAAAGCAGAAGTCTCTGCCCTCTAAAGTATTTGCTCTTCATCTCCCCATGTTTTTTTCAGGCTTTCCCACCCAGCCTCGTGACTCATAAAGGAGCTATTCTTTCTTTCCTTGGGACCTGAGCTCACAGGGGGCTCTTAATCCAGTGTTTTGTCTTCTTGTGTGTCTGCCTTCAGAACTCAAAACTATATGAAGTCTATAAATAAAGACTGCCTTTTGTTGTTTTCCTGGTAAATGACCAGTAAGGCTTATACTAAATTCTTGTTAAAGGTCATTTTTGAGTTCTGATAAATCAAGGGAGTAACTAACTTTCTCTTATTCCCTGTGACGTGGTATGTCCAGAAAGGTCTATTTGTACTAGCTGGGTAAGTTCAGTGGGCAGGAGTCTTGAAAAGTAATCTTAGTACTTTGTCAGTCATGACAATGAAAGGCATAAAAATATGATGGAGTCTGGAACAAATAATTGCTTTCTTGGCTTACAGACAACCCTGTTCCCAAGTACCCTGGGTTATAATAGCATTTTGTCCATTTGTTAATCAGAAATGGAAAAATACAGCACAACTAATCTCCATGGCTGCCAAGTAAGACATGTACATGTGATGCTGAAAGACCTGGAACGTCACAGGAGTGGGATCATGCAGTTCAGAAAGGTGTCTAAGGATTATGGAAATCTACTGCCTTGTCAGTGTGCTGGCACTCCTCGCCCTTCCTGTGCTGCCTCACCCCACATCACGGGCTCTCCAGGGCCATAGGGATTGTTCCATGCTCGAGTTCCCTTTCAACACCTGTAATTTACAGGCAGCCAAGCAGCTGTGTACACATCGGATACATAAAAGAAGCACGTGTGTTGGAAGCACAACCTCTGTCTGGTTTGACAGGTTCAACAATCCCACTGTCGCTTCCCGTAGCAGGCTGTCCCAGATCAAAGGGCTTGTATTGTTCCCTGGCCACGGGTTTTTTTAGACAGGACTACAGCACCAAGTACATGTCCTGCTTGTAACTCAACACCCTGTGATTATTTATGGACCCTCTTCTGGGGACAGTTTGCTTGGTTCAGAGGAAATAGGCCATGATTACTTGGAGCCTGGCAGGCAGGTGCTTCCTGTGATACCTAGAAATACCCTGAATCTAACAAATTGAACAATCAGCCCAACACAAGCTTGATGCTAAATATCAGACCTTTTACGTATACTTATTGTTCTCTAACCTTTTTGAACAGCCAGGCTGGCTGAAGGTATCTTGATTGAAAGATATGACTGTACAAACAGTCCACGGCTGGTTTTGAGCATGAATTGATGTGGAGAAAATCACTGTGCTGGAAAGTAATTGAAAACTTTCCAGAAAGCAGCAGCTTTGTGTGGCTGTAAAAGCCACTTGCTGTTTGGATAAATTAATCTGTTACACTTACTTGTACCTATGCCTTGCCTTGTCAAAGCTGCCCCGCAGGTAATGAAGAGAAGATGGCTGCGCCATTGTGATCCTGGCAGGGAAGACAAAGGTGCTACAAGCTGTTGCTTTTTACGTGTGAGGTGAATGGGGCTTGAAGGTTCATAGATGCAGATCTGTCATGACAGCATAAGAGAAATTTTCCTCCAGCAGCTGCTCTGCTCAGGCATCCATCTCTGTGAAAAACAAACAGCAAACTAAAGCAATGCCTCATGCTCTTCACTGGCTGTTCAGTATTTTGGGGAACAAACAATTATTGTCTAGCAGCTAGGAAATAGCTGGAGGGAATTCCAGCTTACCTGAGGGAGCCAGGCTGCTGCCCTGACAAGCATTTTGACAATTATTGCTCACTACAGTGCTCAGCTATGTGCAGCCACCCTCACGTCTTGAGCACCCTCCAGATGATGCAAATCTTTCCATTTCCTCTAGGACAAAATGAAGCACTAGAATGCTGGATGGTGCAGATGAAGAGAAAATACAGCAGATGAAGAGAAAATACAGTGAGACACAGCATGTCTCACTGCTGGTCTCTGCCTCAGTGCCTGGAGCAGTATAACAAGCCCTGGCAGCTGTGGCAAGAGGACAAAGCACTGGGCACAGTTTGAGGCCTGCTCAGGGATTGTGTCATTGGTGACTTTACAAGACTAGGGCTACCTTTATGAAGGTGGCTTCTGTCTGCCTTCAGGTGGTGCCCACTGATGCTGGTTGACCTCTGGAGAAATACACAAATGTACTTGTATGAATCCTCCTGTAAAATAAAATGCCTGTAACAAAACTACTGTGTTGGTAGTGAATAATCCTGATTGGCTTTGTCTTTACCCTGCAGGCCTGAAAGAACATTTACAGGCTGTCCTCCAAGATCCATGAACCAATATTTAGGCTCCCTTAATTTTGCCTCCCGGGCTGAAATCTGGCCTTTGCTGTGTAAGTCACAGCGTGACATTTTGCTGATCTTGTAATCGCAAGGCAGCGGTCAGTGGTAATGTCAGGCTGAAAAGGTTAAACCCAGTTTGCCTTTTTACTATTGTTCAGCTTCGAGTCATTTCCCTGCTGAGGAACTGAGAGAGGCTGGACCTCACGGGGTAGTGCTTTGTGCCCTCAGTTTTGGCTCTCACGTCTGGTGTGCTGAGACCTGACCTGCCCAGGCAGGACTGCAGCCAGAGCAAAAGATTTTGTGCCAGTCTGTTGCTGTCTAGTGAGAATTAGAGTAGCAGGTTTGTACTGTTCTCCCAGTCTCATTAGGAGTAGCCCCTCCACAGAGTAGACGTAGGCACATTGTTCACCTGAATGCCACCCACATGTGAAAGATATACTTCAGAGTACAAATATTTAAAAAAAACACCCACCTAAAGTAATTGAAACATAATTATTAAAACCTTTTATGTTACTCTACAGTAGAAGGTAAATTGTTCCTTTCAATTAAATTTTGAAATACACTAGATTACATCATTTAAATAATTGCAAACTCTTAAGTTCACTATCAGTGGTAGCAGAGCTGTATTTACATATACTTCTGAGATATTTCAGATGCAGCATTATGTTCCAGTCCCTAAGTCAGTTAAATAACAGACTTTCAGTGGGGGTATGCTGCTCTTCCACAGGTTCTACACATATGTGGGGTGTATGTGTCAGAGAGCAAAGACTCCTTTTATTCATGTTTGCCTTTTTTTTTCCTTTTTTTTTTCCTTTTTTTTTTTTTTCTGTGTGCATGCAGCTGAATCTGAGCAAATTGACACCTACTTGATGTGGATTAAAGATGAAAGGCCTTTCTTTTTAAACAAGTATTTTGACTGAATATACAGAGGTGAATAATGAAATACAGTCCTTAGGAGTAGTGGTGGAAAACATAATTTTCTCCAACTTTCATCCTCTGTTGCATAATACTGCACCTAATTTTGACCCTGACTTTACCTAATGCTGATGAAATACAGTCAGTAGTGGAAACCTCTCTCATCAAGACTGGCTTTCAACACGATCCATGCAATGGCAAGCATCATACATCATTCTCCTGCAGTGCAATATCAACAAGTTAAACAGTATTTTCCTTCAGTGATCTGCTCCTTGAGGGGAGACCATCTCTGTATGTACATGAGTCACAAACTGGTTGTGAGTCCTGAGCTGGAGACCAGCATTAGGCTGTGGTGCTTCCAGTGCTGTTAAGAGTCTTTGGGGGTCAGACTCCTCCCTGTGTTGTCCATGGAGCACAGCAAGTTCAAGCCACTGAGGCTCTTGATGGTCTCTGCACATGACATTGGTCAAGCCAAGTCAGCCTGTGCAGGACTCAGGGCCTGGTGTGAGGAGTGCTGATCATGATGTTGGGCAGCGCGTTCCGTCGCTTCTTCCAGGAGCCCAGCTCCCTGGAGTACCGCCTGATCTGCCTGAACCAGTGGTGAGTCCGTGCCCGGTCACTGTCCCGGAACACAAACGCCTCCCTCCTGATCTCAATGAGTTCAAAAGTGTCGTCACAGTCGGGATCAGTAGAGACAATGCAATTACTCAGCCTCAAGGGCTCCCTGAGCAAATGGAACTTCCCGTTATTTTTGTCCCTGATGAGTACCAGCACGGCATCTTTCACAGGCCCTGGCTCGGCTGATTCCAGGCTGGACTCAGACACACGCTTCATGTTCACCAGGAGGAGAACCTGCATGTTCTGGAACTTCAAGGTCTTGCTGCCTTTTTTCACCCACTGGCCGTCGGGGGGCTGGGCCAGCTGCAGAGACCCCTCCATCACAAATCGCGTTTCCTCCCGCAGCCAACCAACAGTTTTGAGGGCAGTTTCTCTCATTTCAATATTAATGACTTCCCTCTTCTTCTTGCTGTCCTGGCGAAAGGATCGGAGGGTCCATGTGTTCCCCTCCTGCTTGGTTTTCATGTTGATGTGCTCCAGGTGGGACTCGATGCGGCTCTTGGCCTCCCGCAGGCTGCCGTGATCCGGGTGGTACTCGGTGGTGGCCTTGATGATTCTGCTGAGCAGCAATGGGTACTTGGTGACTCTTTGCAGAGGGGCCATCAGGAAGGACCTCAAGTTCATCCGCCGCAGTGCTGTGTTGTCATTCTGGGAGACATTGAGGAATATTCTGCAGGGATTTAAGAAGAGAGAATGAAATGGTAGCTGTTCTGCCAGCAGATGCTGCAATCCTAAAAGCAAATGAACAGCGTGGTGCTGCTGGGCACTGCAGCCCCCCCAGTTTTGCAACCTTGTGAATTCTGTCTTCTCAGAGACCAACAAAAATTTCTGTACCTGTGCTCAGCTGCAGAACCATGATGAGGTGCCTGGGACACCACCACACGGCAACCTAAGTCTTCTATTAAATTGTAAAATAGCAAGGGTGTGATCTTTCCCTGGTACCCCCTGATGTAAACGCGAGGCACATACATCATCTTATATCAGATTATATTAATTTGTAGCACCTTTCAACATCAGATTACACAGCACTCTAAACAAGAATTTGGTACTGTCATCATATTAAGCTGAGCGGTGGAAAGACAAATTATTCGCCTGATGTTCCAGTAAGCTGGGGCTAGGAATGGGAAACAAATTCAAATTATGTGTGCCTCACAGTGGCTTTCTCCAGTGGAAATTCAACCTGGGCTCTGGCAGAGGAATGAGAGCTGTTCTCAGCTGAGCATTATTTGGTGACAGTTCAGTGCAGTGGTCAGACACTGCTACCACAAAACATAGCTGGGGACCAACTGGTTGCCTCAGTGGAGATACCAAGAACTCAGTATTCTTTGGAGATTACATTACTGTCCTTACCCTAACAGAGAAGAGTGATAACTGAAGAAAGTTAGCAACAAACTATGATCTAGTTGGGCTGACAAGGGCTTCAAACTCAGCCTGGTGCCCTTCTGTCCCCACAGCCTGGATGAACACAGCCATGTTCTCACCTGAGCAACTCCTTTTCCTTCTCCAGTGCGTTGAGCATGTTCACGGAGGAGGACTGCTGGAGGCAGTAGGTCTGGAAGGCCGGCAGCATGTTGACAAACTCTAGGAATATTTCTCCGATGCACACAGTCATCAGGTCATCATCCCCCTGCAAGAATGCAATAGATCCCCTGCTTGGTTAGCTCAGGAGAAACACAGCCACGGAGCCTGCATTCAGTCCTGTCAGCATGACCCTGCTGCAGGATCTGGTGAGCACCAGACCAAAGGTGGAGCTGGGCTCACCCTTCCTAGTGGAAAGGCAATCTGTACAGGTCCAGGGGAAGCAGTGCGTGGGGAGAGGAAGGAAAGCTGGTCTAACTGCTTGCTCTTCCACAACAAAGAACTGTCTTCCCTCCTCCTGTGCACTCAGCCAGCTCACCAGAGCAGGGGGTCAAAGGCCAGAGTGAGCCTCCTATTCAGGAGGGTGTACTGGGGCCCTGCAGCAGTGCATAAATTAACAGAGAGCATTCAGGAGCAAATGTGTAGAGGAGGCTTGTAACAGTAACACACATGGCACCTAACAACTTCTGCAGTTGCTCCCAGCAACTGGCCTGGCTGGGAAGCAGTCTCCTTCAGTTGTGTTACTGGCTACTTTGATGCCTAGAGGGAAAAATAAATACCATGGTAAACTGTCCTCTGATTTCTGGATGCATAATAAATTATGGGAATAGCAAGAAGTTGGTGCCACATAATGCTCTTAACTCTGTCGAGGTGTATGCTGCTGACATGACTTATATCGCCAGCAGGACAGGGAGCAGTTCTCTGGCCGCTGGCAGCTTTTTGGTACAGTACTGAGCTCTGATTGCCAAGGCAAGATGGAGGAGATGGGGAAACTCATGGCTGTTTGTAGAAGCCATTGTCTCAATAAATTATTCACAGGGACCATCAAACAAGCTGTGCACATCTGTCTTCACTGTGCCAGGTGCACAAGTGGTTGTTCAAATTGGCAGCTTTTGAGACACGTGTCACTCAGTCTGACATGCAGGGTTTCAAGAGGGAGAGAAGGGATGTTTTCCTAGAGAGCAAAACATCCTGGAGAAACCGACACAGCAACAAGTGGGGTTTGGTTTCTTGAAGAAAAGAGTGTGTTGAGCTGTTTAAATGTTCTTTGAAGTGACTGTCTGCTGCTCTAGTCTTACTTCTAATTCTCTGCCCTCTGACCACCATGCTAGTGGGACAGGAAAGCTCCTTGTGCAAGGTAGGGTGCATAGGGTGGTACACAGCCAGTACAGAGCTGTAGAGCAGGGAGCAGCCTGTGCTGCCTGGCCCTGCAGCCAGCCTAGAGCCAAGCTGCAGTAAACTGCAAGCCAAGGCAAGCACAGCCAAGCCAGCATGAAGCGAGCCAGCTCAGGGCTGCAAGAGCATAGCCTGAGAGACTGACCAAGCTGAGCTCTGTGCCCCTATGGTCACACTCTTACCAGCACCCAGGCTAACCAGCTTAGAGCTAACTTTGGTAATGGGACCATTAGGTCCTGTTAATGGGATAAATGAGCAGGACTGCTGGTGGCCTGTGAGGTCAGTGGCATTACCACAGCAGAGAGTGGGGCCAGCAGCTATGACCTGGCACATAGCTTCTGAAATCACTAGTTTACAAGAGCTGAGGGAACAAGGGACTAGATAGACGACCATAACCCAGGAATCCTACCTCCTGCTCCTATGCTCCACCTATGCTGACCCACTGATACAAAACCTATTCCTGCCTGCCTTGTCTAGCCCCTTTAGAGCACACAGCATCATACCTGGTCAAAGGCCTGATCGATCTCTTCCTGAAGTATCTCCAGGAAGTTCTCATTGAGGTCAATGAGCTCCTGGATGTTGCTGAAGATGCCCTGGAGCTGCTCCTGGCTCAGCAGCCCGGCCGCCTGCATGGGGAGGTAGAACTCCTCCTTAATGATGCGCAGGTCCTCTCCATAGCTGGCCTCTGTGTTGACAAACTCCAGCACAGACTCCTTGCGCTCCGTCCTGCGCTTGCGGCACTTCTCGCAGAGGTCAGCCCGCCTCTGGTTGCAGTTCTGAACATCTGTCTCCACTGGCAGGTCCCTTTCTCCACAGTCAGTGCAGGGACGGTGGGCTTCCCAGGCCTGCAGGGAGCTCAGTGTTTCAGATGCCCTGTTCCTCCACTTCCTGGCTGGCATTTGGCCAATGCCACTATCTGCCCTCTCCACATCTGCTGACTTGGTCCGGGTGCCCTCGCTGGGATCCAGGTCATCCTGGGCATCATTCACGCCAACAATCCCACTGTCTGTGCTCAGGCTGCTGACATTGCTCCAATGGTGTCTGGAGCGGAGGGAGCCACGTGGGGCACGGCGGGTCTCATCAAAGCTGCCACCATGGCCGAGGTTGGCTTTTGCTACCACTGGACCTGAGAACAGATACAAATCATTACAGGTACTGCCAGCTGCAGAGAGCTCACCTGAGGATCTCTCACCATGAGGAATCCTGGGGGGACAGGCTACATTGGCAAAGCAGGGCTCTGAGCTGCCTCCCCTCCCTGTTTTGCTGCTGAGACTGGTGAGAGTCAGAAGCAAATGGCTCCCAGGTGAAGCCTGGAGCCTGTCACCCCTGCACTGCCCACACCTGTGAACTCATTTGGGCTGCCTCTTCCCCTGCCATCTGCCATGCAGGGACAGAGATGCAGCAGAGTAGATCCCGATTTCTTGCATGCCTGGGTATAACCCAGAATGCTTCCCTTCCCCAGGTCATAGAGTTACTCCATATTTACAGCAGCACAGCAGGCTCAGCATCTGGCCCCTCAGCCCCTCTGAGAGTGCAGAGTGTGTACCATAGTCTCGCTCCTGCCGGCGTTTCTGCGCGTGCTGCCGCGCTGCAGCCGCGATCTTCAGCTCCAGCTGCTTCCTCTTCACCGAGTCTGTCGGCATAGGGTCACTGAAGTGTGGCCGCAGCCGGCACTCCCGCTGGGCCTTGGCACCATCCGTGCTCTCATGGACGATGTCGGAGCTGGATCGGCGACAGCCAGGACTGGGGGTCTGCAAGAAAGGCAGGAAAGGGTTTTGAGCAAGGCTGTGGTCAAAGCAGCACCTTGTCTGCACCCACTGGACTTTAGTTGCCAAAGGAGAGGAAAGGCAACTCATCAGCAGTGGGATTGTAAATGCAGCTCCATTACAAGATCATTAAGGAATCTGTTCCCTCTGGTCCCTCTGTCTTGCTCAGTCCTAAGAGCAAGAACTCCTTTCCCTTTGCTGTTGTGTAGCTCTGAGAACACAACGGGGTTGGATCATGGCTGTCAAATACCCATGAAGGAGTCAACAGCACAGCCCAGGCCAGGGGCCTGTCGCCAGGAATCTGAGCTATCTTGCCTCTGCTCTGTGAACATTTTGGTGCTGCGGGGTGCGCAACTCCATCCTCCATGCCTTACTGACATCAGCAGTTTGACCAGGAGGGGACTAGGAGGGAGTCTGATCTCCCAGACACTCTGGAAGCCATGAAGTCATTATTGCTAACTCCCTGAAAGAAATGCAGTGGCATGTAGGCAGGGGCACAAAACCGACTCCTGTTTCATTAAGTGTAGTAAAAAAGGCACTAGAAATGCTTCTAACAGAGTTTAATCACTCATGGAAGTTGGTGTGATTTCTGATTGAAGGCTCCCAGCCTGCCCAGATCCTACAACCAAGGGATCCTTCAGAGCTTCTAATGAGGAAAAAATCCTGAACACGTGCCCAAGATGAGAGGTGAATTCCTCTCCCTTACATTCCCTGCAGGTGGAGTGGCACTGGCTGTCTCATTGCTTGGCTTGTTCTCCCAGGTCTCTGTTGCCATGGACATCGCTGTGGGCTGCTGGCTGTCCTCCGGAGGTGGGAGATCAGCTTCCCTCAGATCACACTGTCCCTTGGAGGGGGATTTGGCAGCAGTCTCAGCATTGCAGCTGCAAGGGAAGAAGCAGATTCTGATGAACATCATGGATGCAGTTCTCCTGCTTTCCTGACACAGATGAGACTGAGCAGCAAGCCCCAGTTTTAACAACCATCTGCAACAGTTCAGGGCAAGTGCAGGCAGGAATCATGACTGGTCAGCATGGACGGCTGTATATGCATTTTAGAGGCTCTAAACACAGCTCAGTTAAGACAGTGCAAATTGGGTAACTGTGCTCTTGCCAACATCAGCCTGGGTTATCAAGTCTTGGGTGTTCACAGGGCATTTTTTGTCCACAAAATATGAGGTTCTCCATAGGGACCAGAAAAACTTCTAAGTAGGCCATATCCATATTTGCTGCTATTTAAAGAGATGTTGTCAACACAGAAACCATATTGCTCATCTGGAAGAAAACCTGCTAAAAACCATAATACTTTGAAGGGATTAGAGGATTAAAGGAGCTTTCCCTCTGTTTTTCATTTCTTATGATCCCAAGCCCACTGAAACCACTGGAAAGATACCCCCTGCTTTCAGTGATCTCAGGATCAGGCCTTTTGGTGCACTTAAGAGACCCGAAAAGATTGGCAGAGTCTATTGATCTCACTTGGCAACTCTGGGATGCCCTTATTCCTGGCTGTCTGTAGCTTCAAGGGCCTCATCTGGCCGATATAGGCAGCCTGTTCCAAGCCCATGTTCCCCTCTCTGTAGACACCACCACCTCTCCAGACAGACACAGTCTGGTGCAAAACCACTGACTTGACAGAGTAGTTGACAGGCTGTCGTTTGTGATACTACTTGTGATACTTTTTTTTTAACAGACTCTCTGAGACACCTTATTTCCATGCATAATGAAGCCTGCTTGGAAGAATTTTTTTTTATTTTTGATTTACTTCATTTTTATGGACTTGGATCCCTTTACAAAGCAAGGTTGTGAGGACTGGATATGGACGCTTGTATATACAGGAAGCCAAAGTCTGGAACATATTTCAGGTTATGCATATATTTTATGCTTAACAAAAATCTCCTATGAGAAAAATCTTCTTCTTAAAGGCTTCACTTGTGAACTTATGCTGATAGGTCATACTGCTAATGTGTAATTCCAATGGTGTCAGCTACAAGCAAACACATGAGACAGATGGGCATTCTCCTTACAGTGAGTGACAGTTGGCTCCGATAACAAACCATCAGCCAATACTGAAATCACTGAAGAGGGAACAAATCTCCCAGGACACAAACCGTTTCTGTTGTCAGGCCAGAAAAGTTGGTTTGCATCTTTCCAGCTGATGCTTTTTCATCTTCCCCCATTTATGCTTCCAGGTCCCTGCTGACACTACCAGTTAAAAAGAGTTTAGACGTGGCTTGTTCAGCAACGCCAACAGTGCCAACAGCAGGCTCACAGCTTTCACTTTTTGTTGTCACCCTCCAGGTCTCTACTGCCCAGCCTGCAGAAAGGGGATACCAACATCAGCACTGTCACAAAGCAGTCTGTAGTAGGGACTGTGAGAGCCCCCTTACAGGGCTGCAGTAAGAGCAGCACAGGAACACGGCAAGGCTGTGGTCACATCATGGTACTGGCCTGGCCTGGCTTGGCTTGAGAGGCTCCTGCCTCCTTCCTCTCTCCTGTCCCCAGCCACGCTTGGGGTGCCACTCCTTCAGCCCAGTGTAACTGTCTGTATGGCTATGATCTAAAATCAGTCTTGAAATTATATGGGTTTAAAAAATATACCTGACCTCATGTATTCCCAGCCAGATCGTTTCATAAATGTTTCACTGAGTTGGGTAAAGTATGAACAGTTCAGCTGGGCACACTCATGGGAGGGGAGGCACAGGTTAACACAGGTTAACAGGCAAGAAAACTCTCGAGGACGATGTGCTGCTGCTAGAAAACCACCCTTTCCAAAAGCTGCTCCTGCTCAAACCATTCCTGGTTCAAGCACACAGAAAGGGGCACAGAGAGGCAACGGGATGTGTCCAAGGTCAGTAGCAGATATCATAACTGAAATATTATCTTCTTGATCACACCACCTACCACCACACAGACCAGACTCAGAGAGATGCTGAACTTTCATTTTTCATTTTTACAGTGCTTCAAAATCATCCACTTAAATATGGGAAGTACTCCAGGACATTACTGCTCCATTAAGTGAAGCTGACAGCAGCTCTCTGCAGACCAGATGCCACCACTTATTGTGGTTTCCATAACCCAATAGGGATATTTAAAAAAAATCTCCAGCCATGACCTGCAGTGGGAACAAGAGCCAACACTATCCAGAGAGCTGAGCTAAGGAAACATTACTGGAGACTGAGAAATTCAACCCACCCCATGGCTGGTCAGCAAGAGGTAAAAAAGGCAATGATGCAGAGCCCACCTTTTGTGAAAGGAGATTTCTTCATCCCTGCTTTGACTGCTGGGGCAAGTGCTGCTTCATTCACCAGGAGTGTGATCAGAGGGATGTGGGCAAAACAGGGAGGATATAAGCAGTTTTGCAGAACCACAGCTTCAGGCTACTCCTTTAACCTTTGCGTCTGGTTGGGAGGAAGAGGGGACATTGCCAAGAAAACAGGATATTGCCCCTTTCTCCAGTCCCCTCTTCCTGGCAGAGATCTGTGCTGCCAACAGGTCCGGACCATTGCCTGCTCAAGCAGTCCCCTCTGCCCTCATGCAGAGCTGCAGAAGGGGGGGACTCTGGCATATTTCCTTCTGTGGGATCAAACCACTTACTGGGACAGAAGTTTATGCCTGGGATTGGTGTCAGTTTTTCTTGTTCCCCCAAGACAGGTGATGCACTTGGGCCAGCACAGGGAGGATATGTTCTTTTTGAAAGTCTTTTTAAACCTCTGGGTCATCATCTTTGAATCTCATGGAAGCAGAAGTACTGGGGGTATGGTGTACAACTGGAAATGCACCTATTTTCCTTCATGGTCTCTATGGGCCTCTTCATGCTTGTATCATTGTCCAGGCCAGCAGTTCTCAGCCCTTTTCACATGTTCCTGACTCCTTCTGACTCATGGAAACATTTTTGTGCACGCCTTCCCTGCTGTCACCTCCCTTCCTGACTTGGAGTCCTCCACTATGGGAAGTTGGTATTCTACCCACCACCCTGGTGTCATATCAAATACAGATCAACACTCTTTCCAGGAAGTCTTCTTTCTTAGTCATGTCCTTTGCTTTCTTGTGCAGGTTTCTATTGTCACCATGTCCCCCATTTCATAGACACAACCCCCCTGGTCCTTGCATACCCTTATCCTGAACAATTTGCCATTTAACAATTTCAGAAAGTGGACTATATATTGAAATGCTTACAGGATTTCCACCTAGATCTCAACACCCCTTCCCAGCCAGGATTACAACCTAAATTAAAGGTATACAGTGACCAATGAGGGGCCTAAAGCTGCCATAATTTCAAGACTGAAAATCAAATCTTCACTGATGAAATATTAAGTCAATTGAATGAGTCTTAACTAATTAACTATGAATTACTAGGGAGACAGTTAACTGACAGACAAAACTGCTTTGTAAAACTGTGACACACAGAACTACTAGAAAGAAGACAATTTTAGGTATTTTATTCTATGACACTTCATCACAACATCTCTATCAAGGGCTTGTTGAGCTCAGTATCAGTGGAACTGGGACTGAATCCTCAGCTTTCAGCTCATTTCATTTAGAAGTTAAAAATTGTGGCCTGGATGTCAACAATCATAATTTAGGACCCAAAACATCCAGACAAAAAGTTTCCCACCTCTGCAGTGAGAATCAGCTTGAATTGTGAATATTCAGGCACATTACAGTCTCAGGTGAAAATGATGGAAAAATGAGAAATTTCCATAAAAAGGAAACTCAAGTTTCCCACTAACCAGTGCTTTGGCAATAACAATTACCATTAATTGATGTTATTATTACAGAAAATAAACAGACCAGGCTGGTTCCTTCACATGAAACAACCTCTCTCATACTGGAACCACTGTCATTCTCATTTTTAGATCAACTATTATTTTGGTGTTAATAAAATCACTTCATAGATTTTAATATATCCAACTAGGGAGACTGAACACATTCACAGAAACAAAAACCACTGTAGATATTAAAAGCAAAGAAACCACACTGAAACCATAGAGGCCTTGGGCAGGAAGTGTTTGGAGGCCGGGAGAGTAGTGGGAAGAAAGATCTTATGCACTACCCATTTCCTGTACTTTGCTATGCATTCACCTTGGGCTCCAGATACTAGTCAAACCTTTGATCTGCATGGAGGCAGCTCTTCCTACACTCCTACTCATGGCTTGTGCCAGGCTGTGTATTTCATTTCACATCCATGACAAAAATAACCTACTCAATGAAAATGGCTGCATACCACAGCTTTCTCATTTGCTTCTTTGGGTTTTCATACTCTAGAAAAAAAGCACAAAGGCTGGGCTGGACAGCTGAGGGAAGCATTTAGGGCTCTGACACTACCCACTTCCCTTTGGAATGTAAAGTTGCAGAAGTATTTCTGCTTGTCACCCTGCTTCAGCTCCACAGAAATTCTTTCAGATGACTCTCACTCCTGTGCAGAAGTCACTATCGTCTCCTTCAAAACCTGAGTCCAGTCTCAGAGCTCATGCATTCCAGAAATAGTGAGACAGCATACAAGGTTGATGCCCTGGCATTTCACACACTGATCTGTGGATTGCAGAAGCAGCCAGGAAACAGGTCAAATGCAATTCTTGGCAAAGCCAGTTATGAAAGCCAAGTGCATGGAAATAAACCACTCCACCAACACTTATTTCTCCTTTTCCCATCAGCCTTTTCCCATCATGATAAGACAGTGATAACTGCCCCAAATCCTTAGCTTCTAGAACTTTGCTGATTCCTATTGAGCCACTCTGCATAGAAAGGGATCCACTTCTCTTTGGCAGAAGGGAGGTAATAGGACTGCAGTGTCCAAAACCAAGATAGAGAAAAAGCAGTCCTTGTGGACATCTTTCTCAGAGAAGGGGAAAACCATGGTTGGAGAAGATGAAGGAAGACTTTACAAAACCATTTTCTCTCGCTGCCTACACTGAGTTGGCAGAAGGGCAGTATTTGCAAGTGCTTTCACTCGCTGCTGTGTGGCTCTGCAAAAGGTGATTAAAGACTCATATCAGCCACCTTGCTCTTGATTGCTGGTTCACTTCATACAGGCAGCGAGTGAAAGCACTTGTTGCCGCATGTCACACTATCTAAATTCATGTCTTGCAGTGGTAGGACAGACTCTACATCTTTCTTCAAAGGAATCATATTAGTACTTTGTATCCCTCGTCTGTCTTCTACTTTTAACAGATGATTAAAAAAAAAAAGACATTTCAACAATATGCAGAAATAAAACGGATGGGAATTTGGGTGTCAGAACTACTAATGGCTGTTGTCTTTACAGAATTAAGGTGCACAAAAAGGCAAAGTCTAGATAAAAATGCTTTTTGATGTTTAATCCTACGCAAAGATGGAGTTTAAGCCCAACAGCTTAAAGACGTCCATGTGGCTATCGGAGACTCTAAGATCAAAGGCTCTGCCAACAACGCATTTATGCTACAGGACTTAAATGTACATATCAAGAGAAAGACGAGATCATTAACAAGGGAACTGCTTTCAGGTGACCCCATGGAGCATGTTACCTTTTCTTAATAAGTTCCAAGGCTGAACCTATGAATTCATCCTTCATTTTTTGTAGCTTAGCTCCATAGCTGGATAAGTCTGTGGCTTCTAACAGCAGCGATGAACAGCAAGAGGACTGGGCTTCAGAAGCCAGGGACTGCCCTGCAAGGTGGAGGACATCATTTAATTTTCTTGTCTCTCCTTTCTGTTGCTCATCACTCAAGATCTCCTGCCCAGTTCTGTGTATTGCTACTGCCTGTAAAGGTGATCGTGGAATTGGACTGGAGCAAATAGGGACTGGTAATGTATCTGGGCTGGAGGTCTGGAAAGTTTTGTCCTTCAGCTCAGGACTGCTCATCCTGAAACCATCCCATGTGGCTGGATACTGGGAAAAGCCAGCAGAGGTGTGGTTTTCATGGAATACATTGTCATCATCCTCCGCTGTGACAGCAGATTCATTGACAGCTTTGGTCCCCAGAGCTTCTGGACAGACATTCTTTTCCTCCTCTAGTGTCTGGTTTGCAGGCAGACCCTTATTCAAGCACTCTGTTGTCTCACTGCTGCTGGCAGATGAATTTCCTTCCTTTCTTCTCATCTGCTTAAATTCCTCAAAGGTGGGTATGTAGAGCCTCCCTTTACAGCGACCTTTCTTGCTCTGTCCCAATGTGACTTTGCCATCTGTTTCCCCACTGTATTGTTTTAGGGTTTCTGCTGTTCTGGATTTGCCCATCTCATGGCTTTCCCCCGTGTGCTGAAGGGGCAAACTGGGGGAGCTGTTCTGCCTTCGGAGCTGAAGCCTCCTCTGAGCCTCCTGCTTGATGTCTTCTGGACTGATGATCCTGTGTGCAAAGCACAGTCCCTGATTCCCTGTGAGGCTGTGCCTGAGGGCAGTGTGTTCCACCAACACCGTGCAGTAGTTGACAGCACAACCATTCTTGCACTGCCGACACACCTGGCACTCAAAGAACTCCCGGGCCATCAGGTCAGGCAGGGCCACCTGGGGACGCACTGGCTTACAGGGCTCTGCCACCTTACTGCTGTGCAGCCTCAGCTTCTCCTTCAGCTCTTTTTTGGCATCTCCATGTAGGGCTCTTTCCTCTGCAGAAGGGAAGAGCCACTGAGGCACTTTGGCAAAGGGAGGGAGGAGCACGTTCTGTGCCGATCGAGACGTCTGTTTAGCATGGAGAGAAAGGTTTCTCAGAGAGTCCGACGTGCTCTGTACTGGGGCCACATCCACACAGCCTTCTGTCCACTGACTGGTGCCTCTATAGCGAAAGATGATCTCATTATCCAGGCTCCGGCAGTGAGAATACAGCCCAGAGTCAGCAACTGTTGCCCAGTGAAGGTTCTCCACGCTCCGATACATCCGGTTTTCCACAGGACCGGCCAAAGGTGCCTTGCCCGTGTGGCAGTAGTCTAGAGTGTGGAAGTCCCCAGAAAAAATGTGAGTGTCTAGGTTCTTTAGTGGATGCATGCTGCTAACCGAAAAATCCTTTAAGCCATGTTGTGCACAGAGCTGATTATTTTGGCAGCTCGAGATCACCCGGCAGTGTTCCTGTCTCTCATCAACACTGATGTATGTCATAGCAAATGCACATGGAGGCTCTAAGACAGTGGCGTCTAGGGGGAGAGGAGGGAGCTGGGGTGTCGCTTAGATGGCAGTCAGTGTCCACAGAGCACAGACAGCACAGTGTGCTGCTGAGGACTCACATAAGAGAGCTCTCACATGGGTGGAGTCGCCATGCGCAGAAGACCTGTGAATGGAAGGAAAGATGAGTTACTGAAGCAGCCTGATGGTGACTCTCAGGATGCAACAGCAGGTCTGCTTCCAGGGAACGCAGAAGCCAACACCAACAGCTTGCGTAGGAACAGAGCAGCATAACTAGGAGATGAGCCACGGGGCTTGGGGCAGGGAATCTTTTTCTTCTCTAGCCAAGCCAACAGTGGCCTTACACTACCCATCTGAATTTGGAGAAGTTTATCCTACCTACCCTCAGCAATTCCCTCACAATAATGTGGTTCAACTCCAGTGATAAATGCTCACAAGTGCTTGCTGCAGGCCCAGCTTACTCTCACTGCAGCACTTCAGGAGACGGCAGGTTTACAAGAGATAGAGAGGTTCTTGCCCTCAAAGGGGGTGCAGATAAGAGTGTGTGGGTTAAGGGGGAGGCTGGGGTGCGAAAGCATCACATAACACTGAGGTCTCCTGGAAGACCCAAGCAGCAAGGAGGACAAATAAAGATGGTGGTTTCGTGCCTGACAGTCTCGCTGCAGCCCCTTACTGCTCTGATTCACCCTTCACAGGGAAGATGCACATGGTTTATTGATTGCATAGGGTAGCCAAGCATTGCCAAAGGCCTTCCCAGTGCAGAGACAATGGTACTTCACAGACTTTCACACGGGCACCATCCTGACTCCTTAACCACAGGCCCAAATGATCACCCTCCATGAGACCCAGAAAGAGAAAGGTGTGCTTTCCAAGGCTGCTCCTATGAGCTGTGTTCAGTATTGTAAGGACCAGGGAATCTAAGTGACTAAATCTCATGTTCAGAACAGAGAATTAAATCCCCAGACTCTAGTTTGGGCCAGCAGGATGAAAGCTAAGTATCTGTGTCATCGCTGGAAGTGGATGGAGCCCCCTCATACTGAATGGAGAGACTCCAAATTTCTCACAAGGACTTAGGCCTCCTAGACTTGCCAGCAGTCACACAAGGCACCAGTGTCTGCTACAGCTCAGTCCACTCCCTTCCTTGGCAAAGGGAATACATAAAGGACAGCCATACATAAAGGACAGCAAGATTGGGCAGGAAATATGGGGTTAGCCTGAGATTTGTAAGGGCAAGATAGAGCTGGGATGGTGAGGCATCAGTCTTTAGTAATAAGCCAGGCAGGAACCAACCAGGTTGAACACACAGGAAGAGGTCTTGGTAAAGCAAGACAGAACCATATAAGTTACAGCCCAGGCTGTTTGTTCTGTAGTGCATCTGGATTCCCCACATGTGGCAAACCATTCAGGCAGCACAGCCACCTTGATCGGGACAGGAATGAAGAGGTTCGTTACTCCCTAAAGGCTAAGACACCTCAGGCATCTCATCATGTGACACACCAACAGACACCTTCCATCTGAGGGGAAGTCTGAGGTAGTGTGTTGCCTGGAAGCCAATCTTGGTAACGTGCTGGGAGCTTCATTCATCCCTTGCTTAGAGTGGCTCAAATTAGCATACTTTCCCCGCATTAATGAAACTATCTTTAATCTAATCCCAGAGAGGGAAGGCAGAGCTGCTCCTCTGGTTCAGCGCTGAATGGAGAACATTATTTCCATCCTTCATAACTGCTAAAAATAAAAATTAAAACTAGTTCTCAAAGTGTGGCTGTTCACAGGCACTTCTCACCCGGTCTTGTCATGGTGGGGCTGGAGTTCCCCCTTCTTCACGGCTCTGGAGGAGCCTACAGGTGACAGCAGAGAAACGTGAGGATCAGGACTTTCTGTGATCATAGGTTATAACATAATCTGTCAAGAAAGAGAGAATTATATGATGTGAGAGCCAGTCACTGAGTAGGGAACACGGCTCCTGGTAGTGCCAAAGGGCTCCTGTGAGAAAGTGTTGTTAATAAAAGATGCCATGGCCTGTCAGGTTGGTCTGTGATCAGGTCACTGCCAAGGGACTAAAAGCCACCATGTACTTTTGGAACTGTGCTTTCAAAGTAAGTATAAAGAGAAAACAGCCCTTGCTGTAGTGAGAGCTGAGAATAAAGCTGCCCTGGCCCAAGGCAGGGAGCTACATACAGTAAGGCCTGAAGAGAAAGTAAGACCCATGTGAGGGAGGCTCTGCGTGTATGAGTGTGAGAGCAAAGAGGTCAGAGAACAAAGCACACAGGCAGGGGCAGAAGCAGTCAGGAGAAGAGCAAGAAAGTAGAGGAACAGAAATGACAGGGTGGGATCTGTCTGTGGCTGCTCCCTTCATCAAGAGATGGGTCAGCACTGAGAAGACAATTAACTTTTGTCCTCATGATTCTTTTCAGGTGGACATTCACTGCCAGGGCTCATAGTGCTGACCCCCACTGTATCAGGTCAGCTACAGTGATGCCAGGCATGGGTTGTCAGTGGTCACTCTGCCCCTGCCCGCTCAAGTGACAGCACAGACCACAGGGCGGGGGGGTTGCATCCCTCTGTTAGTCAGGGGAATGCCTCAAACCCACCAGCAGGTGAGGGCACCCCTCTGCCCTGCAGGAGAGCTGAGGCCCATTTTCCCAGCAGGTGTGGAAGGTGCCAGTGCTCAGGAGCACTTCCAGGCAGCAGGGACCTGCTGCTGCTCTCCAGGGTAGGATTTTCCAGAAGATGTGTGTGGGATGGCAAAAGTCACTTTCAGGGAAGGACCAGCTGGGAGAAACCTCCTGTGGGCACAGTGGGGCAGGCAGAGTGAGGGACAGAGAGCAGGAGCCAGAAGCAGGTTTGCAGAGTGGAGGAGCCAGAGAAGACAGAGAACAGCCAGAGTTGGCTGTGAGACAGCAGGAGACAGAGACTTTCCAGAGGCCGCGCAGAGTTTGCTGACACGTAGGCAGGCACCAAAATTTACTGGATTAAGTGGAAGAAGATGGGAATTTCGTTTCAAAATAATTTATTTTAATATTTGTCACCCAACAGAGTTGTCTTTTCTTTCTCTAAAACATGATTTTTTGGTCTAAGAGAACACTTTAGACACAGGAATTCCCTTTGATACTTCCAGGAGAGCTCAGAGCAAAGGTGTACGCAGATGTAGCTGATGCACAGGTGGGTGTGCAAGGGGATCTGGTGCCCTGGCTGGAGTGAGAGGGAGCCTCAGAAATCAGTGATTTCCATTTCATGTCACTCCTACAGGGCAGCTGTAGTGATCTCATAACAGCTAGCTGGGGCAGCGGCACCTTTCTTCCCTGTCACTCCATTCTTGGAAGGACCACCTCTTTCCTAATGAACTCTTCTGAACTGACCCATTCCCCCCACGTCACTACCCTGAGGGTTGTGCACAGCACATCAGGTAGCTAAAGCTTAATTTCCCTGAGCACCCTGCCCAGCTGCTGCCCGAGTCATGACCTGTGAAGGGGGACTGGCTGTGCTGAGGCACAGCCTGCTTCCCGCTGTGCAGGGATACTTGAAGCAGGAAAAAAGCAGTGGTCTCTCTAAAACACCAGATAACTTGTACCTGGCCTGTAAACAGGAAACACTGTTTCTCCCTCCTTTCCCTGTTCTTGTGCTCCATTCCTCATGGCACACAGCATGTGTCATAGTTTCAGCTGACATGCCTGCGTTTGTCAGGCCATTGACACCCCCATAATATAAAGGATGTGTCTATACACTCAGCTCCCAAGTAACACAAGCATAAGCATGTTCTAAGCAGTCTGCTGGAGGACAGCACCAGATGGAGATAGAAGAAAAAAATCTCAGTTAATACGCTTATGGTTGATACCCTAAAGATGACCTTTCAGCACATACTTGCAGACCCACTGTACATACAGACTCTTTACACCAACAAAGTCACCAACAAAGAAACATTGGGAACTACAGCAACATGAAAGAGTTTGCCCTCCCACCACCTCAGAGCTGTAACTGCAGTCTGTAGCTAGAGCAGGTGATCCCAGGTATGGAAACTAGCAAATGTCACAGAAGTGTGAGGGAATGGTGAGAAGTAAATGCTGATTTCTGACATGGTGACCCAGCTCTGGATCCTAATTCATCCCCTCCTGAAGGTATACAACAGTCCTAATGCATCCTTTGCTCTCTTCCAGTTAAGACCAAGCAGTGAATTGCCAGTTCTTTGTTGCTCCACAGTGTATGTGAGCACTGTGGGTTGAGGCTACACACCTTCATTTTCCCAGCTGGGTACTTCCAGGCAGTCCAGTCCATGCTTCCCCAAAGCTCAGGCTTTATTCTAGTCCGGCAATCCTCCAGGCCAATGTTGACTTATTCCAGACCAAATAGCAAAACAGATTTTTGTGTTGGCTGCCACTGTGGCACATCATTGCTCTTCAGTCACGTTGTCTGTGCAACACTTGCCTGTTCCCCGTCTCAGGGACTGAAAACTCCTAGTGGTTATGAGCCTCACGCCTTAAGAGAGCATAAGACTAAAGCAATGTGTGCTCAGCTTATTTTCTACCATGTGATTCTGCTTAATCAACTTCTCCACTATTCTGATAAGTGCCTGCTTGGAGACTTGCCACTAACCTCAATTTTCCTGCAAAATCCCCCCCAAGAACTTATTTCTCAAGGATTAAAGCTTGACGGATAAATTATTCCCTCCCAAACACATCAGAACCATTCTGCCTGGCTGACCTTCCCAGCAAAGCACCAGACAAAGTGTCAGGAGGATGAAGCAGGCAGGCACAGGATAAGTAGCTCACTGCTAATGAAAAGCACTGTGGAGAAGACCAGTAATGTTCAAGGACTCCAGGGACATCAGGACAGGGGATCACAGAGCTTTGCAAGGCCTCAGGAAAAGAGGCCACCAAATCTGGCAGGGCTGAGCAGGTTTATTGGTGCTGCTTTGCAGAGTTCACTGTAGTAAGATTTACTCAACAGACTTACCAAAGAAGGACATTTGTTCCATGAAATGGTGGAGAGCAGCTTGCTATTGTCTGGCCTCTCCCGCCTTGATCAGAGGCTTCAAATGAGACTGATACATTTTCCACTTTTACATCACCTCAGTCACAAGCAAATTAACTTCTGAGTCATAGCCATCACACCAAACTCCTGCTTCGAGGGGAGGGGAGTAACTGGAGACACCTTACTCCATCTTGAAATACGAGATTAAATAACCTTCAGGTTTTACTCTACTTTCTCTGCATTAGGTTTTGCAAAATGCACCACTGAACAGAGGTTAGTTTATTCTGGAGTACAATTTCCCTTTCATTTTAGAGATCTAACCAGCCAGACGGATGCAAACAGCACATTTCAAAGAGCTGTATAAAGGATTTTAGCAAGCTACAATACTGCTGTGAGTTTTTTGCTATCTGATACAGCAAACCTCATGGACACAGTATGATCTGTCTACTGCCACGTCATGCACATCACTTCAGCTGCTTAGCAGAACACCAGCAATCTCAAGGGAAAGAATGCCAGATACGTTTATTTTTTCAAGTTAAAGGTTAACAAGAAAAGTAAAGGTGCCTTGGCTGTATTTTCTTTTTTAGCTGTTCTCTTAACCACAGCTGTGCTGCAGAAACTGGTTGATGCAGTGGGATGATAAGGTGACTGCAGTTATATTTCTTGGGGGTTTGGAGTTTTTTTTGTCTGTTATAGTGGCTGAAACAGGAACAGGGCTTATACAGTGTCTATTAATTGCAGCAGGAGAGGTACAGCTACAGTAGTTCTCTAAGCCAGTACAATTTCCTGGGTTTCTTTTCCTTCCTAGGGTAAACAGCTGCATGTAACTTTCCTTGAGTTTACAGTATTATCACTACTTTCATTGTCTCCTCCACGGCACAGATCAGGATTGCTAACAAGAGGAACAACTGCCATATTGATTCCAAAAACAGGTAATAAAGAGATAACAATAACCTTTCTAGTCTGCTCACTGTATTTATAGTTCCTGAAATCTCAGAGACAGCTTGGCATGGGGAACCTCTGAAGACCCAGTGCATCCCAGGGTCGAGGGGTTGCTGAGAGCACAGGCAATGGCATTAAATTCTGCTGTGTTAAAGGTGCTTGCCTTGTCACACGATACTGTCTCTTTTCATTCTTCTCAGGATTTTTTTCCTAGTTCCCCAACTCTTCCTCCATCCCACTGCACTGAATACAAGCTAATACAACCCATCCATGGCTGCTGCTCGACACACATCATTCTGCAGCTTCACCACCATTACCATTGCCTCCAGAAAAACAAATGGCCTTGGCCAGTGTCAGGGCTGGCTGGTCAGAGCAGCCCAAATGTACACATGTGCCAGCCAGATGTGCCAGAGAAGAATCTGTCCACAGTTATCTGTTGGTCACTATAGGAACATCCTGCTATGGTACACACAGTTCCACCAGGGAGAGCGCAGGAATCACCATAACGTCATGTGAACTTCTATTTTGGTCAGACTGGCTCCAAAATAGTGTCATGGCAGTGGGAAAGCTATTCACAAAATTTTACGGACTCTCTTAAGGCCTCAAGTGTTCTTGGCTCTCTTTCTGTGGAATTTTTAAGCTGTTTGGGAGCTGTGGTTTATTGACATGAAAGGTTTCACCTGAGAAGCCGCAGTGCTCTACACACCTGTGCACTTGGCAGCAGTGCCTTTGATGATTTTTTCTGGCTGCTCTCTTAGTATGAGCAGCTTCTCCTTCTTGTGTCACAGTATAGTTTTCTCCTTGTGTTCCTCCTTCAGAAAGGCTGTGATGACATGATGCTTCCAGCCTACCTCCAAGGGCAGGCACTCCAGCACACTCATTTCAAGCAGCATACTTTCAAGGTGACCTGTGTTCCCTCTTGATTCCTTATTTGTACCCCCTCTTACCACTCAGTCTCTTGGAAAATACTGCTCCAACTGCCCTGCTGACAGTGCAGCAGCAGGATTGGAGCTTGAGAGGATTGGCATTCATCTTGCAGCTAAGGAAGGCCGAGTATGGTGGTTCTGTGACAAATGTTCCTGGAGACTCAGTGTGACACTCTCATCAAGTGTCCAAGATGGACCTGCTTGCCATCATCAGATGTGAAGCATCTCAGGAGATGGCAGCACCCACCATCTGCCAAGCTTTTTTCAACATCCTGGTTGACCACAAAGTTGCTTTGGATGATTTCTTCTCAGGAGGAAGAAACTCCCATTTGCAATTAAGTCCTCTCGTGGGACAGATCACCCATGGCACCTGTGAACCTGCAGGGTACATCTGATCTATAGGTCCTGCCCTTGTCTGTAACACTATGAACCACTCTGCTCCCCTGTCACAGCTGGAGAAAGAGCCCACAGGGTTATAACCAAGCAGAGCCAACGCTCAGGCTTGAGTTAGCTGATGTACAGGTAAAAAGCCAAGTCACACTTAATGGGAAAAACCAAATCAAGTCCTTTTTTTAACATCATCATCTAACACATGATTTAATCTCATGATCCATGGGGTCTGAGTCACGCTACTGGATTTTTTTCATGGTGGAAATATTCCTGGCTAAACTAGCAATACATGACCAACAGGGAACACAGCAACACAGCATTTCCCCTGTCCTGTACATTGCTTCTACCAGTCCCAGGAAGACAACAGAAAACCAGTCCCATACAGTTGGATCCTTCATGGTTGCTGAAGGTATTCCTAATTCCTTCTTCTAAGATTGCCCCAAGACTCTCAGTCTAAGCCTTAAAATGCACAGGGCAGAGGAAATAAATCACACCTTAATTCTAAGAGTAAGTTGTATGTCAGAAGTTTCTGCTCCCTTCCTTGTACCAGGAAGACATTATTTTGCAGCACAGATGCAAGCCTCAAATTTTGAGCGCACTAGTGGCTTACTGCACTGGTCTTTCCAATAAGGCAATAAACCCTGGCTCTCATCTCATTAGATAGAAAAAAATCCCCCAACCTAATTCTATCAGTCTCAGTTTATTAACTTCGCACTGGAACCCACTCCAGCACTCCCCAAAGCCAGTGGCAGGTGGATGAGCAGAGTTCTTCCATGCCAGCAATACAGAACTCATCTGTGAGATCAGAAAGAGGCCTGGGGGAGGAAGGAGGTATTCAGGAGGGTAAGGGAGATGGATGATCTCATTCTATGCCTTGTTTGGTCACATCCCAAAGCTGTCAGGCACTTTGGCATACTGCTGGCAGAGGCAGGTTTGGTATGAGGAAATGTGGGTGACAGTAGCATCAGCAGTCCTGGCCAGGCAGGGATGGCCACAGGCAGTGACACTTCCCATTCCTCTGAGTGTGGGCGTACTTAGCAACATAACACTGCAGAAAACCTCCGAGGACTGTACCCGCCAGCTGTCTCAGCTGAGGGATGTGTCCTCAGAAGGTCCAGTGCAGCATGTTGCCTGCTACCAGTCAGTGGGAGTCCTGACAGGGAACTGGTGCAGCTGGCCAGGCTCTGCCTCTGCATCCCAGGGAACATCACAAGCTCTTCCCTACCTACCAAGGAGCATTTATTTTCTTCTTTTTTGCAGATTTCCAGCTCCTCCCACGGGCCTCTCTAAACAACACCCTCCTTTTCAGATGCTGATGCTTTTCAGCTGATTAAACTGTGGGCCAGACCACGAGCTGGGTGTAAATCAGTATTGCTTGTCAATGCTAATTTACACCCGCTGAGAATTTCCCTTCCTTCACCATTTAGCAGAATTATATGACATGTCTTTTATCTCTCCTCGCAGTTTAGCCTGCTATTCCCCTTTCCTGGCCCCCGAGTCTCCTGCTTTGCTCTGAACTCCCTGGAGGTTTGCAGGATAAGTTGCTTATTTGCAATGTAAAGTGTCTCTCAGAGCCACAGCCCCGTGCAAACAGACCCAAGAGAGGCACATTTATCCTTACTTGTGTAGCAAATGCAGCCCCATCTTTTCCTGGCAGCAGTTCCCTAAGAATATGCTGCCAGGATATGCTGCATATAACTTGCTAAGAGAAGAAATATGTCCTTATGGCCACTGCGCAATGCAGGACTTCTCTGGAGAGATGCAGGGGATGGAGAATGAAAGATCTCCCTGATCCTGCAGAGATCCTGAGCTCTCGCCTTTCCCATTGAAGCTGAAGGCGATGGCTCACCACCCAGCTCAGCACCCTGTAGGTCCTGCCAACAGGCATGATACCATTAATGACTTCTTGTTGCTATGGTGATATTGATGGATAGTCCCTGGCATTGGTGGGAATCCTGGGAAAGATAGGGAAAAAAATAAAAAAAAAAATAAAGTGGGTCAAAAAAATCCCCCACGGAAAACATGAATTTCCCTAAAAATGACCATTTATGTGACATCCTTGACAAATTCAGTGGCATTTCACACTTCCTGACTCCTCCAGCCTCTCACAAGAACAACATGGTGTTCTCCAGAGCCCGTGCAAACACTCCTGCTCGCAGCAGGGCTCTGGAGCAGAGGTGCACCGCTGCAAGTGGATTTCGTTACCAGGAGTTAGTTTTGCAGCTTCACTCACTCTGGCAATTCATTTCACATACAGAGTAAAAATCTTGGCTCCAGTGAAATCACTTGGACTTGTGCCAGTGGGCACAGAGCCAGGATTTCCCCCAGCTCTCAGGATGCCTTATCGCAAGTGACAATTTCATTCAGCTGCCACGATAGCCACTGGGAACCCCCAGCCTCTCCAGAGCTGTTTCAAGCGTGGAAAAGCCTCTGTTGCACAGTCTTTTGCTCTATTTCCCTGAGGCTCAGTGCTGCGCGCTCTTCTCTCGCAGCTTCCTACTCTACAATGTGCAGTTTAGAATAATCTTTCACCCTTCATCCAAGCTGGGTGACTGCTGGCAAGGACAGGCTGCGCTTCAGTCACATTTGGGCCCCTTCACTTTGCACAAGTGTTCTGGGGATTTGGGGCACAGGAACCATCTTCCTATAAAACATCAGTCCTCTCTTTGACCTTGCTTTCTCTGGGAAAAACATTCCCAATCCATGTTGGTGACACATTAACGAAGAAGTGATAAAGCCCCAGTGGAACTCCCTCTTCCTCTGCACATGCTATTTATCTAAGCTCACGCAGGAGTACACAAACTGCAAGATGTCCTGTTTTGGGGGAGATTTTAGTATTATTAGCAAATTTCAGAGTATGCTTTTTTGTCCTAGCAAAGACTCTTTTCTGCTGTGTTTTATGTCTACAAGTTGCCTTACATACATACAAATTTACTAGAGATCCTTTTATTCCCAACAGTGGTATTGCTCCAGGCACAATGGGCACTCTTAATCCTGGAAGTTTTTATTGGTTTGGATCTGTTATTAAGGAAGAAGTGTATCCACAAGGGAGCAGTATCTACAGCAGTACCATTACACAGACAGTTTTGTCAGTAAATGCCCCAGTGTAGATCAGATCCAACAGATGTGTCAGCTTTTCCACCTATTTGTGTGTTCAGATCCTTTGCCTCCATGTGAAGTCAGGAACTGGAAACAAAATTACTCTGCCCCTCTCTTTTGCATCTTTTGATAAACGTAGTTCTAATGGACTACAGAGTCTGAAGGCACTTTACATCAGGAACAGATCCCAAGAGAAAAATTCAGTTAGTTTCTTTATATTACATGTAGCTGTTCATCAAATTTATTGGGCAAGGTTCCTAAGCACATGGAGGCTGGACCAGCACTGACAGAGGCTCTCTCTTGTATAGCAACCCTTTGATCAGACGTCAGCATCATTTATTTGCTTGTGTTTCATATTCTTGAATGCTCCAGTAAATTCCCAGTTGACTATCAGAGCAAAGGCTGCTCTTTCAAGTTGGATTTGCACCTCTTCCCTTCCCCTCCATTTCAATTAGCTATGGAAATTATTTGGATTTTTTTTTCTATCTCCTCTTGCCTGTCTGTCTGTATTAGAAGCTTTAGGAACCCTGATGGCTGGAGGAGACTCCAGTTGATGTCTTCCTGGCAGGAAATGTTGTGACTTGCAATTAGCAAGTCTAACTGCTCTGCTTGACCTGCTGCTTGCCAGGGTGGAGAGCACAGACTCAGCTGCAGCATCTTGCCTTTCCCCCAGCCAGGAGTGAGGGGATGGGGGAGCTGTGAGTGAGGGGATGGGTGGAAGAAAGGAGGTA
This sequence comes from Neopelma chrysocephalum, assembly GCF_003984885.1. Taxonomy (NCBI): domain Eukaryota; kingdom Metazoa; phylum Chordata; class Aves; order Passeriformes; family Pipridae; genus Neopelma; species Neopelma chrysocephalum. The sequence goes on from NW_020897703.1 coordinate 23,415,614, forward strand.
CCACCACAGACAGGTAGGGCCGGACGAGGGCAGGAACTAGTTTATTGCACTAGGAGACAGAGGTGGCGATAGGAACATAAAAGCTTCTTGAAATAGGATCTCTGCCTGTGGGGAACTGCTGTTGTGCTGCGTTTGCAGCTATTATTTTTCTGCTAACAACTCTGACTGCAGAGACATGACAGGCGGTGAACTGCCCAGAGCAGCTCAGGGCTGAGCAGAAATGGGATTTGGACTGGGCTGGTGCTCTGGGTTCCTCCATTTGGAGACACCAGGATAAATGCCTTTAGGCACAAATCCCAGAACTCCGAGAGGAGCACATATTCCAGAGGGCTACTTGCCAGGTGTGATTTGCCTTAAACAGTTGGTCACCAAAGGTTTCTCAGATCACCATATCAAGACTTAAAAACGCATCAGATACATTCAAGATAGGAGAATCAATCTGGACTGTCTTCGACACCAGCTGGGCATTAACTTCCAGGTGACCCCACAGGGACAGGATTTGGAGAGATCATACTGGAGGCAATAGAGATCCATGGGATTTCTCACCACACACAAGTGTCCCCCAGACACATCATGTCATGCATGGTTTACTGGAGATGTTTTTAAAGCCACCATTAAGAAACAAATTCTAAGACTCATTAATACCAACACATATGCTCTTGGGATGTTCCTAACCACAACCATGTATTTTAACTTACCAATATTACCAAGGGACTCAATCTTTTTGTTCTCTGCCAGATCTTACGCTATAGTGAAAGGTGATGGAGGAGGAGGTAGGACATGCCTCTTTATTTAGAGCCAGCTGTAAGCAAATGGGTTTGTTTGCTCAAATGCACTGGATACCTTGTGCAAGCTGCATCCTCTTGCAGTGCAGGTTAGCCACTGCACATGTAACATTGTGAAGAAAATTAAGAATACATGCAGAGTTCTGCAGCTCTTTCTAAGCAAGTGAGGAGAAGGACAGTAAATCAGATCCCTTCTCCATGTGCTGGATCCAGAGTTACAGGACACTCTATGTCCCTTCCTATGCCACTAAGTTGCTGTAGGGTCTGAGCTGGTAGTTCCCAGCCAGCTCTGGGCTCTATAATACCCTTGCAGTCTCAGTTAGGTACCATTACTTCCATGCCATTTTGCAAAACATTCCAGTGTCTCATGAAGGTCTCTTCATTCTTGTTAACCTTTATTTTTTTTTGTAACTGAGAAAAAATAAGGCACAGATCATAACAGGTGAAGAGAGCCATTGCATGCACATTTATTTTACCAAAGCAGTGCTAAAAGCTGAAATAAGAGCATAACAGCAGAGCTGCAGGCAAACAACCATTTTTTTTTCTAAGTTGGCTCCTGCACAGCACCAAAAGTGTGTAGCCCTTGTGGTTGTCACAAACTACCCACGCCTACCCAAAGCTGAACACTCTGCAGCAAGAAGAGGCAAAACCACTCTACAGATACAACTTTATAGTATCAATCAAAAGAGAGGAAATATTGTCCATGCAGACACCCAATCCCTTATGGGAAACAGACATGAATCCTTTATAAACACATTTTTTAAGGAGTACTCTAAGAAGATATGGTGCGGATGCTGCAGCCAATATGATGGTAAGAACCTCACACAATACAGCATCTCAGGAAAAGCTTTAACCTCAACCTCATAAGTACTGTCCATCAACAACTCCTGCATGTAGCCATAACACCTCAGAAAGTTTAATTACCACTTAAGAAATGGAAGACTAAATGAGCTATGTGACCTTTCCCACCCCAGATCCTGTAGGACAGCATTATTTAAGACAACTGGGAGCCTGAAAAGCTAAACATTAGTGTTGGCAGATGAACAGATGGATGGATTGCTGCCAACACAATCCATCTTCCCACTTGCCTCTGTAGGACTGGGTGACATTCAAAGCTAACTACTTCCCTATGCAAAGAGAAATGCACGCGATGCAATGAGCAGGCTTTAAATAGGGCTCATCAGCTGGCAGGACCAGTGGCCAAATGTTTTATGGCTGCTGTTTAATGTTGCAGGCGAGGCTGTAAAAAAGAGGCACCAGTCTGTGACAGGAGTGGGGACTGTAGTGACCACAGTGGATTAGCTGTAAGCCAACCTCCGAGCAAGTTGTACAAATCTGTCAGGATGCTGTTATTTTTCCTTTGTGCATAAAAGCTCTAAATCTAATTAACCTTTTAATCAGAGCAGATAAAATTGTGGTTTTATCATCAAAGGGGATGCTTTATCTACAGCTACATGAAAAATTTCCATCTCTGCTCAACTTGGATTTTTTTTTTTTGCTTGAGGCTCTATGAGTAAATTTCCCAAGTACTGAAAAACAGAAAAAAGTAAAGTAGGAAATTTCTCAACACAGCCAGTTACTGTGCAGATATCAGCTCGCCTGAAGCCAGATGGGACTCAGTCCAGAGCTTTCAGATCCAGCTCAAATACCTGTTGCCTGAGCACAGAGGATGCTCCCGCTCCCTGACTGGGGAGGGCCCAACAGGAGCTGTGATATCCTGTGCCAGTATGAATCACGTCACCCGCCCGGATGGAGAGGGCACTGAAGCCCAGAGACACCACATACCCAAGACTTTTTGGTGTTCAACAAGGATTAAAAAAAAAGTAAAATAATCTCCTACATCTACTAGCAGGCTGTACTGTCAGCTACTAGACTACACAAATTTTCTAGATGTTTAGAAACATTTAGATATATTTTTCTAAATAATTTCTAAATTTCTATTCTACAAATAACTCTAACAAGTACCTTTGTGCCTACAGTACAAAGATTGCTGCCTCTGACGGGTCTACAATATCACCCAGATCAGACTGTACGTTGAGGGGGTTTTTTACAATTGTTGAAGCCTTCTGGATTTTCTGCATCTGCTGGCAAACATCAGTACCACTGACAAAGTCACCCAGCACAGCCAAGTGCAGAAATAACCCCACCAAGATCTGAACCTGGGACTCTAGGCAGATGAAGCTTCCTGACTAACCCACTGCAGCTTCTGCTTCACTGAACTTGCCTGTGTAATCTGAACCAAAAAACCACTTAGTTCCATTTACTATTGTCCATATGCCACCTCAAAATATACTTGCATATTAGCATTTATGCAACTTTCAGTACAAAATCCATATGGCTCCTTTCAGCAACCAGCAACAGCAAGAAGGATAAGTTGCAAAACGAGTCTGGAGATGGCGCTTCCAAAGATTTCTTTCTGAGCACCATGCAACATTTGTTGCAGATAGACAGTGATGGAAGTTGTTACAACCTCCACCAGATGGACCATGTTTTTTTTCTTTTCTGCATGAAGCTAAAATAGATTTCTTTTATGTGAAATGTCTACTAGTGATCCCTCTGGAACAGAACTTGGATAGCAGAGCAGATCCAAGCCTAGGCTGCGGAATATTGGAGGCTCTAATTACTTTGACCAGTCTCATCTAGAACCTCCACCCTTGCTCCTGCCACCCACTGGCCTAGGAGCTGCATTTAAGCCCTTGCCCTGGCCCTTCCTTGGGTTAGGCTGTATGTGTGCTGGTTTTGACCTGCTCAGCTTGACATCAGAGCTGTGTTGGAGCTACAGATTTCTCTGGCGCCTGTTGGCTGAACAAAGACACATTCATAGGGCCCACTCTGCTCTTCCAGTTTAGGTGCAGTGGGACTGTGCTCCCTGTCCAAGGTTGCTGTCTCAACCTGCCCTGCTGCCTGGCTTCTACCTCACCTCCCTTCCCAGAGATGGCCATCCTAACTTGCTTCCTGACAAGGAGTTTTCCAAGCCCTTGCAGTTGGTAAGAATGACTTTCCTCAGTTAAACAGAAGAAAGAAATGTTCACATGGAACAACAGAGTAGAAGAAAATGAAGAGTTTTCAAAGGTCTCATGCAACAACTACTGCTGGGAGACCTTCCAGGACGTAGGAGCAAAGCAACTCAAGCCTGTCACAAGTGGCCTTCTTACTAGCAAACCAACTCAGAGCCTTTGGATGTTAACAATTTGCTTTAACAGATAAAGGGTAAATATGTCTTTGTTGACACTGCCTGAATCACAGGAATAAAACATGGCAGCCAATTAACTACTTCTGCTTTAACCATCAAGACTTGCAAGACCATTAAACTTTCATATCCACTGAAAGAAGGCGGCTACGTGCCTGTAAGAGACCACAGTCAGAGAAGTAAATCAGGGGCTTCAGGATGCTCTTACTCCCAGATGATGGGTTCTTAACTCCCAGAATCGTTGTATCCCTTGTGGGCACATGCTGTGTTAGATTTAATCTTGACAGATAGCAAGGAATTGATCACAGGAATAAAACATAACTGGTTGCTTAGTTACCAATGATCACTACACAGTTACATTTGATGTGTGCAAACAGAGCCCAGTGCAAACCAATTATCCATCATTACAACTCTAAAATGTCAACTTCAGAGAGCTGAAAACAACTGTGAGCAAGGTAATAAAGGGAAATTTTAGTAAAAAATAAAAATGGTAATTGGGAGCTTTTTTTTCCTAAGTGGTCAAATATCCACAATCCTGCGGCTAAGTAAATATATTGTTTTAAAAAAAATAGGATTCTTGTTCATTGGGAAAGTGAAAGCAAGCATGTTATGCGTGTAAACACTGGGAAAATAAAAAGTAGTAAATAAAAATGACAGGCTAAGAATTGCACAAAACTGATAAGGGGGGGGGAAAGACATAAGGAGAATTAAAGAGCTTCAGGATTAATGATGGCAATAAGGAGCTGAAATATGTTAGGTCCTAAAAACAGCATGGTGTCATTCCAAAAATTAAATGGGGGCTGTGATGATTAGTGGGAATGGCTTGGGCATGGGAAACAGCCCTATATCTGTGTGAGGCAGACTTGAAGAGCCAGCAGGTACAATGGTTGCAGAGATCTGCGAATTTGCCTCCCACTTCTTGAAACGCAGATATATGGATATTGCTGTTTAATACACTGTGGGAAGGACACTCTTATTTCTCACAATTAGGTGCTATTCTTTCATGCTCCATCCCCAAAGATCAAATCATTAAACCTCCCATAAGTGTGACCTTCCTTTATCAAGGCCTGTCTTTCATTAATCAATCAAACTGAGCCTCGGTGCCAGATCTGTGGATAAACTGCTGAGCTTGGATGCCTCACCAGCAGCACATTCATGAGAGTGTGCACCACAGAGATGCTGACAGGTTAGATACTCATGGGCTATCCATGCACTGAATTTATCACCATGGCTGTAAACAATTCATTCTTAGCATTGCTTGTGTCCAGCCTCTTTCCTCTTCAGCAGTTCATCTTCCCTCTTCTAAAATACATGATAGCAAAAGCAGCTACAGAGATTTCTGCCTTCCTTGCTGTAAAGTGCAGCTATACTATGTCTGATCATGTCCTCATGCCAATGTAAGTTCTCTGAATACAGGAATAATCAGAGCTGGATGGAGCCATGGTAGAAATGGGTTTGGGCTGAATGGTCTGCCTCTCTCCAGTAAAAAATGCATGTCCTGGCTACAGGAGGGATAAGGACTATAAGTGCTAAACCTTCTAAATGACATGGGCTGGAGAAATACCCTGCCCTGAGTAACCTGGAGTTTACAGAGAAAAAGAGAAAGGAGGAAATGGGTCCTTCTCACCTCTTTATGCAATGCAGCACAATATAATAAAAATAAATTCTATAGGGGGCATACAGTACCTTTTTGCCTTTGACTCCCTTATGAGATTGGTTACTATTTGGCCAGAGAAGTAGAAGCAAAAAATAGAATAAGCAATTTTGACATTGATAACGAACAGAGAGAAGCATGTTCCTGTCTATTCAAGAGATGTACAGAAAATGCTACAATTGCTTCAGTGTCAGAAAGTATTTTCTGTTGATGAGTTTGAGCAAAAGCTGAGGGAAGGACAGGTTACAGCAGTCACCAGACCAGGTCAGTGTTTGCTGTGGGAGCTCTTGCACTGTGAAGAAGTCTATCAGCAGCCTGGGCAGGATGTCTGCAGTGTACTGAGAGATGCTGCTTGTGTGTGCATTAACAGGTGTGCACGTGTTACATATATGACTGATCCATGTAGGTGCTTTCTAAATGGGATTGGTTCATAAACATCACAATCTGCCTGCTCTGGAGAAATATTAGAAATATTAGAGACATAAGAACAATTTAATGAGAGTGAGTCTGTGTAAAAGATGGGAAGTGCCTCTCTCAGCTGCTTTGGCATCCAGCTCATCTGTTTGAAGGGTTACACTCTGCTCTGGGGGTCAGCATGTAGCAGCTGAGTCCATTTCTGTAGATGCAAAGCCATCTTCCCAGTGTAAAGACAGAGCTCTGTGACCTCCTGAGAGATGGGGGAGTTCTGTTGCCTCTTCTGCCCGCTATAGATCCACTCCAAATTAGCACCGTCTGCTACCAATCTCTTGTTTACTGTCAAGGCCCTCAGGTATGTAAACCTGGACCAAATGGAAAAGGCCACAGGAAATAATGGGCTTACCTCATCATATCCCAGCTGGCAGCACTGCTGAGATCATGGTGGAAAACTTGATTTATTAAAATTGATGAAGGAACTGGCTAGTCTTGAATAATTCATTATGTATCAGCTGCTGCTGAGGTAATAGGAGCTCAGCAAGATCATCTTTAGCACTGCACAGTGCCTAAAATCTTTAAATAAGATGAAGTCGAAGATTGTCTAGTTAAAGATTGAAGGGCTTTCTCCATGTGAAGTGAGGCCCTGATTCCTGTTGCTGAGGTCATCCAGCTGCGAAAATCACCAAGGTCTCTCAAATGGAAGCCAGCCTGCTAACATCACTGATATTTGCCAGGGCATGAAGCATTCTGCCTTAGCCATCAACTTCTGCAGAATATAATGGCTCAATTTCTCACAATTCTTACTGAAATCAGGTTTAGTTTTCGATATTTTTCCATAAGCTAGGGATGTCTCAGGGTGTTGGCTTGCTTTTCTGATCATTATGTCTGAAAATAAATCAGCCAGACATGCAAAGAAGCAGGCACTACCATCTGAGTACGCAGATCTTAAGGTCCAATCTCTGCTGCTGCTCAGGGCTTTTGTCAGCACCAGCAGAATCAAATTACCCACACACAGACGGGGCAGTGTCAGGGCTGGATTTTGGAAGCATGTCAGAAGCCCTAGAACAGAATCCTGCTAACTTAATCTGGTGCCACTTGATGAAACAAGGGCTCTTTTTCAACTCTGCTGAAGTCAATGGTAAAACCTCTGATAAACGTGTAAAAGCAGCAGCAAAATCAGACACTCTAATTAGATGGCTGATACTCCTCTTCCTGTATGTCCTCCTGCAGAGGTCAGAGGAACTGTAATTAATAAACAGGAAAAACAGATCAATGGAATGAATGTGGTCCTGCCTCCCAGCTGCTGATATGGGGGTCTCCTAATGCAGTCACAACACTCTCCACTATCCGCAGCTAAAGACCCTGCAGTCCATCACTTTCTCTCTTTCCAACTGGTGAAGATGGGAACTGGCCCACAGGCCAGTACTGTTCTCAGCTCCAGCTCCGATGAGCATTGCCTTCCTTTGTCCCCCACCTGGGAATTTGCGAGGCGCTGATGGCACAGCACCTCTGGATCATTAAGATGGTTGGACAAGACAGCCTTTGACTTAAGATCCTGATGAATACAGAGAGATCCTGATGCCTTGTTGATTTTCTCCAGCCAGATTTTATTTCCAGATGCTATTTCTGCTGCAGCCAGAGCAGATGATTTTAGCCAGGCCTCAGTGTCTGAAGTATTTTGGTAGAAATACTCTGATGTACCACTGGCATCATGAGACGTTTGACCTAGCCACAGAAGACTGCCAGTTTCCTCTCCTCTCCAAAAATACTGCTTCATCAATCACTTGTGAGAGTGTTTTAAAAATTAAAGCCAGCTCCCCTTGCCTTGAAATGGAGGCAGCACTTTCTCCTCTTGCTGTTAACAGTCTCTCTGTGGGAGGTCTCAGGACAGTGATTTACACTCCGGAGCTTTTTGTGGACATAGGTTAAGATCATTTGGAGAAGCCACAAACTGAAGTCTTGACTTTTCACCCCGAATGTGTGAATGAAGCAAATACTGCAACTCTCACAGCTGTGGAGTGGGAGATGCTGTGAACAGACTGTAACCTGGTAACATATGAGACTGATGTCTGGTCCCCTATCTCACCAGACAAGACACTTCAATTCCTGTGTTTCAGGTCTGCTATCTGTAAGAGGAGAAAATAAAACTACCTTCCAGCATTTGCAAGAACTCTCCTTGCATTCTCTGAGCACCAAGAAAAGTCAGGTAAGGTGTCATAAAACTGAAGTATAATTACTTGGAATTAACTAAACTCTGAGACCTGAGTTCAAATATCACAGCTTCAAGCCACTGCCTGAGCACAAGTTGGAATGGCTCCAGCTACCTCAAGGGACATGGTGCCTTCCCCTCTGAAACAGTAAGGAAATGAAGGTATGTGGGCAAGGACAGGACTGTGGTCAGAAGACCAGTCCATGACCCATATGTGCCTCTTTTTACACACCACCAGCATCACTGTGTGTGTGGCTGTGTCTTTGCAGCTGCTTTTCACCTTCATCATTGTTTTCTTCCCCTTTTCCTTCTCTCCTTTTTTTTTTAAATACATAACAGACATCTGTTATCTTCTGACAAGTGATGATGTACAGTTGCTCTGGGAGCTGGTTTAGAAGGCACAGTGCCCCTCTGACCTGCCAGACAACAGCAGTTGCTATGTGGCTTCCTTTGCTTTGGTCCTTCAGGAGACCAGCGGGTATTTACAGCATTTTCCCTAAGCAAGGCATCATCCCTGAGATACATTCAGGTGAGAGTGCTTCAGGGAATTCCAGCTGGGAAGTGAGAGTAAAGGATTTCATAATTAAAAAAACCCCAACCACAAAACACCACACTACCAAAACCACAAACCCTCAAATCCTAGAGGACGTGCTGTTTCCTTTCAAGTGATTCTGTAGGGTAGGGACTGTAAGAGAACTAGGGAAGCAAGAGTTTTACCAGTTCACATACAATCCCATTTTTTCCAGGAAGATATTAGAAGTCCATTTCAATGCAAACCATTTTGGGGAAGGGTGGAAGCTGAAGCCTGTTCAAACATTCACCTGGTTTCAGCTGGGATAGAATTAATTCCTCCACCTAAACAGTGAAAAAAAGTTAGAGAAGGGCACAAAGCAGCCTAGTTCTTATTCCAGGGGGAAAGGAAAGCAAATGAAGAGACATTTGCTACCCTGGGGTACATGTGAGGGTGGCAAGGGCTTTTCTCCCAGTTCTGCCCTTGGTGGTGCTTTGCTGAAGGCACACTCAGTGCCCAGCTAAGTGTGAAACCTGGCTTTGTCAGCAAAAAGAAGGAAAAAAAAAAGTTAAATGCTTTTTTATTTTCTCTAAGGATATGGTGGAACTAAGCCAAAAGTGTGTATTTGTACTGCTTTGCCTAAGGCAGCATAAGCATCTTCTCTGGTGAATCACTAGGTCCCCAAAGCTTTTGCTCCTCCTAAATGAATGCCAAGTATCCTGAGGAAATGCTGCCAGGTACAAGGACACTGTGACACTGCTGGGATAATGCATGATGGGTGTCCACGGCTTAGGGTCTGCAGGATTCTGCCCCAAGCTCCCTAGGATGATGAGGTTTGGGATCTAATCCTCAGTAACTGACTTTTCACAGTGTCCCAATTTACCTCCGTTTTTCTGCTTAGTGCTATTTTTTGGTCTTACATAATCTTCCCAATCTTTCACCCAGTATCTTTCAGGAAGCTGGTTAGAGAAGTTCCTCACTATTCAGGGGCCAACATGAGCAGGATGTTGGCAGGTAGGTGCACAGGATACCTTTGGATGCGAAGGAAGACAGAAGATTGCTGCCACCACAATGCTACGGACAAGTCATGCACAGCAAGGTTTGGAAATGAAACTTCTGCAAGATGGAGATAAAGGGGGCAGGGGCAAACCCACCCAGATATATCCGAGGCTTCTTGCAGCTACAGCAACCACGACATGCACTAGATTAAGACAAGGCTCAACTGTTTTGATGTTAATTGCCTGGCTGCTTTAATTGGATATAGGCTTCTAAGTCCTGAAGTCAGCTGTGTGATAAGACAAACTATTTACCTCTTCACTGTTTTATCTTGGCTTGCCCAGTGCTGAAGGGTCAGTACACATGTTCTCATGTATTAGAACTGTCCACAGAGCTGATGGATTTTTTTGCAATTGAAGTTAAGTAACATTTTACGTCTGAAGGGGCTGTTCAGACTGATTTTAGGCAAAGCTACTCTGGTCTAGGTTCAGTTTCCGCTCCAAGGAACGCCTCTGATAACCATCAGCAGCAAACAGATAATCACTGAGCTGCTGGGCTACTCATTGGCAGAGCAATGACTGCACTGGGATACCCAATGGCCTCTGATTGATGATGTGACACCTCCATCGCTCACGCAATGCAGTCAGTGTCCCTCTGGACTTGCTGAGGGGCACAGCAGCCTCATGCTGTAAGGACACAAGGAGCTGGAGTATTTAGCTACCACAAAGCAGTGTTTTCACCATGGCTGAGGACAAGGAAGCTTTCTAAGATGAGTCTTGAAACACCAGGCTTCCTGTTGCAGTCCATGCCAATGGGCTGGAATGCAGAGGGATTGCAGGGCTGCTGAGTCCAACTTCTGTTTTTCTCCTTTAGTTCTTTCCTATCCAAGATGATGTAGGATAACAACACCGTGGGGATAGAAAACACTCCTGTGCTGCTTCTGAGCACAGCCCTGCCCCACGAGCTGACTTGGTAAGGTGATGCACCAGGTCTGCAGCCAGGCCCAGAGAACCAACAGCAGGCAGGAGCAGTAGGCTGTGTGAGGCAGAGTTAGCATGAGGTTCCAGGCTAGGGCTGGCTGTGCACTTGCACCAATTCACTGGTATACCCAGCCTGGCTCCAGGGGTGTTTTTGAGCCTGTGGAGCAAATTCCAGCTAAAGGGGCCCCAGATTATCTTGCAGTCACCCCTGTTATAACACTGTCTCAGCCTCCTAATCTCAGCCTCTGGTAGGGCTTTGTACTGAGAGAACTCAGGCTCAGTTCCTCATCCCCATTACAGCTTCAATGACATAAAAGCAGAAGAAAAAAGACTTTAAATACTCTGCATCAAGGAGTGCTGGGTCTTTCTCCAAAGAAAGTGGAGGAGGATCCCTCAGTAGTGTGTAGTCCCACACAAGCTTTGCTGTCATGTTCCCTCACTGGGAGGGAGAATGTGAGGATAAGAGTCTCGCTGCTGCTCCTCCTCCTGCTGCTCCCCCTTAACTACCCTGTGCTGATCATCCATGCTCTGCAGGCACGTGGGGACAGGGGCAAGAGGCTGCCACTGCCTTGAGAAAGGCTTCCCGGACAGGTGTGTGCTCAGAGGAGCACCGGTGGGAGATACCTCTGACTGTAGCTCTCCTCTCCTTGCAGGACAATTCCCCTCAGTGAGGACCATCCCCTGTGCTGGGCACAGAAGTGGGTTCATCTGCATCCAATGATCACAAACCCATTCTCGCACTCAGTGCATCAAACAGAAAGGAAGCCAGGAGACCTGGACTATTGCATGGGAGAAGCAGGACCACAGGCTCGAGTTTATCCTCATTTACATGCACGTAACAACCTGCTCAGAAGCAAGCAAAGGTACCTGATTTTGGCTACTGCTCAAGTGAGGAGGACATTGCATGGGGTACAGAGGTACCAGGAGAAGCTACAGTGAAATCAGCCACCTCCTTGAGCCATTTACTGCATCATGAAGCAGAATGAATCAATAATATGTATCGACCTGGGAAAGTTAATCTGCATCCAGAGCATCATAACAAATTAAAAGGAAATAAAATCAGTACAATTCCACTGGCTCCCATTACTATCACAGTGGAGAGTAATTAAAATCCATGGGCCAAATTCAATGCTGGAAGATCCCTCCTGAAGCCAAAGGCACCATACAAGGGCATTGCTCTTTCCAGATGCTTTGTGTTTCAAACAGCACCAGGAATGGCAAAATGGGCAGAGAGGATAGGGCAGGGTAAGAGTGGAACCTATTTAGGAGTCAGGCATTCAGCTCCTTGCTGTTCTTCATCTGGAGTCATGCTGCATGCCTGCTGCTTTGGTGCTTGATGCACTGAATCTCAGAAGCTCCAGGCATTTGTATGTGGGAACTCCTCTCTCCTCCCCACTCCTAAGTACAGCCACCTCTCATACACACTTAGTTCCTACAGAAACTCCTTTTCCTACACAGAGCACCCTCTGCTATCCTGTTGCCTGATAAGGCTCTTAACCCATCTTTCTGTGCTTTTCTATAAACTCCTCATCTTTGACCCACACTCATCCCTGATGAAGAAGCTGAAGGAGGGCTGTCAACCATCACCTGCCCCAGAGCCACAGCCACTTGCACTCCCATTACAGCTCTGCGTTAATTATGAGATGGAGCTGTGCTATAAAGCAGGAATTCAACTTTAGGCAGCATCTGCTGCCTAAACCTTGGTACCTTGTCCCTCCATGAGGCCCCACTGCCCCACAGCTGGGGCGCTGTTGGCTCAGTCCAGCACCTGATTCTTGTTCAGTGGAAGGAGAATGTGTGAAGCACAGGAAGCACATCCCTCATCACCACACATAATTATCATGTGTCCAAATAATCAGCGTGAGGTGGGGACACAGCCACCACACTGGCACCCAGCAAGGCAAGTGATGGTGACAGCCAGTGGGACTGGGGATGTGAATGCGAAGTCGAGTTCACAGCGCTCAGGGGCTGGAAGTTGCCATCAAAGGAGAGAGGCAATGGACAGAACAAATCTGTCTGAGGAAGTCCTATAGCCTGTGTGGAGCAAAAGATTAGATGTCAGCGTGCTTTTCCAGCTTTCACCTCTATGAACCTCTTATCTCCTGTGACCACACCCTGTGCGTGGCTTCCACCCATGGAAGCTACGCAGCAGGATTATGCAGCTACTAAACACCATGTGTGGCAAATTCCAGCCTGCACACGTACATTGCTGCTGAGGACTTTTACACATGGACATGTTTACCATACAATAATTATGGTAATCCACAGAGATAATCCAAAATGGGTTGTTAAAGCTATTTTACAAATTGATGTACTGTGATCCTGCAGGTGGAACCATGAACTAAGAGTTGTATTTCCAGATATACCACGATGTTGTTCATTGTCTGCAAAGGTGGACATCTCACTTGACCTGGCCTTACCTCAGTATGCCCTTCAAAAGTTCGATCACTTTACTAACACATATCCTCCACATAACTGTGTTCAGATTCACCAATGAACAGCACAAAAGCCTCATTCTTACAAGTCTTCAGTGCCCATATTCACAGCCAAATTATCACGGAATGTGCTTCATCATTTCACCAAAAATAAGTGCTCACATCTTTCAAAATAATTCAGCAAGGAAAGCAGAGATGCTCTGGAAGTCTGCCCCTTAAATAAGCACCTACCTATGAGCCAGTCTCCTTAATTTCTCTAATTTCTATCTGAAAATAGCAGAACATCTCTCCTGGTCCAGAAAGCCACAGATCCTAAGAATGGAAAGTATTTTTCTCTTTATGGTAGGGTAGGAACATAATTTGCAATGATGTGCTACCTATCATATACATATATATGTGTGTGTGTGTTTGTGTGTATCATCTGTGTTTCCTACTAGAACAACTTTGAGTTGATTTGTATAATATTTATACACTCTTCAAAGGGATTACTCTTTAATGTAGTGTTAGCTTGAGGCACAAATGGAGTTTTGACTTGAATGTTACTTCACTCAAAAAAGACTGTGCTCTGACACGGTCTTTATATGAGGTGAGATACAGGTGACTCCTATGCAATGAGGAAATAAAGTTGCTGACTCTCATCCCTCTGGACAGGCCAGAGGGAGTAGGGAGCTTCTTCCCGTGGAGGTCAAAAGCCATCCTATTAAAAAAAAATTCCAAGCTACGCAGTAATGCACACTGCACTGTCACAAGCACGGAGGGGATGGCTCATGTGGCTGTGGGCTGTGCTGGTGCCTGCAGTTTCTTCTAGCTGGGTTAGTTCTGTTTTATGGATTTACTTCATGCTACTACTGCAATGAAGAAAAGCCTGAGGAGTGTGCTGAGAGCCAGAATTAGAAGTGTTGCAGAGTTATTGCTCTACTGCCTGCATGTGACCAGAAATAGCGCAGCACTGTGTAGACAAGCAGTGACTGTGTCCCTTGGGGATGTGGCTGGATGGCACCCAGCTAAGGACAGAATCTGGAGAAAAGATCAGGAGATTCTCACTGAAAGACAGGACTGGCTGTGGAGTTAGTAGACCTGGTTTTCAGAGCAAGGAATGAGATGTCAACTCTTCCTATACCTGCTGGAAGGTGTTCCTAGACTCCAGTGGCAGATCAAACAAGCAAGCTATGCACCCTAATCTTAAAAAGCTGATCAGCTCAGGGGCTGCTTATCTGTACAAAGGCTTCCATGGCCTACTCTTTCAAAAACAGATGTTCTTTTTCTTTCTTTTTTCTCCTGTGACTTTGCCGGATGTTTGTTCTCAATGATACTGAGCTTTCAGGGAAGCTGAACTACTGACTTATGAGGTCTCCCTACTGCAGGTATGGCTTCTGCAAGCACAAAGCACCAATTTCCAAAACTGTATCTAGCCCCTAAACTAGGAAGAGAAGTGCTGCACTGGGGCTTACAGACAGATTATCTTGTGTTGTGGAAACCTGAGCCCTGACTGTCCACAGAGAACAGAGCTGTTGCAACAGCTGTGGTAAAAAAGGGGGCACATCAGAGCAAAACAGTTAAGTACCACAAACCAGGACTCCTGAGGGAATGCTCTCATCTTCCTGTAATTGAGAGGTCTCAGTTCAGGCCTGAGTGTTTTTTTCAGGTTAGACTACCACAGCACAGATTAGTAGTGAAACTGTATCGATCCTTTATGAGAAGCAGTTACCTTCCTGGCTCTTACAATGCACTTTTTTAAAAATGGTCTTTCAAGAGGGACCTCCTCTTGAGAGAGGTTGCTTCTGTCTACTCCTAGAAGCAGGTTGGAAGGATCACCCACGCCACCATGAATGACAGGAGTATTTCAGCACAGAGCTGACTGATATCCCCAGGCACCAGTGTGCTGTTAGTCCAGGGGGCTCAGCTTCAATCCAGTACCAGCCATGGCTGGTGCTAATTCTGTTCCAGCCAAACTCTAAACCACTGCTTTGCCTCTAGACCTGTCTGCAGAGTTTATTGAGCAAGATGCGCAAGATGTAAAGATCCTCAAGATAAGCAAGGACTTGATTAGAGGGAATTAGGTAGGCAAGTTGTCCTTGCAATAAGCTATGAAGCCAGCAGTTAAATCTGTCACAGCAGCTCCAGTGGGCTGTGACACTAGAAACTAATGTCTACATTTCTGTGCTAGGTCTGAATGGAGCTGCCTCTGCTCAGTGTCTGAGGATCTTTATTTCCCTTTTTCCTCGGGGAAGAACCTTGCATAAAAAGTTAAGCTGTGTGTACTCTGAGTCTTGCGAATCTTGCTTGTGGTCAAAGCCACTGTCATCTTTCAGTTGCTAACTGGCTTCCTAAACATGCCTACAGAAACAGTCAGATTGCTGTGTGGTAAACAAATTACTTCTGACGGGGTACTGCCAGCACTGCTCTCAGACGCCAGGGAAGCCACAAGATGGGCTGCACAGTGTCTGACTGGAGCAGCTCTAGCGCTGCATCCACAACTAGTGCAGTGTCAGGCTGCTTCTGCAAGCACTGACAAAGAACCAAGCTTGTAAACTCCCACCACCATCTGCTGAAGCTTCATATCCCAAAGGAAAAATGGATTTTTGCTTACACGTATATTTGAGCACTTCAGCAGCGGAGAAGACAAGGGCGTAGACACTCTCTGGCTAAAAACACAAAGCCATGTTTTTTCTTTATAAGAAAAAAATAACTGCTGCTCCTTGACTTCCCATCTAGGACAGGAGATGGAGAAGGATTTCAAAAGCTTTAGAACCTTTCATTACTTCCTGGAGAGAAATCCTTAGGACAAGTACTCTTTAATTCCTGATCAGGTTATTTCTAGAATGTGAGGAAACTGTCTCAAACACAGGTTCCAAAGGTCTGCAGAGGGCCTCGAGTTGTTCCAAGCCCCAAGATGTTTCAAGGTAAAATGAATATCAGCAAACAGTGGAGATTTTTTTTCCATTTTCCCCTTGTGCTTCACCTTGAAGCAGCTGTTAGCAAAGCCAGAAAACTCCTTTGCCCCTCAGTGTATTTAACGCAGCCTTGGCAAAGGGACTGCAGTCTGTCAGCTCATGAATATGGGAATTGCCTAATTCTCTAGCTATTCTTATTACCTCAGCCTGAGGGTCCCAGCTTTCCATAACTAATTCCTGAAATCACAGACTTTCCACTGTCCTTGCTGTCCTTGAGGAGCAAATCGCTCCTCCTCATAATAACTGATGCTGGCGCCTGCTGGGGTGCCACGGGTTTTCCCAGGGCCCTCCCCTAGCAGGGATGGCACTGTGGACAAGGCTACTGACCCCAGCACTCCTGTGCTGTTCCTGGAGTACTCAACCTTTGTTGTTGTAATTTACAGTAGGATGTTTGGAAAATAACAAATGCTGCATGGCCCTGCGCATTGCTCAGGCTGGCTGAACAGCTCTGAA
Source organism: Neopelma chrysocephalum (assembly GCF_003984885.1). NCBI lineage: Eukaryota > Metazoa > Chordata > Aves > Passeriformes > Pipridae > Neopelma > Neopelma chrysocephalum. Next base: position 23,432,195 of record NW_020897703.1, read on the forward strand.
GCCTGGGCAGCGGGCTGCAGGCTGGCAGCAGTAATGCAATCCATCCCCAGCAGCAGAGGAGATCCCTCACCCTGTTCCTACAAGCTGCAAAGCTCCCTGCCTCCCTCCGCATCCCACCTCATCTGCAACTCCCACAAAATCTCAGGATTTGCAGGGCCTCCCACCTGTCACTTCATTTTTCCCTCCTTGTCACATATGTTCTCAGTCTACCTTCCCTCTCTGTGCCCATGCACCAGTTTTCTACCTCTTCTGTTATTTTTCCTAATATCACTGATCCTGCCAGCCATGTCCATCCTCCTAAGACTCGGAGCTAAAGCTGTTCCCGTGCTGGAAGGCGATAATGGCTGCCAGGAACCAGCTGTTAGGGCTGCTGCAAACTGCAAGGCAGATGGAAGCTGAGGCTGGGATAATTATGAAGCAGGGACTGCAGAACTTGAGGTTTCTTGGCTAGAGGTGTCTAGCTTATTCCCAGAGACAAATGGGCGTATCCTTTGAATGTCAGTGGGTGACATGGGAGCAGGAAAGTCATCAAACTGTGGACAGTTTCCAATCCTGGCTATGGAGTGCTGCATGTGATGCCTCCTCATCTCACAAACACCCACGGCTGCTGCTGCCAAGCTGCTCTGGACAAGGAGAATGTGCTCCTGCACTGCAGTGGCAGCTGAGGAAATCTCCATACTGGTTTCAAGGGCTGGATTCCTGCAGGGCATAGGCAGGTTAGAGCTTTCCTCGTGGGCCAGGAAGCAGCTACAATAGCACAGGCTGTATTGCATCAGGATCATGGCAAGGTGGGAAAAAACCTATTAAGTTCTCTCTGTTTGTTTTTTTAGGGTTTTTTTTCCCCTGGAGCTTGCCAAAAGGATAACTGCATCAGTGAAAAATAAAAACTGGATTATGTCTTTTAGCTGTTCATTTATTCTTCATATTTGCAAACTGGTCCATTCAGAAGCTGTAGCAGGAATCACCTTGGAAGTCCACGGTTTTGTAATCAGAACCTCCCTTTCAATTAGTCATGTTTTATGGCTGTAAACACAATAATTCCATCAATACTATGGAACAGCCATGTTGCATTTACATTAACATAAATGAGTGCTGATGTGCCATAGAGCTAATCTGATATGACAGTAACTGGCTGATGCCCAGCCATGGAGGCCCTGGAGCTACACTTGCTGTCTCTCTAAAAGAACTGTCCTCTGAAACACTGGAAAGGAAATAAACTGTGATACCATATTTTGCCTGCCAGTAATCAACAATGCTTCTTGCACCTGCAGCACCAAGGTGTCTGAGGTTGGGGGATAGTTGCTTGGTTGGTTGGGGTGTAATAAAAGTGGAACTTGATCTTCTTGAAACTTAAATATTCAGAAACCAGGATTTCCAGAACACATTGTTAGACTAAATCAGACTCAGCAAGCACCAAATGGATATTAAACTCAGAAAAGCCATAAAAGTATTCAATCTACTCCTTTCCTCTGTGACTACTCCTCTGCAGTAGGCTTTTCTTACACAGATGAAGTTTAAGAAGCTTAAAACTTTATAAATGCTTTGGGGCTAATGTTGTCGTCTTGTGCAGTGCTCTACGCACAGGGACAAGCCTTAAATCTGAGACTGCAGCTGGGGTTCTCTGGTTAAAGGCCTTAAAGGAGATCAACATAAGCAATGCCTAAGGATGTGAACCAGATCTTAAATGCAGCCCATCTCCTGTCTGGGCCCTGAAAGACTCAAAAACAAGCTAACAGGCTAGGATCAGGAGTCTTCACAGTTCCAGTCACAATAGGAACCACTTATTTTGCTTTTGGAAATATACCCTTTCAAGAGTGTTAGTGAGGAGAGACCATCAAAGAGGCTATCAAAGAAATCACAGCCAATACCCAGGTTTTCTGTATTCGGCTCATCAGCTCTGTGCATGCTTTGCTGACTGGCTGCACAATGCCTTGCCCAATGCAACCTCGTCCATGGTGGAGCTCTTGGGTTCTACCAAGTACAAACCAAAGAAGAGAAACCCGTTTTAATCAGAAACCATTCTTCTCAACAGTATGGCACTAAAGGCATATAATTTTCAGCAATATGCAAGAGCAGTATCTCAAAATCCCAGAGCATACGTGGCCTGACAGTGCCCAAAACAGCTCCTGGAGCAGCCAGTGAAATTAGGAGAGAATTTTGTTAAAGGAGGTGGAGAAGAGCACCTTAAACAGAGGATCTGTGAGATAATGGCTTAGGTTCTGGATTTGACTTAAATCTTTCTAGGTCTCTGATCTGCTCCGTCATCTGTAAAATGGGATCAATAAAACCTTCCTGACTTGCACCAGTGCTCCCAGTCTTAATTGATGTCTGTGAAGCATTTTGAGAGTGAAAAAAACCATTACCAAGCCCTCAGGCCTTACTATAATACCAACAAACAACACAGAGTTGTTTAAAATGCTTTTCAGTGCCACAATGACTGAGAAATGAGGGAAGGCAAAAGTGTAGATGCGCCCAGCGCTGCTTTGCTGCAGTGTAAATGAAAATGGCAGGAGTAGGTTTATAGATTTCCCTCCAGGGAATTCTGTTTTCAATAATGCTGTAAAACTTCTACCTCTATAAATTCAAACAGATGCCCTTCCTAACACCTCAGGTATCAAAACCTATTATGAATTCGGGAAAATATATCTTGGAGTTGAAAACGTTATGAATCACATGGAAACGAATTAAGAAATGACTCACTCGGACCCTGCAGATGTAAAGAGCTTGGTGCTGCCCAGCCACCCCTTACAGCGACTGAACTCAGGCTAGTACCGTGCCCAGCACACGATACCCCACCTTGCACAGCAAAAAAGCCCCAGGCACCTCAAAGGCTCTATCCTGCCGGTTGCAAAGCTGTCTGTGCCTGCGGGTGCAGTTTTAGGACGCGGGAAAAGCGCTCGGGCTCGCCCGCACCCAGCGCTCGGGCCGCGTCTGAGCCGGCGAAGCCGCCGCTGCCGGCGAGGAGCGAGGACTGCGGGGTGCGGGGGGAGCGTGCGGGATCCCCCAAACGAGCAGGTGTCAGCCGGGGGAGGGTGGAAGGGTTCGAGAAGCGCCTGTGTCTCCCCGCTCCCGCTGCCCGCCCTGGGCGCGGAGCTGCCGGTGCAACCCGAGCGGCCCCGCCAGACCCGTGGAACGAGACCCAGCGCACAGATAAACCACAAAGCCCTCGTGAGCCGCCCCGGGCGGGGGACAGGAGGCTCCCGCCGGCCCCGCAGCCGTCCCGCACCGCAGCCATTTGCCTTTGTTGCAGCCCCGCGCCCGCAAGGTGCGGCGGGGCCGGGGCGGAGGATGGAGCTCGCCCCTCGGTCGCTCTCCCCTCACAGCTCTCCTCTCAGGCGGTAGGGACACGTCCTGCGAGAGCGGCTGCCGTGAGGGACCTGCCCGCCCGCCGCCCGCACCCACGTACCTGCGGAGCCCGCCTGGGACGCGTCGCCCGCCGCCTTTGTTGTGCATGCCCGCCCCGGCAGCGCCGAGCCGCGGGTCGGCTCCGGCCCGGCCCCTCCGCGCCCAGGCCCCGCTTAGCCCGTCGCCACGGCAACGGCGGGCGCGGCTCGGGAGAGGGACCGGCCCGGGCCCCGCCCCGTGAGGGGGCTGAGGGGACCGAGCGGGGGTCCCCGGGTGTCGGCGACGGGCAGTGCTGAGGGGACGGGGCTGGGGGTCCCCGCGGTGCCGGCAGGCGGTGCCGGGAGGAGGCGGCCCCGCAGGCTCGGCTTTAGGGCGCTCGGCTCTGGGCGCCCGCCCTTCTCCCCAGCCCTGCGCCCCTCCTTCCCCAGCGTGCCGGGCAGTGCCGAGCCGGGCTTGGGTGAGCCCCCGGCTTCTTCTTACAGTGCTTGGGATCCCTCATTTTCCATGTCCAGTAGCTTTTCTTTAGACTGGCCACCTCGGGAGTCCCTATCTCCGGTCACAGATCGCGCGTTCTTTTGTCCTATAGCGCGCACGGCTCTGGTGACTTTCCTGACTATCTTCCTGCATCAGCCTCCACAGGCTCTTACACGTGACGGGCAGTCTCGCAGGAAACAGGGGAGCTGCTCTGAGAATAAAGCCAAGGCAGTGGTAATGCCTGCGTTTATCCCTGTTCCTGGGCATAGGAATGAGTTGTATGCTGCATTTGCAACTATTTTAATTGACCATTCATTTTACGGATAACAGCAACGGCTTGAACGCCTCTTACCTTTCAGTCAGTAAGGACCCAGCAAATTAATGGTTGCTTTGATTGTTTCTAGGATTAAGTGCTGCAGTTCACTGGCTCTATCGTGTAATGCTAGAGTGAGCCCCAGCTCACTCTAGTTGGGTCTTGTTACCCGACTTATATGTGTGAGTGTGTTCATCTCGTTCTGAACAGGCAGGTTCTGTATTGGTGAGACATGTTAAAAGGAGATCAGAATTGCTTGTATTCATAGGTTTTATTAAGAGATCCAGCACAAGTAATAACACTGCTTCTGTTTGAGGATGTAATTAGAGAAGAACTAAATTCTGCAGAGAAAAGTTGAATGCGGAGAGAAATAAATAGCATGGCAACCTTGAGCTCTTTCTGTGTGCTCAACATCTGATTATACAAATATTTTTTCTTTCCAGGGCCCGTCAAACTCCCATTTCAGTTTAGTAGAATGGGATTTCAGTGGCACTGGTCTCACAGCATCCTCCACTGAAGGCTCTTAAATCACAAATGCAACAGTAAGCCTCATCTGAGAGAGGAAAAGACAGAAACAATATGTGCTCAAGGTCACAGAGGAGTTCTCCAGCACAACTGGGAAAAATTGCCAGAGCTGCGGTGTCCTGACCTTGGTCCTCACCTGCCAGACTTTGTCATTCTGTCCCAAGACAGCACCTGGAGTAAACCCAGCCCTACCTTTAGGGAGAGCAGGGGAGAGGGGATGGGAGGCACCTGTCCTTCAGTTCCCCTTGGTCAATCTGGACCCTTATATCACTCATATAGTGAACAATCTATTAAAGGGTTCTTCACTGCACACAAGGATGCCTAGAGGATGACCTGGTGCTATTGTGCTGTAAAGAAGGATGATAAGGAGAACGTGGAGGCCTGTTTTGCAACAGTCTTTGCAGCTCCCCCTGCCAAGGGCTGCCTCCTTTTATGATGAAGGATAATTTATAAATAGCCCTGATTCCGCTACTTGGAGAAAGCTTTTGTTTCTCCCTATACTCGATATATGTGATACTCTGCAGTGGAGAGCAGATGTTCGTACCGGATTCTGCTCGCATGGAAATTGGCCGTACAAGACTCAGAGGCGAGGGGTGAAATAGCATCAGGGTTATCTCCTGTCCTCAACTCAGAGCTCCTGTTACAACCAGTCTGAAAGGCCAGGAGACGCCCTTGGACTCAGCAGCACAGTCTTGAGCGCATGCCTGTGTCTCTGCTGGAGATGAGCATCCTGTTGTTTGCAGAGTCCAGTTACAGCTACAGCTGAAAAAAACCCCTGTCTGCATAAACAGGAATTTTCCTCAATTTCAGGAGCCAGCAGAGGATACTGCCTTGTCTCTCTCTCTGAAAGGGCTGAGTAATTGTTTGTTTGTTTTGTTCCTTTGCTGCCTTCTTCCAGCTCCATGACTTTGGTGGCACCTTTGGCAGAAGAACAGTCACTGTCCCTTCCATTTTATCCATATCCACCAGAGGATTTTGGTTTCCAGATTGTCTGCTGCTGCTGAAGCTGTAGCAATAACACTCCTGTATAGCTTTACTTAAGGGAGGGAAGAAACAAAACCACATGACAAATTGGTTCAATTTATCACAGCAACAGAAACCTGCAATTCAGCTGAATTGCCCCCACAGGCCAGCTGAGACAGCCATCAGTATTTAAGGACCTGAGTGACACTGCCTGAGCAGCTCCAGCTCTGCCTCTGCCCCTCCCCTCATGACAGGTGCCCCCAGGTGTGTCACTCCACTGGTGTGGAGGGCACTCCCACACTTCCTCTGGGTGACCAGAGTCTGTCTTCAGCCTGCTGGGGAAGGCCTGCTCACTACCCACAGGGGCACGGCCCAGACCTTCTGGGCACAACCAAACTCTGCCCCTTTTTCCTACCTGGCTTGACCACCTGTGCTGCATGTTCATGCCCAAGTAACAGCCCCAATTTTCTGTGCATGCCTGTGGCACACAGGGAAGTGGGAGCAGGACTGGTCCCATCTCAGTTCACAGCTTCTCCTACAGTCTTTTTTTTTGGGGGTGACTGTATAACCCAGAGAGGATTGTTCACCTGGTATCAAGCTGGAGATGGCTTCTGTTCAGCTGTCCATACCTGTTCCTGTTATTCAGGCAGGAGTATTTTATTCCAGAAAGAGCTGCAGTGAAATAAAATGCCAGCAATATGTCCTGCCTATGGTGCACGTGGTGCAGGACTTGAAAAGAGCATGAGTCAAGCTATGCCAAATCCCTCCCAGCAAGGGAGCCTGGAGATCTCTTTTGCTGGGCCCAGGTTCCAAGCTGGCATTTGAGAACATCTCCCAGCTCTGCCTCCGCATGTAGTGGCTCCGCTCTGGCTTGCTCTGCCTGGAACAGTAACAGGAACAAGTGACAGGTTATGCAGTTACATATGGCCATAGGCATGTTCCCTCATGGCTCTTGTGCCTCAGTTTCCCTGGTCTGTAAAATGGAGGTGACTGCAATATTCTGGTGACAAGCACAAAGTAAAACAAGGCATTTTTGTCAGGGCAGTGGTGGGGCAGAGGAGTTCGTGCTGCTGGATCAGCAACTTTATTTCCTTCAGCAAGACAGCACCTTCTACTAGGCTCTCTGTTCACTTAAAACCCCTCATTATCTAGCAAACTGCATATTCCAAAGTGGGACTTCATTATCCACTCCAATGGCAGTGAGTGGCAGAGGCCATTACAATAAATGTCTTTCTGGTAAGATGGCTCTCTAATTCACTTTGTATTTAACACTGGCCATGGGGGGTCAGGTCTTTTTGTAAGATACATTCAGCAAAGCCCCTTTGCGACCATCTCCCTGCTCTAAGGAGGTGATTAGAAATAAACAAAACAGCAGAGGCTGCTCTGTCAAAATAGTTTGGGGCAGAGAGGACAGTGATGTATACAGAGGACTCAGGTATTTAGGAGGGAACAGCTGGCCTGCTGCAGTGCATCCATCCAGAGATGCTGGGCCTTTTCCTGTGCCAGAGCTTGGCAGCTGCTGGGGGACAGTTTCCATCCCCTGGAGTGCTCGGTGACTGCCCTCAGGCCCTCTGCTCTGGTGGTTGTAGGGCACCTGTCCTGTTATGGGCACGGCTTAAAACTAACAACAGAGTTGTGCAGAACAAAATGTAACTCAACAGACACATGCAAGTGCCCTAGCAAATACCTAATGGATTGTTCCACCATTTAACTCTCCAAGAAAGGAATCATGAGCCAATTCAAGTGCATTCCAAATCACAGTTCTTTAAAAAAAATTAACAGAGCCCAGCTCTTCCTCTGGCAGCTGTCCAGTTATTAATTTCAACGTATCAGCTGCAACTGAATGGGCTTGGGCTTCTGCCCACTATTTCTATTTATTTGTTTTCCATTCATCTCCACTGAAATTAAAACTCAAAGCCTTCTAGAGAGAATGGAAAACAAACATGCTGAAACAATATTGCTGCCCACATAAAACCAGCAGAAATCACTGCACTTTTTCCTCCTCTGCAGTGAGATAAGATGTAATTTTTAAGAATCTCTGGGCATTTCACCTGAAAAATAGTGCAGGCACCTGTGGCACTAGTGCAGCCTCGAGTTCTTGTTCTGGGCACATCCATAGGCAGGATCCTACTGGAGGTGTTTCCTGTCTTCTGGGCTACATTGACTGCAGAGGCCCTGGGCTGGAGACCTTTCTGGATTAAACAACTTCTTCATGGTTTAAGGAGACAGAGCCAGATGGTCACACTGAGGCTACAGTCCCACGTAAGAGTTTGAACTGTGCCCATGTTCCTGTACGCTGCATTGGCTGTGGGAAGAACTGCAGGCTTTTAAAGGAAAAAAGCAGCCCAAGGGAGCACTGGTGACCTGTGAGCCCCAAGGAACGTGGGCTGCTGAGGGCTCATGGGTCCATCTGGCAGAGCATCTTCAGTCATAGGCTTGCCCAGCTGGTGAAGAGGGCTTTAAACTACAGTTGCCAGGGGAGAGGAACCTCTATCCATTCCACTTGTACCAGTTTGATGCCAGAGCCAGCGAGAGAAGCCTAGAGTCTGGAGAGGGATCACAAGTGGGCAGAAGAGCACCTGAAGAGCAGCATAAAGGAATTGCAGCCACTCCAGCCAGGAAGTCAGTCTCACCAGGGATCCAACTCGAATGCCCCTGTGCAAATGCACACAGCATGGGGAATAAACAAGAGGAGTTAGAGATATACATATAGTGATATACACACCTGCAGGGCTGTGATCTTATTGACATCACAGAGAAGGGAGGGATGGCTTCTCTGACTGGACTCTTGGAATGGAAGGATACAGGCTCCCTAGGAAGGACAGGCATGGGAGACAAGGTGGAGTTGTTGCCTTCTATGTCACTGACCAGCTGGAGTGCATGGAGCTCTGGAGATGGATGAGGAGCTGACAGAGTTTATGGGTCAGGAATAAAGGGGTGGCAGGGACATTACAGTGGTGGTCTGCTACAGGCTGCCCCAACAGGAAAACCAAGCTGATGAAGCCTTCTACAGACAGATAGGAACAGCCTCACATTCACAAGCCCTGGTCCTCATGGGGTACTTAAACCACCCCGATACCTGTTAGAGGGACAACACAGCAGGGGACAAGCAATCCAGGAGGTTCCTGAATGCATTGATGATAACTTCCTTCTCCAAGAGATAGAGGAGACAACGAGGAGAGGTGGAGTGCTGTAGCTTCTTCTCACCAACAATGAGGGGCTGGTAAGAAATGGATCTCATGGGCAGCCTTGGCTGCAGTGACCATGAAATGGTGGAGTTCAAGATCCTAAGGCTGGCAAGGGGGGTGCATAGCAAGCTCACTACCCTGGACTTTAGGAGAGCAGATTGACCTCTTGAGGGACCTGCTTGGTAGAGTACCACGGAATAAAGCCCTGGAAGGAAGATGGGCCCAAGAAAGCTGGTTAATATTCAAGGATCACCTTCTTCTCCAAGCTCAGGAGCAACGCATCCCAACAAAAAGGAAGTCAGACAAAAAACACCAGGAGGCCTTCATGGATGAAAATGAAACTCCTGCTCAAACTCAAACAAAAGGGAGCTTACAGAGAGTGGAAGCAAGGACAGGTAGCCTGGGAAGAATACAGAGAAAGCACCCAGCCTACCTCATGCTTGTTTGATTTTGTATTGGTGTCTTGTTTTGTTCTGAACCCATCTTTATTTCAAAGCACATCACTTGATAAAAATGTTTTGCTATAAAAGCCCAGGCTTTTACAATGTCCTGACTTTTTATGCATCCCAGTGTGAATAAGAACTGAAAAGACAGTTTATAAACTTACCTTTAAAGTGATACAAAGTACAAAATATTTACAACTACATTTACAACTACAGTATTTAAATCCTATTTGCAACAAGATCAATAGGATCCAACTGTTGATGTACAGGAAGGAATTCTTTCCAAGATAAATAAAATGCACTAAAATGAGGTTTTGGTATTTTTCAGTCTTTTTCAAATGTTTTCCTTCCTTAAAAACACACAAAAGTAAGCGCATAGTACAAGGTATGAGTCTGGTTGAATACAGAATTCTTCTGCTTGTTACCTATAAAGATTTTCTTCCACCAATAAAAAGAGTTTCCAGTTCTGTATTTAGGGCCTCATCAGGAATTACATCATCCTCCATAAAGTCATCTCCAAGCTTTTTCCACCATGGCCAGCGAGTGTGTTTCAGCATAGTGTTGTGGGATTGTCTTGCCTTGGTAGCTACAGGGACTGATCGACTCACGAAGACACCAATGTCTTTTTCTGTGGTCTCTGCTAACCCTGGAGCATCTGTAAAAACAAGGAGAAGAGTTTTCTACATTTTGTTTGTGGCTTTATGAGTATTTCAAACAAAAAAAGGAGCACTACCCTCCCACTTCCCACTGTCCTAGATCATCTCTTTCCCCATGCTGGCATTGCAATTTTATGACCACGTGATAAATCTGATTGGAGAGGTGATCCAAATAAAGGCTAATCCGAAAAAATAAATACATAATGGGGTAGAAAGAAGAAGGGGGAAAGCAGGACTACTTCTTTCAGGTGCAGTGGTGGCATCTACCAAAATGACTTCTTGGGTAAGTATGACCTAAGAGGATCTCCTGGTCACTACTGCTGGATCAGTGCTCCTGGCACAGGGTGACATCAGCAGGGTGTTTCCACTGCTCTGGCACAGCAGCACTGAGCATTTCCTGCCTGGGAGACCCAGCACAGTGTAAGAGTGTGTTGCTGATTTGCCTGCTCAGGGAGTAATGAGCTGCAGTGACACAGCACATGACAGACTAAATAATGGAATTCAGTAACGTGCTGAATTCTACCCGGCTTGGGTGCTCTCTGGTGGCTGCAGTTTGCTACTCTTGCTCCTTCACTCTGGGCCACTTGTCTGGAATTAAGATATCACGATAGTGAATTCTGTTTCACATAAAGCCAGGCCAGAGAAAATGAAAACATGATTCGGAATTCATAGCTCAAAGATTTCCTTCTTTATCTGGAAGGGGTTAGAGGACTTCAACCAGCAGCTTACTCACAATACAAGAAAACAAAACAAAGCAAAACAAATGTAGAGGAATAGGTTGTGTGAGATCCCCTTTTTAGAAATTTTAATGCCTTTTATAGGCCCATTGCTTGTAGAAGAATAAGATACTCCTTGAAAAGTAGGTGTACTTAACGTACAGCAACACTTGGATAATCTTTAACAAAGCCTAAATCTTGAGATAAGGCATATGGCAAAGGAAGAAAGATATTTCAGTTTTGAAACGAGGCTTTACCACTGCTCACTCTAATTTTCTATCTAAATTGGTTTAATCCAAAAGGTAATCAAAACTATGATCACAGGCAGTCACATACTCATTAGCAGCTCCACATCAGTGTTGACCTGAGCCAGTAATGTCTCTCTCCTCTGTGCTGCTCTCTGATCCAGCCTGCTCCTCAACAGGAACTGTGCCAGCTTTTCCTGAGCCTGCATATGTAATTCTTTACTCATTTCTTCTGACATTTGGGAAGCCTGGAGGAAAGTAACAGTTTGTTACCATTAGGAGCTGGTTATTTTAAATCTTCCGGGGGTAGAATAATGCCTAAACAAGGAATGCAAATGCTGTTCTTAATTGTTAACTTAATAATTTTGCTTCCTCTGCAACTATCTCCGAAGTTATCCTGCATCAAGTATATAAATTTTCCAATTACAGTTTGCTTTGACACTTTTTATTAGATTAATGGTTAAAATCCCCAATATCCTGCTGCCTTGCAGTCAAACAAGCAGGGTTAACACACACATACCTCACATGGATTATCTTGATCAGAATTTATGATGCTGAATTTATTTCATCCCTAGAGTATTTTATGTTGCATCATTAATGCAAATTATGAAATGACTAAGAAACAGACCGGATGCAATTTGATGTAGTCATCCACCTTCTGCTGCAAAGCTAGTCTCTGCTCATCAGTCAGTCCCTTGGGTTCTTTCCAAGGAGAGAGAGGTCTCCTCTTTCTTCGTTTTTCCAAGAATTTACAAGCCTTTGTAAAGAACATATGACAATATGACAATCACAGACAAGAAGTTTGTCTTCTCATTTTGTTTGTAATCAATCAGTGAAAGAAAAATATTTCCATACTGCATTGTTAAAGCCTAAATGCAGCTATGATGCTGAAAAGACAACATACAAGGTCAGCATGAACACTAAATAGTAAGTAACAACACTCATAATAAGTCACTGACTCATCTGTAGTGTGGTGACATTCCAACCTTAGGTTTTGAAGTAGCAGCTCTTACATTTAACTTACAAAACTGAATTAGGATTTGTAACCTATGCAAGGTTTAACCCTTCTAAGCAACTTGTGGCTCTAGACTATCATCTGCTGAGTAATTTTTTGATAACTTATGGCTACATTGACAGAAAGACAATAAACAGTTTTTTGAGGCATCACAATAATCCACTCAGTCCTATCTAATGCTAGAACAAAGTATATATACTTACTGTTCTCTGAATGATGACAGCTGCTTTATACTCCTTAAGAGATTGTTTCTGTTGATGAAAAATTCTTCTTGCTCTATACCCTCGCCAGAATCTCTGGATAGTTAATGCTGATTTATCCTCCATTTCCTCCATGTATTTATTTACCTGACCTACAGATGTAACAAAAATCCAGTTACAAGACTGTGGGTTAGGATCTCTTAACAATTTACATTGTTAATCCTCAAACTAGACAGTACCAAAGCAGCTTGGGTGCTCTCAGCTAAAAACCCCTCTTCCCCCAGGTCCGCTAGTTGTGGGTCATGTCTTGCAGACTTGTAGCTGCAATGGAGCTTTGTAACACAAGAAAATGGGCTCTCCCTTTCTCCTGCACCATTCTGAAGGCAGCAGATCTTGATCAGTAGTTACTGAGCCCTGGGGGAATGAGCATGTTCTCTTTCAGATAATTGGGTCAGGAGAAGAGACAGTAAGACTACAGTGCAAACAGACGTGCAAGATTAGGACATATATTTGGGGAAACTGGAGGAGTCCCAGACAGTTGAATCTTCTGCTATAGTTTAATATAAATCATACTGGCATGGACTCTTTCCAGTAAGGCCAGCTGTCGTTCATGGAAGAGTCTCATGGCTCTCTGTCTCTGAAGTTGCATTTGCAGTTTCAGAGCCTCATCTTCCTTCTGTTTTGCTAAGTGTTGCAGCTCCTGTTCCCGTTTGGCTCTGCAATACATAAGTACATTAACAATTACCTTAAGCTGTACATTTCTTTAAAGTACCTCTCTTTCTCTTTGTGTTAAATGGTCCAGCACTGAGAAAGGAAATCCACAAAATAATCTGCTACCCCAGCTGCTGGCTGCAGAACCACACGAAGCAACGAAAAGTCACCTGCAAATTAGCCACAAATCTCTTATACCCACAAAAAACTCTGAGCCAGTCTATGAAATCAAAGGATAAAATTTTACCTAGGATAAAGTTCTAAGGACCCTGAAAGGAGCAATGCTCCATGTGGGACATTCAAAGCCAGCACAAACTGGAAAAATAATTTTGTTTCCATTATCTGGGGAAGAGGTAAAGCAACATTAGCCATCTGCTCCAGTATGCACCTTTTCCAGTCCATCCATCAGCATGCATGGCACCTGCTTCCTATAACACATACTACTATTTTTCTACTGACTGCAAGAGTAGATCAGAATGTTGGCTGTCAAGCCTCACTTCTTAAATTTGGAGCGATTTTTTTCTCCAGGAAATACAGACTGACATTTTCTCCATCAACTTTGTTAACAGAACACTAGGAAAGAATTTTCTTGCAAATTCTTCCTGATCTGTACTAGATTTGATGTTATGATGTTGCCCTGCTGTGCCTGGCACTGGAAAAGACTCAGCAGATGTTTCAGAAATGAGACAACTGAAAACTCTGCAACTGGCCCTGGAGTATTTAAGCTAAAAATAGCCTGTACATCAATTATATATATACTAACATATCAATATAGAGACTAATACTGGATATATTAATGTATCAATACTAATAATTACTGAGACCACTTCAACATGGTCTTTGTGAAGTATGAAAGACGAGGTGTGAGCTAGGACTCCACTGCCCCTTTTCATCCCAATGGATCCGACCTCATTAGCAGCTTAATGCCTGAGACTCTATGAGTTTACCCCAAAATGAGGTAACAATGTGACTTCTCTGTTCCTACTGCAGCAAAATCACTTGCCCACTCAAGACCTGAGTACCCCAACTGGGCCCACAGCCCTGAGTTCTGCTCTCCTCAAGCACTTTTCCAGGGACATTGAAAGAAGCGCTTTAAGCATTAGGAAAGAAAACCAACGGACTGAGCACAGGTACAAGGGATGCCTGAAAGGAGAAAAAAAAGTCAGAAGACTAGAACTAATGTACAGCAATTTTGGTATTGCTGCATGTCATATCTTTAGACTCACACTACTGTTGAGATAATTGCGTGTTTCCCATCACTAGTGTAAATTGAGGTGCAATTTTTCCACCAACCATACTTTTTATCAGTCTCCATAACTGGGTGGGGAAAGATGGGATGGAAGCTGTTGTGTAAAAGAGATGCTCTGGATTTAAAGATCTGACCTAACTGAAAAGCCTCCACCACAACCTGACACACCATAATCCCTCTACAACTGTAACAAAGACTTGAAGTGTGCCCACACACCAACCTACAGAGACAGATCATGATATGTGTGATTATATCAGAATGGTTTCAAGGAAACTAGAGGTTTTCAGCCCATGCATTTCTGCAAATTAGAGCTGTAAATATTTGTATTTTTAATCCAGGAAATTAATGTTTTAATCCAAATATTATATTTGTATGGTGAATGAAGTTACAGCATCAAACAGGACTTTTGATGGCATTTTCTTGATAAAACTATTAATATTTTCCCCATAGATTTTTATCAGCCTCATTAGGTTGAAAACTATAAGAATATTTAATGAACTTTTCAGATGCACCTCTGTGAAACTACCAGTAGTGTCTGTCAGGTATTCAAATGTTTCTTTGATACTGATTCTTTCCCATGTAGTCTACAAAACACATGTGCTTCTTCATTCTCTGTTCCTCCTAATGATAAGATGCATTTGCTTGCACAAGATCACACTGTGACAGGGAAATGCCTCTGAACAGAAGTAAAACATACACAGAGTGAGATCCAAGCTTACTTCAGCAGTTCATGGCACAGATCAGCCTCACTCTGATCATCTCTTTATATATATAAAATGGTTTATTTTTTCCTGCATAATTAACACAAAACTCTTGCCATTTTAAGAGTCTTACAATTAGCTACATAACAGTGAACTAACTTCAAGGATAGATTACAGGCTTTAATATTCACTGGGGAGACATTTCTGAAACCATAGTTTCAGAAGTTTATAACTTGCAGAGTTTAAATCTTCCACTGCAGCTGCAGGTGAGCCAAGTTTGGAGTTTCAGCCTCTGCAGTATTTAACCACACTTGTTCTAAACCAAATCTGTGAATATAACCAGAACTTGACTGCTAAAAATTAAAAAGTCCTCTTGAAGGTTCTTCCAAAGTCATGCTTACAGTATTCCAAACACTATTTTTCAGCATAATGCTAGCAGCAGTTTTGACCCAGACAGAAGAAAACCAACACTGGAGCTGCACAGTTACTGTATTTGCTCAGTACACTGGGACTGACTGAGCCATGAACACACAACTTTAAGGATATTAATAAGTTTCCATTCCTCTTAATATTAAACAAACACTTTCAAAACTCCATTTAAATGATTCAAGAACTACTTAAGAGGCACACACTAATGCTTGCAATATTGAAAATACAACACAAGGGAGTTGAGCAGCTTGTTGATTGCTGATAGCCTTGTCACACTTTCCCTTCTGCTTTACCATGTTATGTCTTGGCCCAACATCCAAATTTCCTGGGCTATGAGTTTGGCTTGCAGGCTTGCAAGGTGCCTGATGAGAGCAGGAATATTGGCTTGAAGTGTATGGTGGAGTAAAAAGGAGCGACAAGATGTCATTCTTGGTGTTTCAGTACAAAAGCTGCAGTGACTGGTGACCCTCAACAAACACACTATGTGCCCCTGCAAATCTTCCAGAAGTTAAAGAGTACACCTGAGATAATCTAATATCTTTTTAATGCCAATCTAGACAACAACAAATCATAACTGTTTGTTTTCTATCACCTTGGTCACAATGCAATGTAATTTGACATTCATATCTTGGTATAGTTTTGACATGGTAATGCTCAACGGGTGCAAAAAAAGTTTGAAAAAAACCCTGCTGTAGAGTCTGAGCTTGATTTAGATCCATTAACCTATATTAAATTCACACTACATTTCTCAAAAGAGTTAGCCTAACGTGCTAACATTACTGCTGAAATCTTACTTGAAGTGAGACAAGCATTATTTACATAGCTTCATTCTTCTGTGCTGCTCCAAGGCAGAGGATACTATCTAGGTCACTGAAACTACTCCACTTTCAAGAGTCAAAGATTTCAAAAATTAATGAAGAACAAGGTCTTGCAATCACCATACTGAGCAAGCACTATGGGCTTTTGTTTCTGCAGCTCTCTGGCATGTGGAAACTCTGGGACAGCTTCACATATAATTTACAGTGCAATTTTGTGTCAAGTTAACCGTGAATCAGTTAACTGTTCTACCACCAGTACATAATTTTCTAGTGCTATTTAGTGCAATCCCATGCTACAGTGTGCCACACTTTCAGTTTTCCATATGCCACAAATTTTTACATAGAAAACATAAAAGCATCACAGAAGTAAGTTTTTTCATGGAGAAGTCTGGCAGCTGGGAAAGGGACAGTTGGAGATTTTGGCACCAAAGTGGCAGTTTGGTACTGCTGGAAAAGCACATTGTTTGGATGTTTCTGCTAAAAGAATCTGTAGTGAAACAGCTCATATTGGCATTACATTACCTTTATGTTTTAGAAATAGCAGATGACTGGAAAAAGCCATCTTCAAGATGAGGGAATACTTGGTCAGCCCAAACTCAGGGCCTGCGATATGGAAACAAACTCTCAGGGAAGGTATTTCCAGTAAGGACGGGAAGGTGAATGGGAATAGCCAGTACAGATTTATCACAGGCAAATCATGTTTTGACCAGCTAGATCACATTCTGTGATGAGATGACTGGCTCTGTGGATGAGGGGAGAGCACTGGATGTCATTGTCCTTGACTTTATCAAAGCTGTCATCACAATCTCCCTTGCAGGGCAGGGCTGGCACTCAGAGAAACCTCCACAAACACATAAAATGGGTCAACACCCCCCACATCAAGTTCAAATGGGAAGTTCTACACCTGGTACCAAACAACCTCATGAATCAGTACAAGCTGGGCACTGACTACCTGGGCAGCAGCTCCAGTGAAAAGGACCTGAGGTCCCTGGTGGGATTACAGGCTGAACACGAGCCAGGAGCATGCCCTTGCAGGGCATAGTGGGCTGCACTAGCACAAGCAGAGGCAGCAATCAAAGATGATTATTTGGCTTTACTCAGCACTCTTGAGGGCATATCTGCAATATTGGTCACACTCTACTGGGACCCCCAGTGGTAGACAAGATACTGACAAAAGGGAGGGATAGACACTGTCCAAACAGAGATAATCAGGGCTATGGAAGGTAGGATATACAAGGTGAGGTTTATTTAGCCAAAAGGAAGGCAAATATAATTTCTGTCTTCCATTTCCTAAGTGTTATAGAGCACACACAGCCAGACCACGGAAGTGGTCAGAAAAAGGACAGGAGGCAGTGGTAAGGAGTGCAACGAGGAAATTCCCTCTGGCTGTAATGGTAGAATTTTTCACAAGGCAAATCATCCAGCACCAGGAAAGTGGTCAAGTGAAATGGTGGGATCTCCACCCCTGGAGACCTCCAAAACTGGATATGGCCCTGAGCAGACAGATTCTATTTTGAGGCTGGGTCTATTTCAACCAGGATATTGAATTAGATGACCTGAATTTTTCCTGTCAGTCTGTGAACTGAGAAAACCCAATCCAAACCTTCTTACTAGACTCTACTCCTTATTGTTTTTCACAAAGCCATAGTGTTTACCTGAAGCTTCTCTGTAATGTGGTCACTGCTTGGGGTAGCTTTTTCAGCCTTCTCCTTGTCTGAAATCCCCTCCACGTAGCCTGGATTATACATGCTGCTTGATGCTGCTTCTGAAATGAAACAGTTGGTAGAATATTTTCTATGCATAAAAAACCACTTAATGACTGCATAATTGGACAATGTCAACATTTGGCTAAAACCCATCAGTTTTCAAATGCATCAAATTCACTATTTGTACAGCTTGGGGAATTAAAAGTCTTGTAAGACAGTTATTATCATGAACCCCATATTTGCCCCAAAGGCAGCTCATCTGATCCCCTGTATTGATGCTTTCTGTGGCAAACAAATGAATCTACAGAACAAACATGTATATAATCAATGTTAGAAATTTGCCCTTAAAACTCCTGAAGCACTTGGCATTTCAAATGGTGATTCAATCAAAACACCTGCTCTAGAGAGGACAGAAAGACAAGTTTGGAGAATTAGCAGCAGGAAAAATGTTACATTTGCAGTATGATCAGAAGTCACTGAAATGCAAACATGAAAAAGAAGATCAATTCTATTCTTAAATGAATTTTAAAAAACCCACAAACCAACCCAAACACAAACCACCTGCTCTGTTGAAGATGAAAGCAAATCTCTACAAACACAACTCTGATTTCTTTAAAGTACTGTCTCTGAGAAACCTGCATGTAAAATTTTTTTAAGAAGCTCATAAAACACGTCATCCCTTTTATTGGGAACACAGCCCAGGTGTTGTTCTTACTGCATATTTTCTCTATATGACTTAATTCTATGTGAATGCTGCTTAGAATTCAGAGATCTAAATTTGTAACACCGATGTGAGAAAAGCAGACACAGTTATTTTTATTTTATGATTAGCAAAAAAATTAATTCTTTTTCCCCTACGATTGTATTGAAATCTATGGTGAATCTACAAAGAAAGTCAATCTCTCGAGTCACAGTGCCATAACTTATTAATAAGCAATTTCTTGATGTTTTCAAAAAAAAAGGAAAAAATAATAAATATGACATTTAAATAGTGAAAAATTGAAAAGTGTCATGGAAGCGATAGAGTAAATCCATTATAAACACATATAAATCACATATAACTAAGATTTCACATTAAAAAGTCTAATCTAACTTTATCACCTGCATTTCTCCTTTTCCACTGGATTGTTCCAAATACAGCATGTCCAAGAGCTGATTGAGCTCCCTGTCAAATCCTTTGCCAGTCCACTGTTTATTTAAAAGCCCTTTTAATCCTAAGGGAAAGAGAAACAGCATGTGATACCAGTAGGTGAATGTTTCTTTTCAGGATTTCAAAGTAACGAACTGGAGTCAACAAATAAAATCTGATTTTATGTGCAAAGGAACACTAGAGCTAAACACCATTGGCCACCTTTGAGTTTCAATGCAGAATATTATCAAAGAATATCTGGTGCTCCAACCATCACAGAGAAGTATTATCCAGTGATTTTGTATGTCTGAATAAGTATTGTGTCTACGTAACAGGCGGTTAAATTATCAGTGTACTTTCAGTGTCTTAACAGTAAGTCATTGTAAGGTACTAAAAGAATGTAAAGCACCACAAAAGTGCAGAGTGTTATTAGCACTATTTTTGTATTTTTCATAATAAAATTTATTTATTTATAACCGGAATTGTTCGATGTCCTATCTGCATAACACAGTCTGTGAGTACATGTGCATCCAATTCATGAGACAAAGTAGCTTTTCGGGTTTGCAGTAGCTAAAAATCACACTTGTGCTCCCCCCACAACACACACACACTCCCCGTGCAAGTACACAGTAACACATGCTAAAAGCTTTGTATCAGACAAATCCCAGAGCCCAAGAGCTCTGCGGGGAGTTGCAGGAAAGAGGAAGGAGGGCAGCAACTAGGCACATGTTTGGATAGTCTCCTGAAGAACTGCAGATTCAAGTAACTTTTCCATCTTCAAATCATTGTAAGTATATTCATACACTAGGGAACTCCAACACTCATATGTACTTACAGGATCTGGATATGGAGCACCAAGTCCTCCATGCAAACAGAAATGGCACCTCTGTGGCACCCCATGCACCATTTTCGAAAGATGATGACAGTTAAAGACTTGAGAAGAGACACAGGTGAGATTCTAAATGGAGTTAGTTGGTGCCCTAAGGCTGTCTACAAAAGCAGGTAGTCTGGCTACACGAGGCAGCTCCCTCACAGAAGTGCTGTGGGTCTGACACAACCATCGGCCAGTTTCTGTACAGACTACACAGCCGATGCACCTTCCAGCCACTGTCAGGGAGTACCTGGCGTTTGCCTCTTAGACGTGTCAACCCATGCAGATAAAAAGACCAGGCCTTCCTGGAAACCTGATGTAAAGACTGTGCCAGTTTTAGGTTCAGGTGATGTCACCTTGGGCAGGCTGCTTCCACTGGCAAAGCTTACACTGAAGCACCTCACACTGGCAATGGCTCTGAGCCACTGAGAAGCCAAGTAACTTCAGTGAGATGGCCAGATGGTGGAAATGCTGTGATGCTTTCTTTGTTGCTGTTATTCCTCAAACTACCTAAAGGATTCCAAATCTGAGTGAAAACTAACATAAGGATTCTAACTTTAAAAAAAACGTAGAGGAAAAAAGCAATTTTTTTTCATTTCTTAGTGGAAAGACAAAATGCACAGAGAGACATGAGGAGTTTCTAAATGACTGTGGCATATTGTGATTCTAGAGTAAAACAAAGCACCATCTTTTGATGGAGACTTGCATCTCTTCAGACAAGCCAGCACTCTACAACTGGGATGATCAGACCATCACAACAGCTTCACAAGGATCCACAATCTGATACCAGCCTTAGGTTCATTATATTTAATTTCAAACCAAAAGGAAGCTCTCCCCTCTCAAGCAAAAGGGTAGCAAAGCTGCCCATCTGGTCCAGAAATCTACCTGGCTGGTACTGCCTAATCAGTAGTCAGCACAAGTGTAAAAAATTGGAATTGAACATTTGTTACTGTCCTTGTCCCCAAAGGACTGAGGCTGCTCATGAGTAGTTTTGACCAACATAAAAGATCTGGCAAACATCAAAGCCTCTTCCTTAGTCACCACAGGCATGACAGAGGACAAAAGGGCTTCCTGGAACTCCCTGCCAGGCTAGAGACAGAAACATTGAATGGGACACCTCATTAAAGAATGAACAACAGAGCAGATTATACACATATGCAGCCTCCTCATCTAAAGGCATCAAGACAAAATGATAAACTCATTACACGAATTCTTGGAAAGAATTCATTCCAATTACTTGGATATCAAAAGACAGTCAGCTCCTCAATAACAGAACAGCATCTATCAGATGAGCAGACCTGTAACATCCAGGGTCAGAAGTTCACTTTGAGTAAAACTTAAAGCACAGTGGCAGATGTCTGACACAGGGCTCTGACTGTGGCAGTACAGACACCCTGCTACTGGGATCCCTCAGTAACCAACCTGCACAGGGAAATAGGAAGAAGTAAAGCCCATCAAGCTGGAAGTGACAAACAACAGGTTTAAAAGACAAGTTACCACATGCAGAGTCCACAGAAGAAAATAAATCTAGGAAACAGAAAGAGGTACAGTATCTTAAACTACAACAAAAATGAACAGAAGAGAAGGAGAAAAAAGCCCCAAAAGCAACACAGCACTGCAGTTTCCACTTGTACTGGATAGTTATTGAACCAAGATGGGAAACCTTCATCTTTGTATTCTCACAGTGACTTAACTCATTGCAGAAGGCTGAGCCATGGGTCCCATGTACGTTTACAAACCTTTGTAGCGAGCTGTGAGTAACTGCACAAGCTGTTTGCTCAGTTTGGCCACCTCCAACAGCAGTTTTGTGGCAGCACTTCCAACAGCAGGATTGGTGGTAGATGAAAGCTTATAAACAAGTTCATCCAAAATAGAGTGAAGGGTCGCTTTATCAGCTTGAAGGAAGACAGAACTTGAAAAAGAAGAAAGGGAAAAAAAAGGGGAAGGGGGACAGAAGTGTTAATTAAAAAGCATGAGCTTTTTAACAGTGATTATTTTTAGATATGTCAGGCCATATAGGAAGCCAATGTGCCCAGCTAGCTGGGCCAGCAACCTGATCCAGGCAGTACTACTGTTTCAATCAACCAATTCCCATTCTCCCAATTTAACCAAATAAAATCTCCAGCTTTTTATTTTTTTTTATTTCTACAACAAAGACTAGGGAAAAAAAACCCAAAACAAGAAAACACAACAATAATATATATTATTCATATACAATAAAATATATAATATATATATTAAATTTATTTTACCAAGTGGTAATGAACTGAGTTTAAAATTTATAATTCAGAAAAATAATTATATGAAAACAACTGACCTATTGATCCTCAAAATATTGTGTAAAACAGACATCATTATAATTGCTGTTTCAACATCATCTGTTATTAACAACTGCAGGAAGCAATCATTTTGCAGTACTGCAAAAAAACAAAAAACAAGCAAATAAGAAATTATGCAATCAGAACCAGACATGAAAATACCATAAACCAAATAAACTCCATTATGGAACACAAGCCATAACAAGTAAAAACAGATACTGTTTCTGGAACAAACTCCCTCATTTATAATTTTTACACTGGAACTTACTGAAATACTAAACTACTTCAAGATCCAAAAAACATGATGAACCCTGTTTTTTCTGCCTTTGAATATCCCCCAGGCCCTGATGTTGCAATGGAATAAAAGCTTCAAAACCTTTTATGTTACACTAGTACCAGTTTCTTATTACAACAGCAGAATTATCACTGGGGCAACAATATCCAAAAAAGATAAGGACTTCAACCTTGACAGTTTGTTACACCAGGTTATTTAATCCAAGTCCACTGATGTCATTAAAGCACCATCTTTTTTATTACAGTGTATCACTGTCTACATATTCAGTAATTTTTCTGACCATGTGTGTTTTTAGTTACACATCTTGTGATCCTTATGTTTTTGTTCTATACTAGAAAGAAAAACAAATTCTGCTTTTTAAAATCAGTGTGATTAACATTGGTTTAATTGAAAGCTTATTTTGGTCAGAAATGTATAGCGAAGTTTGTTAGGTATTTGTAAAGTTTCCTGGCATGGCAACAACTTCAGAAATCTGTTTCCAACTCTAACCACTTCTCAGGGCAGCAATGTACTCTAGTCAAATTTCTGCATATTTTAATCACACACAGGAAAAGACCAACTGTCTCCTATTGGGAAAAAAATTAGTTTTAAAGGTATAGAATTACAATGGGAAATTGTAATTTTAGAGTTACAAGGAAGACACTTCTAATATTTGTCTCTGGAAGACTAGAAGGGGAACTCTTGAGTATTTCCCTTTAGT
Organism: Neopelma chrysocephalum; assembly: GCF_003984885.1. Classification (NCBI taxonomy): domain Eukaryota; kingdom Metazoa; phylum Chordata; class Aves; order Passeriformes; family Pipridae; genus Neopelma; species Neopelma chrysocephalum. The sequence continues at coordinate 23,455,205 of NW_020897703.1, forward strand.
GGATCTTTTCCATTTTAGATATTGCTGTTGAGCTGAATACTTTAAGAGATTGATTTACCATCTACTTCAATGTAGAAGACTAGGTGGTTACTAGCTTAAGAGTGATTCTTGATACCTGTAGTTGCCATAAATAAATGTTCAGGTGTTTTATAGGTTGACATTTCCCTTACCACATGCTGCTAGTTGAATATGCCCACCGAACAGCCAGCAGATGGCATTGGTTACTGTTTGGAACCAGTGTAAAAAATCTTGTTTTTCTTTATCCTAAACAAAAGAGAATTAGGTAAAAACATGTGTACGTATCTTCACTAAGGACTTCAGCTTGACGTAGTGGGAAGCTTTGTACGCCTTGGGAATTTGGAGACCAAAACTCCACCAAATTCCCAAATGAGGTCAGTGAAACTGTAGGAACGAGTCACAAAAAAACCCAGCTTGTGAGTTCTTTGAGGTCAGAGATCAGACAATAAGACCTTAACATACTACAAAAGCAAAAGCACCCATTTGTGAAAAATTCGTAACAAGGAGAGAGAAGTCTTGTTTACTTCTTAAAAAATATTTGATAGCATAGGAGGGATAAGAAGACAAACAGTAGCTCAGTAAAAATGCATCACAGATTTAATGCACAAAGTGGGAAATACATTACTTAAGATTAAAGAAGAGGGGAAAAAAAAGATACAAAGTGGCCAAGGACACAGTTAAAATGGAAAAGGTTCCCAAAAAACTGGTTTGGTGAAGCTTTAGAAGCACTGGGAGCAAACACCAAACCACTATTAAGTTGAAATTTGATCCCTTTGCCAAATAGAGACATTATGTGCCTACCTGTGATAACACTGGACTGGAAAAAAACACAGAATCAATCACAGAATGGTTGGGATGGAAGGGACCTTAAAGATCATCTAGTTCCAACCCTCTTGCCATGGGCTGGGACACCTTCCACTAGACCAGGTTGCTCAGAGCCCCATCCAACCTAGCCCTGAACACTTTCAGGGACTGGGCATCCACAGCGTCTCTGGGCAACTTGTTCCAGTGTTTTACCACCTTGACAGTACATAATTTCTTCCCAATATCTAATGTAAACCTCCCTCTTTCAGTGTCACAGCCATCACCCCTTGTCCTGTCACTACATGCCCCTGTAAAAAGTCCCTCTCCAGCTTTCCTGTAGCCCCTTTAGGTAGGGGGAGGTGATACAAGGTCTCCTCAGGGACCTCTCTTCTTCACGCTGAACAACCTCCCATCTCTCTCAGCCTCTCTTCACAGAAGAGGTGCTCCAGGACTCTGCCATAACCAGAAGGAATTCAGGTTTTAACATGTGAATGCACATACAGATGCACAGAGTCTGTATTCCAGGTGTGAGCTACAGGCCACTGGAAATATAGAATCTTGGGGCACGGGGGACTGCAAAGGAGCTTTTGATAGTACTACATTGCTGACAAATGTTGTTATAAAACATATGGCCTGATATCTCCCACATTACTTGAGCCTCCACAAATGAAACTATGGAAAGCCTAGTCCCTAGATCCGTGCTGTAAATCCCAGCCATCAGTCAAAGTTTAACTTTGTATTTGATCCTTACTGACGCGGAGAAATACAAAATAACAGTGATAAGTTAACATGTATTATCTGTTCTGTGTTTTGGCAACATGACAGTTTCTGAAAGCTATTTCAGTACTTCCCTTGACTTCAAAGACTTGTACAAAAAGCAAATGAGGGCAGAATAAACTACAAATCCCCACTGGTACAGTGGGATTTCCAAAATTCCACTGAGCAAGCACCAAGTCTGGGTGCCCAGTCACCTCTGAGACCACAAAGTTTAAAAGACAAAGTACTAATTATAATGAAGACTGCATTTGCATTCAAAAGAAATCTTTGCCCACAAGCATGACTCAAGTAGCATGTAGGCTGAGACATAATAAGAAAGTGTGGGGGAAATTACATATTGCGGATAAGACTTGAGTCTCCTGGGATGTCTTTCAGGACAGTGCTTCCTTCTTAAGCACCAAATGCACTTCTCAAGTATTGGACTAACAGAAAAGATGTTACTGATGCTTTCTGAGAATTGATTGTTTGTGGTGTCTATCAGAATACTTTGTAGGAAAACTTTGACTAAGTGCAAGAAGCCAGTGAGCCAAAAAATGAGATAATATGGGGAAACGGGAAACTGTCAGAATCCATCAGGTTGGTTATTTAAATTACTCGTGGGTTTCATTTGTTGAGCTTTTTTCTTCTGATTCTAGAACTCAGAATGCTTCAGAAGCATGAGGGAACCTAACTGGGCAAACCCTTCTTCTCTGCAAAGAGGGGGAGAAATGTGAGAAAGTGTTTAAATTTATACATTCACAAAGTCTGCCTTTAGCATTTCCAATGTGTAAGTTCAGAAGCAGTGAGCATTCTTGGAATTTTTTTGCCAATTTTACAGCAGGAATTGTATGGCAAAACAAAACTTCAACAAATCTGATTTAAAATCTTAAGACTTCCTAAACCATTTTTTGTAAAGCTGAATAAAAGCAGTGGGAACTGAGTCGTTACAAAGGCTGACCTAATGATATGCAAAATTAAGACACTACCGTGACTGGGATGCTGCCTTTTGTAAGGCTTTTACTCCCCTCTTATATTGTTCTCATTCTTCAATCCTACTTACAATTGCAATCCTTCCCTCTACCTTTAAAACCTGTGAAAAGTAGTAGACAAACTTTCTAAACAGGCCTATGGCAACAAACTGGCTTTGCACAAGTCATGGACCAAACGCTTCCCAATGACAGATTTCAGTTTCAAAGCTCCAAGGCATAAGAAAAATGACTGTGATTTCTGGAAAATAAATTTTTATAATACAGTGTCCCTAGAATAATATTCTACTTATCCCATACGTGACCTTGGAAAGCTTACAGAGGTTCTCTGCTCTTTTAACTATGAAATTTAAATACCTTGATTGCTCGGATAAATCGCGCTTGCAAGCGTTTTCCCAAGACCAGCAGGTTGTCTATAGCTGAAGGAAGAAACTTCTTGTAAAATTCCTCAAGATCTTCTTTCATCTCTAGTCCTACACAACAATGACTGAAATGGAAAAAAAAAGAAGAAAAAACCATCAACCTGATTAGTCAAAGGCCTGTTTGAACAGCTTTGAATGAATGTCACGTCATCAGAGAAGAAATGCTTCACTGGCATGGGACAATTCACCACTGAACAACAGCTCACTGCTGTGACTGGCTCCAAGGTGGCTGCCTCCAAAAGAAGAGGAATCACTGGCAGGCTGGAGACCATACTACTACTTATTATGGCATTTCTCAGTTTAAAACATATCCAAGGCACTTTCTCCTTTGACTTCAAAGGATCTGTTCAGGCTTGTTCTGTATGCTAGGGAAGGGCTCTGATGGTCATGAAGAAGGAAAAAAAAAAAAGGCAAAATAGACAGGTAGACAAAAAATTGATAAAGGAAGACTGATATGAAGGGGGTGCACATCAGGCAATGAAAATATGTATAAAAAACCCTATTATTTATTACAAAACCTTCAGCAACCCTGTCTAAAACCTTTGCTAGCTGAGGAAGACATGTGGGCTAGAAATCAGTTCCTCAGATCTCAGCTCTTATTTTACTCACCGCAAACACGTCGGTTGTTTCTGGAAGACTTTTTACAAGAAACTGCACGTTTTACAACTGGGAAGTTTTTCAGTTCTGCACTCAGCACAGATACCAGTGCAACAAAAGAGTCTTCATGATTTTTTATGAATTTTGCTTTCTGACATTTTATCTAGGCTTTGTTAGCTTTTTAGGAATGCACAAATGTAAAGCTTTGTTTACCAAGGCCCTTGGAAAGCAAATTCTAGGCATGAAGCTGAGATTCATCCAGTTACAAAAGGACATTTTTACAGCTAGAATAAATTTCACTATTGTGTGCAAACTGAAATAGTTTATAGGGGATGATTTAAGTATCACACTACTCTAGTGATAAATCTTGCATTCTCTTACTGAAATTCCTCACATTAAAAATTCATACTGCAGATATGGCATAAATAAGAGATGGTTGCCTAATTACTTCATGCCTTAGAATTTTGCTCCCTAGTTAAGCCAAAACCACATACAACTTGAGAAAAATTTAAAATGTATTATTTTTCCTAACATTTAAAATTGAGATTGGATCACTGTGGATTTGAGTTTAAAGTTTTCTTATCTACTAGCTCTGAATTAAATTTAACAACGTCATCCTCACAATATCACTACATGGGGTTATCTAGTTTATATGAACCCTGTCATCTATTATATTGAAAAGAGTAAATAGGTACTTAAAATAGCTATATTAAATAGACATTTAAATATAGCCAAGCTAAGCTGTGAGTCAATCAGGTCAAAGATCTTTGCAAGATGAAATCCAAGCAAACAAGCCTTTTTAAATATCTACAATTCAAAATTAGCAATTACTGGATAAGAACTGTTGCACTGATGAGTACTGTCCAAAAAAAAAAAAGAGTAAAGCCAACACAAACCCTGTTCCCACCACACAGTTTACCCAGCTCAATGACACACAACGTGAATGAATTAAACAGGACCAATTAGGCTATGCCTGACCCCTCAGCTCTTGACTGCTCCCTGCACTTTAACCCTGGCCTTTTCTGAACAGCGAGCCTTGTTCTGGATGGGAGCCAATGTATTGCAGCTTGAAAAGAAAAAGAGCAAGATGAAAGGACCAAAAGAAAACTAGAAGAAAACTTCTTAGCTTGTTTTTTTTTTACCTTAGTATCTCTGCTAGCTGGGCAGCAGTGGCCCAGCCTCCCCGCAGTCGAGAGTGGTCTTGCCTAAGGACCAGCAAGCAGTACTGAGTAAGACCATAATCATATATATCTTGCTTAATTTTTTTTGATTCTTCACATCCCAAGGAAGGGCTACTTAAAACTCCTGTGAGAAGAAAGCAGGAGAGAGACAAAGAGGAGCATAAGATTCTGATGTGCAAGATTTTTTTTTCTTTTACTAAAACATAAGGAGAGTATATGCACACAGAGCCAGGATTAAAGTAATTATAAGAGTGCTAACAACTTCATGAAGTATTTTGTCAGCATTTTTTGCTCCTACAGCTACAAACCATTTGTAAGATTATATGACAATCAGGAAGGATCGCTAAACTTAGGTTGCCATTTTCTTTCTACACATTTAGTAGCAAAACATACATTACCTGGGATATGGCCCATTTGTATGAATTTCCTGAGCCACATAAAACCACAACCACTGGGAAACATATAGCTTCCTTATAATTACATCCCAATTTAGAACAGGACCTGACTTGTTCCAACCATTCCTAAGAGCAGTGGCTGTGTGGCAGAAGGGAAGGCAGGGGAGTCACACAGGAGCTCATGATTACACTTCTGTGTTAAGACTCAAACACCGAATACTGAGGACCACTCTGGCTCTCTGCCCAAAATCACTGGGAGAAATTATTTGACCAAGTATAAGATTCCTGCCCGCATCAGCAGGACAAGGGCCCACATCATCGGGGTGACAGCTGAGAGGCAGGAAAAACTCCTGTCCATTTGCTCCCCAGCTCCTCCTCCTTATTGTTGCTAAGCCAAACGCCACTCAATGCCACTCTCAGGAAAAGCTGCATTGTCAACCTTACAGAGTCTCCAGCCATGCCAGAAATATTCAGAAAAACCTTCAGTATTTAAGGAGGCAGAAGAGAGAAGGACTGCCCATAGCTCACCAGCCCATCCTTTTATTTTAGGAAAGGTATTAATTACCCTTTAACTTCAGCAGCAGCAGGGGGATGTCCTGTTCCCCGCTCTCAGTGACCTGAGCAGCCAAGGCCAGGACCTGGGGGTCCGCAGCTGCCATGGGGAGCAGCAACAGGCGCACACCACCAGCGATTCCAGCCTCTTTCCTCCCTAATTGTGGCGGTGCAGGCGCGGGGTCCTTACGCCACTACCTCCATCCCACCTCCAGCTCCTGCACCACCGGCTGGAAGCCTCGGGCCGCCCGTCTCCCCCTGGGGAAGGAAACAAACATGGAGGGAGCCCCGACCGCGCTGCCTCCCGAGGCCTCGGGCGGCCGGACCGGCTCTGCCGGCAGCGCGGGGCTCCGGCCGGGCGGCCCGAGCGCGGCCCCGCGGGGCGGGCAGCGGCAGCGGCCGCACCTCAGCCTCAGCCAGGGGAGGGGGCGAGGGAGCGGTGCCCTCTCCCACCGGTGTCACCTTGGAGCCCCCACGGCCCCCCCGAGCGGCGGCGCCGGTGCCGCGAACCCCCGCACCGCGGGACCCCTCAGGCGCTCTGAGAGGACCCCCCGCACGGCCCAGGCCCCTTTCACCGCCGCGCGGGGGCTCCCCCCCTGCGGGGGGGAAAGGGGAGGTGTCGGAACGCCGGACCCGCCGTCTCCAACGCGACCGCTCCCCCGCGCCCCCCTCCCCGTATAGCTGCGTGGTCGCGGCCGCACTCCACCAACCAGCACTCTCCCCTGAGGGAGGAGGGGATCATTTGCATATCCGCGTGCAGACCGGCGCCTCCGGCAGCGCCATTGGTGAAAATCTACAGAGGGGCGCGCCCGCTGTCCAATCCGAGCTCGGGCAGGGCGGGGCTGAGGCGGCGATGGCCTATGGGAGGCGGCGTGGGCGGGGCCCGCGGGCCCGGCGGTGTGAGGGATGCTCGGTGCGGGCGGCGGCGGCGGCCCCAGGGCCCGCCATGGTGTGAGGCGCCGCCGCGATGAACGGAGCGGTCCCGTCGCTCTACGACCCCAAGGCGCGGGTGCTGAACCTGGGAGAGAGCTTCGAGAAGCAGCCACGCTGCGCCTTCCACACCGTCCGCTGTGAGTGCTGGGGCAGCCCCTCAGGGGTCCGGGAAGGGGGCTCGGCTGTTTGTCCTCGCAGTGCCCTGAGGGACGGGGGTGGCCGCGGCCCGGCCTGGCCTTGCCGGCCCGGTGGCTGCCTTCATCCCGGGATTCGGGGGTGCAGCTGGGACCTGAGTGCCGTGTAGTGCTGGTCCGGGGTTTCGGGACCAGTGCGGTGCAGGTTTCAGTCGGTGCTGGAGCACGAATGGCCATTGTATCGCAGAGCTGCCCCTCGCCACCCTCTGGGCACTAACTTCGCTTTTCATGCCTTTTCCACAGTGTCTCCCTGAGGTTCTGCTGGAAGCCGAGCTGAGCAGCAGCTCTGGCTCTGCTCTCTTCCCTTGCGCCGAGTTTTCAGAAGTTCCGTATAATTCAGCAATCAAAGGTTACAGGCAGGCAGCGTTAATCACGGAGCCAGTGCACCCTCCCTGAGTACATAATTACTATCTAGAGAGGTGTGTGCTCAAAGATTCTGAGGGTAGCTAGGAAACAAATGCTCCCAGGATTATAGTCCTGGTAATTTAGGACTGCTGCTTCTGGTTTTGTTGTCTGGTTATTTATAGACTGATCCCCAAGATTCAGTCCCGCATATGTTCTCTGGAGGGTGTCCTGTGTGTGAGAGGGTCAATGTGCTCCTTGTGAGCAAAGGGAACGGCATTTAGGGAGGATTGTCTGCGACTGTGGAAGGGGAAAAACCTATAAATGAATTTAAACAAGTGCTGCAGCTTGAAATTTGCCCTAATTTTAAAAAGGACTAACCACCACATCTGGTACCTCCTACCCCTACAGTTTCTTGCTGACTCTTGTAATTTGATGATTTGTTCTGAAATCTGTTTTGAAATCTCTCTTCCTTTCCAACAAATGAGACATAGAAACTGGCACGTTCACCAGTTCTATCAAAAGCACATGCAGAAATATCCTCGGACACCTGACGTTTTTGTTAACAAAAAAAAGAGAAGACAACAGCTGGTTAGAAGTTAAGATCGGAAGTATCAATACCTTAATTTTCTCAGGTATTAACAGTCCAATGGCCGCATCCTAAATAAAGCAAACATTCTCTGATTCGATGAGAAACTTTGCAACTGCTGTACGCTTGACCCTGTGAGACAACACGTGGGGATTTGCCCTAAACGAGGTTAGCAAGGGCTGTTACCTGTGTGTCAGCTCCGAGCCTCCTGCTGCGCGCACGGTCCTGCCCACCAGCTCCTGCAGCCTGGTTTTCCTGCCCGGCTGGTGTGCAGGCTGGAGCCACGCTTCCCAGCTGTGGTCTGTGCCGCCTGGCCCGTGGCTGCAGACCGAGTTGTGGAACTGGGAAGCTCCCCAGCCACAGGAGTGCCGCCGCCGGTGACCGGCAGTGCCAGACGGGGCAGGTTGCGAGGCGAGGAGCGTGTGCCGAGCCATGGACGAGGAGCGTGATCCGTGTGCGGGGCAGGGCACCGGCATCCCAGGGTGCGACACTGCCCCTGCGTTACCTGGAGCCGTGAATTCAACCCCACATATGTTACCACAGGCCTCGTAGAGCCTCTTGTTGCCACCCCGTCTCCCTAGATCAGCGCAGGCAGACTTTTGACTGTAGGCTTTCCCAATTCATTTGTGGTGGAAATAATACTTTGTAGTTAATGGTATGTAACAGAGCTGCCGTGCTGAGGCAGAGCCGCTCGTTTTCCATGTCCCACGTTTTTGAAAAGGATCAGAAATGAATACCTTCTTTTCTTTAAAACTTATTTTAACCAATACTTTAGATGTTGAAAAAGACAAAAAGGAAGCTAATGTTAAATTGGGAAGTAATTTCACTTGTGACAAAAATAACTATACTGAAACTCCAAGGTTTGGTCAACTTCTGACATACATATTGTAATAAAGTCAGAAATGGATATTGAGAATTGATATTGTTCTTTGCATTTTCAGTCACTTGTCTACATCTCCCATGTCTGGGATCAACATTTTCAAGAACTATTTATTGATTCTTCCGAAAATAATTATGTGAGGATTTATACTTTGAAATATGTCACAGCTTGTTCAGCCTCTTTATCCATTAAAACCTAAAGTCATTTTTCTAATCTTAACCGAAGGGTTTTAACATTTATATTGAATCTTGAGAAAAGCAGCTTGACTTTGAATTGTACTGACTTATGGAATGATCTGCTCAGGAGAATAGTAGGTGATACACCAGCAAAAAAAAAGGCTTTAACTTAGTAACCTCCAACTGCAATTAAATGGTGTCTACATTTATAAGATGCCTGAAAAGCCTGTAAATAATCCAGTTTGTTTTTATATGTAGATGACTTTAAGCCTGCATCTATCGATATGTCCTGTGAAGGAGACCTTGAAGTTGGCAAAGGTGAACAGGTGACAATAACGCTGCCAAATATTGAGGTGAGTGGGGTGGCTGAGGAGTGGTGGGCCTAAGGGAGTGATTTATTTTGTCGTCATAAGTATATATCCTGAATATGGAAGGGTATAAAGTTTCAGTGCTGTTTCAGAGCTGCCTGTGTGATTTTCAGAGTAGAAAAAAAATTGCTCTAGGAATGTAAAACTACAGAAGACCCAAAGGTTAAGCAGCTGCACTGTAACTTTAAGTGTGTTGGCCACACTGGAAATATGCTGTAGGATGACCCAAAGCATTGCGTACTCAGAAAAGCTTCATGTGTATGTTGGCAGTGCAAGTTTCCCCTTGGTATTTATTGCTCTAGTGCAGTTCTAAAGCAGGAAAGACTGGAAAGGGAAAATTTACTACCTGCCATGCTTTACTGCTCTCCTGATATGGGAACTGAAACCCTTTTGGTGAAAGGAGTCCTACAGGGAGCCTGCTCGCCTTGGGAAATAAGCATTTAATCAGTATCAAACTAAGCTAAGCTGAGTGAAATCCCATTCTAGTCAAATACCGGCTGCTTTTGGACATGGCTACTGTGAATCTGATTTAAATTAACCAGTAACATTTTTATGGGCTAGAAATGATCACTTGTAGTGAACTTGCCATCACTGATGGATTGCTGTTTCTAAGAAGAAAGATTACAGGAGTAACACTTACTGGACTTCTGATTTAATAGGGCTCAACTCCACCAGTGACTGTGTTCAAGGGCTCAAAGAAGCCTTACCTAAAAGAATGTATCTTAATTATCAACCATGACACTGGAGAATGTCGCCTAGAGAAACTTAGTAGCAACATCACTGTGAAAAAAACCAGGTGGGTGATTTACAAGAGAAACAACTGCGCTTTACTCATTGTGAAAATCGATTTGTTAATGAGCCTAAATTGAGATACATAACTACCCATTACTATTTTTAGCAAAACATAATTTTAGAAAGTACCTGGCCTTGTTCAAAGGAGTGAAAAGCCTGCTCTCTCAGCACACTGACTTCACAGCTTTCAAGTCTTGACTGCAAAAGAAATGGGAATTTATTTTTTTGTTAACCAAAACCTGTTACATTATTGAGAGAAATAGTAACTATTTTCTGATGACTTTGGAGGGAGAAATAAAATCTCTTTGGACAGTAGTTTGCCTACTGTCTTCTGACTGTAAATTAGGAAATAAAAAAGATAAATTCTGTGACAGGCTTCAGTAATTTTAATGACTTGTTTTTCTCATACCAAGATTTTTAATTTTTTTGTCCTGCTGCTGAGTCCATGTAAGTAACTTCCAGCAGAATTATTATTAAGTGATCCTGGGCAGCCAGGTATAAAAACAAATCAACTGACAAAGTGTTATAAAGTTATTAGCACTGTATCAAAAAACAAATTTTAACACATTTATAAACAATATTATGCCAGTATAATAACTTACCTAAGATCTAATGATAGTATTTAGAAAGGCATCAGAAATAATTCCCTTGTACCATATCCCCTGTATTCTGCCTTTTTCCTTGCATCTTGTCTTCTAGCAATTAGAAATCTTTTCCTTTTACACACAGAGCTGAAGGAAGCAGTAAAGTCCAGTCTCGCATCGAGCAGCAACAGCAGCAAATGCGAAATGCAACCAAGGTTCCCAACAACGTTAAATACTCTCCGTCAAAAGAAAAAATGTTTCCATCTTCTCCTATGGATGATATTGAACGAGGTAAGCTCCACTGGCACATAAGTTTCAGGAACTTTGCTCTTCATGAGCAATTAGTTCATAAGAGCCCAGGTTTTTGCTTGTGTGGTGGGGTTATTTGTTTGGTTGGGTTTTTGTTTGGTTGGTTTTTTAATTTGAGATTAAATACATTAGAAGTTTGATCATGTAAGCACTTTACTCTGATATGGAAATGACCACTCTGGTTGAAGTGGGTAACAAAGCAGCATTTGTAACTTGCTAAGGCAAAAAAACAGTGAACCATTAGGGTTAATAATGCCAAGGGTCTCACTGCTCCCTCCTTGTCTCTGTCTTCCATTGCTGCGTTAATCAAGTATGTGGTTGGTTGTATCGTGGCACTGGAACCAACTGAGTCACTTCCAGTTTGATGTTGCTCCTTTTTCTTTCTGTGCACTCAGCAAACATAGGTTACAGTGCTTTACAACTCAAAATACACTTTAAATTACCAGATAGAATCTTGTGAAAGATGAGGCTCCAATGAAAAAGACAGCTAAAACCCTGCATAAATCAACCCTTGAGCAGTGCTATGTGCTGTTTTCTTGAGAGACTCTGGTTTGGTATGACACTCATATTTCACTTAATAGGAGGCCTTATTTCCTTTTGGAGGACAAGGATGATGGCAGGTGGTAATTACTTGCTACAGAAATGCTGACAGGTGGCAGTTTCATTGACTGGAACTGACATCTGCCTCCCAAGTTGTTTTGAATTCCTTTAAACAGATTTTTTTTAGATGTATCATTATGAAGATGGTTTTTGTTTCCATTTTGGTCTTAAGCTCTGACCAGAAATCTATATTGCAGAACAGTACTAGAATACATCTGTGGCTGCAGAGGGGAAGGAGTACTTGAGCTCATGGAATGAACTGATGCTTTTTCTTGGTGGTCTGTTGCTTTGGGGGGAGTAGTGGTGTCAAACCCATGCAGGTCAGCAAAGTGCCTGCCAACATGTATCAAACTCCTGTGTAGTGCCAGTCCAATTTTAAGTACTACTAAAAATGCAGAAAAATTGACAACTAGGGGTCATAGGGACCTTTTTAAGTCATCTAGTCCATCCTTCTGTCCTAAAATCAGATTTCTGATGTAATTTTTAACCTGTTCTTAAAGCCTTCCACTGTGTACTCTCTGGCAAGCCGTTCCAGGGCTTTGCTCTTGTTACTGCTCAGGTTCTTTCTAATAAATAGTCTGACAGCAAGCCCATTACTACTTTCATATTTATCATGCAAGTACAGAACATCTGCTTTTGAGCAGTCCTCCATGAAACCCAGGAGCTCAGAAGCTGCTCTGTCTTTCCCATTCATTATCAAAAATGATGCTTCAATCTTTCCTTAGAAGTTGAGTTTTCTGGATCCCTGATTTGTTGTAACTTTCCTTTAGCTTTCTTATAAGGATTCCAAAAACCTGCTGAAGTACAGTCCCTAAACACATTTACTGTTTCAGCTAAGGTTCTAGCAGTGCTGAGTTGAGCCAGGAGGCTGTTTTACGGGCACCATTCATCTTTATGCACAAAGACCAAATAGTATCATCTCTAAAGTGTCACAAGACCAAATAGTATCAAGTCAGTTCCGCAACAGCACGGCGTGGTAGAACAGTGTGTAGGAATCACTGTAACTCACAGACTGTTTAGAAGTGTTGCCTACTTAATCGTTCTTCATCCCATGGTTGTGTAACTGACTATTCCTGCTTAAGTACACTACCTGGAACTTGTTACTAACTTTGTTTTCTGGGGGGGGGGGGAAAGATCATTCTACCTTTATCATCGATTATCCTCTAGTACACGTACAGTCCTTCCATCATTGGTTAAAAATACTTATTTTAAATTCTGTCTGCTTGAATTACATCAAAATTCAAGCCAGAGGTCTTATTCCTCAGTTTTTGGTATTAGCCATTCACTTGAAATTTTTCTTATATTAGACACTGCTGAGGAGGAAGTGGAATTAAATGCTTAGGACTTGAGTGGTGTCTTTCAGTTAGGTTACAGCTCCAGATGGGTGGTAGATCATGTTCTCTTATACATATCCTTAGTAACAGAAGGAGGCTTAGGTGCTTCCATTTTTATTTTCTTTCTGCTCCCCTCCTTATGTTTGAGGTGGCCAGTATGGTCTTCTGTTGTTTCTCCTCTTCCTTGGCATTGGGTTACTTTGTCCCTGTAGCTATAGCTACACTTTCAGGTGCCATTTTTCCAGAACTCCATTTTCTTTAGACTGATCTTTGATAAGGCTGGCCTAAGTATCTTTTCTTTTGACCAGCCTTTGATAACTGAGAGTTGGAAGGCTTCATGGAAGTTTGTGTTGAAGTTGAATCTTTATTTTCCTCTCCCTTCTTCTCTTGATTAAGCTCTGTGCTGTTTTGTGGCTTGGTGACTTTTGTCTTCAACCTGTCCTGTACTGGGTAAATTTGAAGTGAGATGAACCACTCTCCTACTTGGTTTTTTTGTCTGCTCTATCAAAGCTGTTCCTGGAGTATTCCAAGTGCTTGTAAGACCACCTGAACGATTGTCTGGGTAGTTTCAATCTTGTATAGTGATTAACTTCTGTACACTGCATAACTCCTCAAGTCCTCCATTCACCAGGATTCAGTGCTCTGTTTCAGGCTTCTCTCAGCACTCATATTTTGCACAATTATTACATGTACCCTTCAGCAAAGATTAATGCCCTCTGTATGCTGGACTTAGCTACTGTATATCAAAAATGCATACTGTGCAGCACGATCCACACCTCCACATCTATAATGAGAACAAGGATTTGCTGCAATCTTCCTAATATAAACCGTGGATGGTTCTTTTGGATATTCTTCATGCTTAACTTGATTCTGAGCAAAATGTCACATGGTCCAAACAAATGTATTGATTGTAATGCTGAACTGCTGGGAGGCATTTTGGGTGCAGCTGCTGACATTTTACAGCTAACTGATCTGCGCGATTGTAACTGCAGTTTTTAGTCAGTGAAAGGCATCTTTGGGGGTGCTAAGGAAAGTACAGAAGACTTGCTAGTTGTGGAAATTAAAGGCTATGTGGGAACGCAGTACCCCGTGGAATGTGGGGTTAAGCATTTGGGTTCACAGTCACCCTTGTTCTAATGCTTAGATTGAAAGGGAGAAAGTGCCTGAGCTATGAGAGAAGAAAACCACATGACAGGCTGGATGTTGCCTGTGCCCTTTTCTTTGTTCTGGAGGGTTTTGGTGGGTTTGATTTGGGTTTTTTTCAAGTCACTGTAGTGTGTTTACCTGATGTCTGTTGATTTTTTTTTTCTTTTTTTTCTTTTTTCCCTCTCCTTGTATTTCAATTATGATGAATGTTAACTGAGAAACAAATCATATTGTTTGCAGAGCTAAAAGCAGAAGCCAGTATCATGGACCAGCTGAGTAGCTCTGACAGTTCATCTGACTCTAAAAGTTCTTCGTCCTCTTCATCAAGTAGTGAAAATAGTTCTAGTGATTCTGAAGATGAGGAAATGAAGCCCTCTCTTCCTGTGTCAATGCCGTATTTGCAGTCCCAGCCTACTGTGTCTGCCATACCACAACAGGCTGTTCCTGACAAAGATGCCAGTCATAATAGATCCCAAGAGAGCAGTGGTCATATGATGAATACACTACGTAAGTACAAAGGCTGTTCTTTTCTTAGTGCACAATTCCAGACATCAAGATTCTGAAAGGAAACCATATTGTTTTTAAGTATGTCTCTGTTATAATTAAAACTGTGGGAAGTGATGCTAGGGTTTGATTGTTCAGCAGCAGGCTGAATTAGACAGTGGGCTAGAAGGTTTGTGGTCCCCAGAGATATTAAATTAAAGCTGACGCAGTTGAAAATATTTCCTAAACTCTTCTGGCTTCCCTCCAGTTCTATACATTAGGACTGGAGAACAGCAATTTTGTATTGAAAATAATTGAACTAACAAGGCACTCCCAAAACATATGCTTATAACTTCTTGGGTAGAATTATCAGAAAGATGCTATGGCCACAATACTCTGAGTTACAGAAGAGATGGTGTATTCTTAGATATGTCAGGTACTATTATTCACGGCAGTGTTCCACTGGACAGCATGGTAAAACTGTCCTTTGCATATAAGGACAGAGGCAATTTGCTTTCAGGTGATATTATCTTATTCCACCCATTCAGGCAACTACAGATTTAATTTGAAGAGTAGCTCTGATGTTCCAGAGTGGTTGCTACACAGCCTGGAATTGAGTGCTCAGTGTATTCCAAAAAGGAGAGTTCGGAAAACTCTCACATTAAAAAAAAAAAAAATCCCACTAGGTAGAGAATCTTAAGTTCACAACCTAAATAGCAGAAATACTCAGACACAGAAGTGAGTATTCACCTATGGTGACTCTTCTGAAATGATTACACTTTTAATTAGGTGCTTAGCTGCTGGCTCTTAGTTTGAAGAGATTCCTATCAACCCTGGTTTGCAGCCTAAGACCTTTAAGGTTTATCATTTATATGTAAGCTTGTTATACTGAAATTTTAGACACTGGCAGATCTACTTTTATTTCAGCCCTTAATGGATAACATGAACAGGATTTTTTTTCTTTTTTTTTTTAGTTAGTATTTAAATACATAAATAACCTGCATAGATATTTAATTATGTACTGCATTAACAGATAAGATCAGACTGAAAAGTCCTGTGACTTCATGTGCAAAAGGACTAAATGCTGCTTTCATTTTGCTGTCACTGCAGAGAACAATGTCTTCATGTTTACAGTTTGCACAACTTTAGGGTGCCATTTATTTCAACCCTTATTCACAAATGCGATTTCCCACTCTCCATGCTTTAAATAAAACTGTTATGAAAACGAGATTAAGCTCGATCCCCGGTGACAGAATCCCAGCTGGCAAAGCTTCCAGGGAGAAATACATTTACAAGCACAGGTGGCCAAGTCCACCAGTTCCAGCAGTCATAGTGAGAAAATGCTGCTTTAAAACATGACAACATCAAAACTGTTCCAGGGGAATTTGGTGGCTTGGTGGTGCTTGAGAACCACGTTGGCAGGTAGAACCTCTCGCCCAGCTCTTGAGCTTAATGCCATTTCCTTCTGTTACGGCTACAGATCTGGTACTGCTTAAAATGATTCCATCCCCAACTCCAGTGCAGTTAACACTTACAAGACACTTCAACTAGGTAAAGATCAAAATAGTTACTTCAAGGAGAATGCTTTTCTCTAGCTCCCTTGCTGAGGGAATTTGGCAGGAGAGTGAAACCTGGAGAAACTAAATGGATATCACATTGTTCTAGTTTGAGTGGCAAGAGTTCTCAGCTGGGGTTCTGTGCAGTCATTTCTTCCATCTCAAATAATGTTCTGCAAAAATAAAATATTGAATCAACAGATGTCAGCATAAACTGTTTGCTTGTCTAATCTTGTTTTAAGGTTTGCCTGCTTATGTCTGTGACTAGTGTTTGTGCACCTCTGTAGAGTCAGGGCCATACTGGTTAATTAGTGAAGTTTTCCTCTGACTTGCTGTGCACAGGCAGAAGGCTGAGGGAAGGCTTAGAGAGCAGAGTTTCATCTGGCATGTGGAAATTATACAGCTGAGGTTTTGTGGAACTTGGAAAATGGAGGAGGTGGTGTCTAGAGCATGGTAACCAAATACTTCTGCCAGATACACATATCTACCTCTTCAGGAATCTGGGGATTGAGACTGCCCCTCACCCCCTTTCTACCTTCAGAAGCTGGTTATGTAGGCTCATGACTTGCCTTATAACAAAGTTTGTAAATGGTGGCACTAATGAATCTGTTCTTTGTGAATATTTGATCATATGATGCTTTCTGTCTACTTTTTGTTTAAACCACGGTTATGCTAAACAAAGTAACTTTCCAAAGAAAACCCAGCATAGATGGGCTATTTTGGGGCCTTGTGTTATGTACATAGTATTCAGCACAACTTCACTTCTTTTTATACTTGGTGCTGGTACAAGCAGCTAGTCAAGAAATAATTTTCCCTTGTATCGGTTTGGTGTTGTTGTGACCACTAAGGTCTGCGAAACACAGATCACTCCTATGAGTTTCCCTGTCCCCTATAACTAGCAAGAATTCAGTCGAATATATTATATTCACCAATTTAAAAGCATAGAAAATGTTGTAATTTGCAGTGCAATCTATTTCCCCAATTAATATTGCTAATAAGCAACTGGCACTGTGAAAAATGAATTCAACTGTTTTTCCCCATTTCACTGCTGCCCCATAAGTACAACAGAGTTTCTTCAGAGTCCGCATTAAACAAGCTTTCTATCTTTGCACCAAATCCATCTGAAATCTGCCAACTCTAGACTGTATTATTTTACCATCTCTCTGAAGGTGTTTTTTGGAGGTAGGGTTATAAAAATGGGGCAGAAAGTTTACCCTGAAGTAAATCCTAACATATTATTTCTGCCTCTGGAACTTGGAGTTCTTGCTTTCCCATCTGCTGGTTTTCACAAGCACTGATATTTTTGGCTGGTGTTGCAGGGTTTGTGTAATTTCTGTTAACTATGTTGAAATAACTTTTGAAGGCTGCAGAAACACTATTTGGAAGGTTATCTTCTTGTTCACACTCCCTGTCCTCTCCTAAAGTAGGTAGTGCATAACAGGGCTGGGATTTCTAAGAATACACTATAGTTCTCCTTTGAGTGATAAATACATGAGTTTAATTTACCAATACCATTCTCTATCTTGAAGTACTATTTTTTAGGATATTAAATTGTTCTGAATAGTTATTGACAAATAACTTGATTTTGTTCTTTCTAAATTGATTTTTAAAATTTATCTTAAAATAATACGGCTGTAAATTCTGTCTATATAGAGAGTTGGAAACAAAAGAATTGTCTACAGTAGTACTTTAAAGATTGATGGAAACAGCCATCTTCACTATTCTTTTCTTATATAAAGTGGTTTTGTTTTGTTGCAGAGAAACATGTACCACTTTCTAAGCTTTAGTGATGACATAGTGGAAAACAAAGGAAGGCTAAATGCAGCCATGTTAAAGACTCCAGTGTTCTGGCAGAAATGATATGCCTGAGAACAAAAGATCCAATCTGAGTGTCTTGTGGGGTTTACCCCCTTGAGGTTACTTTTTCACCCATCTGCAAAAGGGATCTGTGGAGGGTGCTGCAGCTGAGGAAAGGGCAAGTGAAAATAGTGTGCCAACTCAATTTTCTCAGTTTCAGTGATTTTTACTTTGCTTTTTAGCCATTTCTGCACAACCTGAGATGAATTCCTTTTTTTTTTTTTTTTTTAATTCTTCTTTTGTAATGGTTGTTTGGCAAGGGAGGTGTGAGTAAAAGCATACTAGTTGGCACAGACTCTTAAAAATGTGTGGGAAGTTGCTAGATACAATGTAGATTGTGTATAGCATGCTGCTGTATTTTTTGTGAGTTATCTGCCATCCTGGGAAGATTCCCTCATTTCCACCCCCTGAGCTTATGGACATCCATGGCAAGCACAATATAGTCTTTCTTCTTACTTCCTCATTTTGAAAAATACATATATATAGCCACCAAAATAAAGTGCTGTGTAAAATTTCTTTTGATGTTTGTTTCTTCACTTGTTCCAAAACCAGTTTGAAATAGTAGGTCACTGATACATCTTTAAATGGTATGTCAAAGAGCTGCTCTTCTTGATTGAGACACCACTCTGTTTTCAAGCGCAGCCGAGTAGCGTTCAGATGTGTTTCAAAAAAACCCAACAACTTGTTTTTCACAAAACTGCATTCGCCAGCAGTTTTCCCACTTATGAAGCATGAAAATGTGGGTGGCAGAGATAGCTAGGTGTTGTCTTTTGTGATCTGGTGATATTAAATAAATGCACTTGTGCAAATAAGCTAATGGCTTCCTTGCCAAGATTTTAAAATTGTAGAAAAGGGATCTCCGAAGTTCTGTCACTGGGGAATTTGGTTCTACACCTATTTATTCTCTTACCATAGAATAGTTTGGGTTAGAAGGAACCTTTAAAGATTGTCTGGTCCAGTCTCTCTGACCTGAGTATTAGCTTTCGTAAGCCTTTTTAATTGGGAAAGGGAATATCTTGAAAGAAGAAAATTATTTCCTTGAAAATGACTAATATGATGACTCTCTCTTCTAGGAAATGACTTGCAGCTGAGTGAATCTGGAAGTGATAGTGATGACTGAACAACTTTCTGGCCTTAAATGTATCACCTTTTTTTGCTAAATATGTCTTAGCATCTGTTTTGCACTAAGATTAGATTACCAGAGACTGGAATGAATGTCCTCAATTTTGATAATAGACATCCTAATTTTCTACTGATACATCATGTCTATGGTAGAGCAGCATTGATATCCTGTCAGTGCTATGGTTATGTGTTTATCTTTCAAATTACTGTATTTACAGTAAAATTGTGTATGATCTGATTTTGATTATTTTTGCCTCAGCCACCTGTTTTACTTGAAACTGATTTGTAACAGCTAGTTACTTTATATAAATAGCTATGGAATGGAGAAATTTCTGATATTTATGGAGGCAAGTTTCCTTCCTATCATTTAAATGCTGATCTGACAACTTTGACTTGGAGAGAGTGAAAGGGAGAACAACTAAATGAGGTCTGCTGTGTCAGCTACACTTTTTGTTCAGTTCACAGTTCATACCTTTAAGGAAACTGCTGAATAATGTGGTCCACTAGTGCAGTTACAGTTTACAATTGTTCAACACATTGCTGAATTCTTAATTTCATTGTATTATGGGACTTTATATTTCTGAGCCTCAAGATTCCTAAAGGAACTTGTCTATTCTCTGCCTTTTTTATGTAACTTGGAATAGGCTGGTCTTTTTACAACCTTTTTGTATCTAAATTTAGGTAACTGCAGAGACAGCAATGAATTTCCTTCATTTGATTCTGTAACGGAAATCAGAAAATTTCTTTGTAAAAGTATAAAAGTAATTTAATAAAGCAAATATTTATCATTTTCATGTGTCAGATGCTGTTTTTACTGGTTAAGAACTCCACTTTCTACCTAAAGTAGTGAAGAGGTCAGGCAAAGAAATAAAGCAGTGAAATGGGAACTAATACAGACTCCCCGCCCTGTCTGCAAGACTCAAGTGTTTGTTGCTTTTGCTACACTGAGATGAGCTTAGTAAGAGCTCACCAAAAGTTTATGGTGTACTGATGAATGTTTGTTACAAAATTCATCCAAATGCCAGTGGGAAGTGATACCATATTAGACAAGAAAAGGTCTTATTTTTCCGTCATTTGATGTTATACTTCAAGACTTGAAGAACTGTATGTCAAACTCCAAGTTTCATCCTGTAATTTACTACTGAAGAGGTTTGTAACTAACAGTAGAAAATGTCTGATGGGTGAGTTCTGAAGTCTTGCACAGAAGTCTCCTTTGCTGGCTTGCAGTGATTGGGTCACAGCTCTGTGTCTAAACTGAGAGGATTGAATCCCATATGTAAGCCTGAATGCGCAGACATGAAAAAAATGCACACTCAGGAAATGTATACAATAGATGGTACTAGACCAGCTTATTCTCTGAACTGTGCTCTGAGTATCAGCCCAGTGAAATATGTGAAATGAAATATGTGAAATGAAATATGTGAAATGAAA